>NC_133470.1:97743052-98048052 GCF_048565385.1 Saimiri boliviensis
ATATTGGCGTAGGCCTCCACAGGGTCACAATCATTAATACCACTGTCTTATACCTCCACATGTGGAAAGTCTTCAGGAGTAATAACACATGAAGCTGTCATCTCCTGTGATAACAATTCCTTCTTCTGCAATACCTCCTGAAGGACTTGCCTGAGGCTGTTTTACAATTAATGTTTTTAAATATATAAGTAGAAGTATACTATAAAATAAGAATAAAATATAGTAAACACAGAAACCATTAACATAGTTTTTAGTTATCAAGTATTATGTAGTGTACATAATTGAGCTATATTTTTATACAGTTGACAGTGCAGTGGGTTTCTTTACACCAGCAATACCACAAACACCTGAGTGATGTGTGGTGCTACAATGTTACAACAGCTATGGTGTTAGTATGCAAAAGGAATATTTCAACTCCATTATAATCTTATGGGACCACTGTCATACACATTCTGTCAGTGGGCAAAATGTTGTTATGTGGTACATACCTGTAGTTGAAATCATATGCTATGTAACCTTTCCAGATTGGCTTCCTTCCTTAGTAATATGCTTTTAAATTTTCCCTATGTCTTTGCATGATTTACTAGCTCATTTCTTTTTAATCCTGAATAATATTCCATTGTCTGAATGTACCACAGCTTATCCATTCACCTACTGAAGGACATCTTGGTGGTTTTCAAGTTTTGGCAATTATAAGTAAAGTTCTTATAAACATCTGTGTTCATATTTTTGTGTAGATGTATGTTTTTAACTCTTGAGTAAATAATGAGGAGTGAGATTGATGGATTGTACGTTAAGAGTGTGTTTAGTTTGTGAGAAACTGCAAAACTGTCTTCTAAAGTGCCTGTTCCACTCTGCATTCCCACCAATAAGTGAATAAAAGCTCTTGTTTTTCCGCATCTTCATTAGCATTGTGTTGTCAGGGTTCTGGATTTTGGCCATTCTAATAGATGTATAATGGTATCTCATTGTTGTTTCTATTTGCAATTCCCTGATAACATATGATGTAGAGCATCTTTTCGTATACTTCTTTGCCATCTGTGTATCTTCTTTGGTGGGTTGTTGTTAGTTCTTTGGCCCATGTTAAATGAAAATAACTCATGCTATTTCCTTATTGTTGAGTTTTAAGAGTTCTTTATGTTTTTGATAACATTCCTTAACCAAATATATTTTGTGAAAATGTTTTCTTCCAGTCTGTGGCTTATATTTTCATTCTCTTGACAGTGTGTTTCACAGAGCAATTTTAATGGACTCTGATGTATCGCTTTTTTCTTTCATATATCTTGCCTATAGTGTTGTATCTAAAATGTTATTACCAAACACAAGGTAACCTAGATTTTTTCATATGTTATTTTCTAGGAGTTTTATGATTGTACACTTTACATTTAGGGCTGTGATCAATTCTGCATTAATTTTTGTGAAGTGTGTAAGGTTTGTGTCTAGATTTATTTTTTTCATATTCAGCTCCATGCCATTTGGTGAAAAGACTATCTTTTCTCCATTTTATTGCCTTTGCTTCTTTGTCAAAGATCAGTTGACTATATTATGAGGGTCTCCTTCTGGGCTCTCTATTCTATTTTATTGAGCTATTATATTTGTATATATTTTTTGCCAATACCATACTGTCTTAATTACTGTAGCTTTATAGTAAGTCTTGAGCTCTGGTAGTGTCAGTCCTCCAACTTTGTTTTCTCCTTCAATATTTTATTGGCTATTCTGAGACTTTTTCCTCTCCATATAAACTTTATTATCATATTGTCAATATCTGATATATTTTGGCTCTGTGTCCCCACTCAAATCTTATCTTGAATTGTAATCCTCATGTGTGGAGGGAGGAGGTGATTGGATCATGGGGGTGGTTTCCCCTATGCTATTTTTGTTATAGTGAGTGAATTTTTATGAGATTTGATGGTTTTATGAGCATCTGGTATTTTCCCTGCTTGCCCTTCTTTCTCCTGCTGCTATGTGAAGAAGGTCCTTTCTTCCCCTTCTCCTACTGTCATGATTATAAGTTTCCTGAAGTGTCCACAGCCATACAGAACTGTGAGTCAAAACTTTTTTCTGTATAAATTACCCAGTCTCAGGCATTTTTTAATAGCAGTGTGAGAATGGACTAATACAGTAAATTTGTGCCAGAAGTGGGGTACCACTATAGAGATACTTGACAACGTGGAAGTGACTTTGGAACTGGGTAATAGGCAGAGCTTGGAATAGTTTGGAGGGCTCAGAAGACAGGAAAATATGGAATTATTTGGAGCTTCCTAGAGATTTGTTGAATGGTTCTGTCCAAAATGCTGATAGTGATGTGGACAATGAAGTCCAGGCTGAGGTGGTCTCAGATGGAGATAAACTTATGGGAAATAAAGTAAAGATCACTCTTGCTATATTTTAACAAAATAACTGGTGGCATTTTGCCCCTTCCATAGAGATCTGTGGAATGTCAAACCTGATAGAGATAATTTAGTGTATCTGGTGGAAGAAATTTCCAAGCAGCAAACTGTTCAAGAGGTGACAGAGTGAAAGTTTGGAAAATTTGCAGCCTGACCATGTGGTAGAAAAGAAAAACCCATTTTCTGGGGAGAAATTTAGGCCAGCTGCAGAAATTTGCATAATTAATGATGAGCTCAATGTTAATCACCAAGACAATGGGAAAATATCTCCAGGGCAGGTCAGAGATCTCCATGGCAGCCCCTCCCATCACAGGCATTGAGGATTAGAAGGGAAAAATGGTTTCCTGGGCTTGGCCCAGGGCCCTGACTTGACGCCCTGTGTCCCAGCCATGGATAAAAGGGACCAATGTACAGCTCAGGCCATTGCTTCAGAGGTTGCAAATCCCAACCCTTAGCAGCTTCCACATGGTGTTGGGCCTGCAGGTGCACAGAAGTCAAGAATTGAGGTTTAGGAACCTCTGCCTAGACTTCAGAGGATGTATGGAAATGCCTGGATATGCAGGTAGAAGTTTGCTGCAGGGATGGAGCCCTCATGGAGAGCCTCTGCTAGGGCAGTGCAGAAGGGAAATGTGGGGCTGGAGCCCCCCACATAGAGTCTCCACTGGTGCACTGCCTAGTGGAGCTGTGAAAAGAGGACCACTATCCTTCAGACCCCCTAATGGTAGAATCATAAACAGCTTTCACCATGCATCTGAGAAAGCCACAGTCACTCAACACCAGCTGTGAAAGCAGCCACGGTGGGGGACTGCATCCTGCAAAGCCACAGGGATGAAGTTGCCCAAGGCCATAGGTGCCCACCCTTTGCATCAGTGTGCCCTGGATATGAGACATGGAGTCAAAGAAGATTATTTTGGGGCTTTAAGATTTAATGACTGCTTTTCTGGATTTTGGACTTGTATGGGGCCTGTAGCCCCTTTGTTTGAGCCAATTTCTTCCATTTGGAATGGCATATTTACCCAATGCCTGTACCCCCATTATATCTTGGAAAGAACTTACTTGCTTTTGATTTTATAGGCTCATAGGCAGAAGGGACTTGCCGTGTCTCAGATGAGACTTTGGACTTAGACTTTTGAGTTAATGTTGGAATGAGTTAAGACTTGGGGAGACTGTTGGGAAGGCATGATTGGTTTTGAAATGTATAAAGGACATGAGATTTTGGAGGAGCCAGGGGTGGAATGATGTGGTTTGACCCTGTTTTTCCCCCCAAATCTCATCTCAAATTGTAATCATCACATGTTGAGGGAAGAACCTGTAATCCCCACGTGTGAAGGGAGGGAGGTAATTGGATCAGGAGAGCAGTTTCCCCTATGCTTTTCTCATAAAAGACAGTGAGTTCTCACAATAGCTGATGGTTTTCTGTGTCTGGAATTTCCCTTGCCCTTATGTCTCCTGCCACCATGTGAAGAAGGTCTTGCTTCCCCTTCCACCATGATTTTAAGTTTCCTGAGGCCTCTCCAGCCTTCCAGAACTGTCAGTCGATTAAACCTCTTTCCTTTATAGACTGTCCAGTCTTGGGTATTTTTTTTATAGCTATGTGAGAACTGATTAATATGTACGTATAAAAAAAACTTCTTGGGATTTTGATCAGGATTGCATCTAATCTATAAATGACATTGGGAAGAACTGACATTTTGACAATATTGGGTTGTCTATTAACATGGAATATTTCTCTTTTGTTTTACTTTCATTTCTTTCATCAGAGTTTTTGACTTTTTCTCATGTAAACTTTGTACATATTTTGTTATTTTTATATGCACAAATTTTATTTTTGTGGGTGCTAATGGTAAATGCCATTGTGTTTCTAATTTCAAATTCCACTTGTTCATTGCTTGTATATAGGAAGGTGATTGACTTTTGCATATCAACTTTGTATCCTGCAACCTTACTACCAATCACTTATTAGTTCTAGGAGTTTTGCTGTTGTCTTTTAAATTTCTGTTTTGGCATATTCATTTTTATGAAATAAGAATGCAGTTGATTTTTGCACATTGATTTTGCATCTGTTGACTTTGCAGAAATCATTTTGTAGTTCTAGGAGTTTTTTTTTTTTCATTTTTTTTAGATTGCTTGGAGTTTTCCACATATATAATCATGTTATTTGTAATTAGTGTAGTTTTATTTCTTCATTTTCAATTTGTATACCTTTATGTATATTTTTTACCTAGTGCAATTGCTAGAACTTCCGTTGTCATTTGTTTCAAGAAACTTTAATTTTTAAATTTCTTCATTGACCCACTGGTCATTCAGGAGCATATTGTTTAATTTTCATGTATTTGTGTAATTTCCAAATATCCTCTTATTAATTTCTAATTTTATTCCATCACTGTCAGAGAAGGTGCTTGATATTATTCCAATTTTTTCAATGTTTAAAGACTTTTGTTGTGATTTAACATATGGTTTATTCTGAGAATAATCTATACTGAGGAGAAGAATGTGTATTCTGTAGCTGTTGAATGAAATGTTTTGTAAATATCTATTAGGTCCATTTGTTCTAAAGTACAGATGAAATCCAATGTTTCCTTGTTGAGTTTGTCTGGGAAATCAGTTCAATGCTGAAAGTATGGTATTGAAGTCTCCAGCTATTATTGCATAGAGGTCTATCTCTCTCTTTAGCTCTAATGTTTGCTTTATGTATGTGGGTGCTTTTGTGTTGGGTGAATATATGTTTACAGTTGTTATATTTTCTTGCTCATTTGACCCTTTTATCATTAAATAATGACATTTGTTTTCTCTTCTTATAGTTTATGTCTTAAAACCTATTTTGTCTGACATGAGTATAGCTTCTCCTGCTCTTTTCTGGTTCTCTTGGCATGGGATATCTTTTTCCATCCCTTTATGCACTGTTTACATATAGGTGAAGTATGTTTTTCTGTAAGCAACAGAACATTTGGTCTTGCTTTTTTATCTATTAAGCCAGTCTATGTGTTTTGATTGGAGAGTTTAGTCCATTTACTGTCAAAGTTATTATAGATAAGTAAGGACTTACTATTATCCTTTTATTATTTGTTTTCTGGTTGTTTTGTGGTTTGTGTTTCATTTTTCCTTCCTTACTGTCTTCCTTTTAGCAAAGATGGTTTTCTCTGGTGATGTGATTTAATTTCTTGATGTTTATTTTTTGTGTATCCATGGTGGTTTTTGATTTGAAGTTACCCTAAGGCTTGCAAATACAACCTTATAACCATTATTTTAAACTAATGACAACTTATACTGGTTGCATAAACAAACATGTAAAAAGAAAACTAAAAGCTCTATACTTTAACTTTATCCTCTGCTTTTTAAAAAATTATTTAAGTTCTGGGGTACATGTGCAGACCTTGCAGGATCTGCACAGGTATACACATGCCATGATGGTTTGCTGCCTCTGTCCCCCGATCACCTACATTAGGTATTTCTCCTAATGTTATCCCTCCCCAACCTCCCCAACCCCTGCTATTGCTCCCCTAGCGTCCCACCCCACAACAGATCCCAGTGTGTGATGTTCCCCTCCCTGTGCCCATGTGTTCTCATTGTTCAACACCCACATATGAGTGAGAATACACAGTGTTTGGTCTTCTGTTCTTGTGTCAGTTTGCTGAGAATTATCATTTACAGATTCATCCATGTCCCTACAAAGGACATGAACTCATCCTTTTTATGGCTGCATAGTATTCCATGGTGTATATGTGTCACTTTTTTTTTTTTTTTTTTAATCCAGTCTATCTTTGATGGGCATTTGGGCTGGTTCCAAGTCTTTGCTATTGTAAACAGTGCCATAACGAACATAAGATTTCATGTGTCTTTATAACAGAATAATTGGCAGAATTCTGGGAAGATGGCCGACTAAGAACAGCTCAGGACTTCAGCTCCCAGTCAAAGTGCAGAGGGTGGGTGGACGCCGCATTTCCAGACAAATTTTTATTGCCCACAGACCAGGAGATACCCAGGCAGAGGGGTCGCCAGCGCCGCTGTTCCAACTGGTGCAGCTGTTTTGGCACCCGTGGGGCGGATTTGGCCCCTGCAGGGCTGATTTGGCCCATGCAGCTGCTTTGACCACACCCTGTTGTGGTGGTTCTCCATACAAAAGCCACTGGTCTGGGAGCCCTCTTAACTGGCGAGCCCTGTGACGGCAGAGTTTCCCATTCATCTGAAATAGCGAGCCAGGCCAGGAGATTCCTAGGCAAAAAATCCTCCAGGAGGCTTGGCGCCGCTGTTTCACCCAACTCAGTGAGTCGCAGCATGGGAGATCCCGTGCTGAACAAGCGACTGGAACACTGGGTCGTTCAACATAAAAAATAAAAAAAAAGACTCTGAATCAGGGAGCCAGGTGATCAGGCTCGGTTGGCCCCACCCCCCACCCCCAACAACAACAACAATGACAACAAAAACAGTAATTGAAAATGCTCTGGGTTGTGCATTTCACAGCAAGCACAGCTGAACCCGGGATGGTCCAGCTCTGTGGGGGAGGGGTGTCCGCCATTACTGAGACTCTCCACCAATGGAGGCAGGCCGCCATTGCTGAGGCAACCTGCCATTGCCAAGGCAACCTACCACAACAGAGAGAGTCTGCCATAACAGAGGCGGGACCACTGTTGCCGAGGCAGTACTAACTATGCCCATATAAACAGGACTGCAGGGAAGAGCACAGGGCAGCTGGGCGGAGCCCACAGCAGCTTAGCAAAGCCTCTGCAAGCAGACAGTGGCTAGGTGGGCTGCTAGCTGGGTGGGTCAGACCTGAAAGAAAAAAAAAAAAGGGAGTAGCACAATGGAAACTCATAAAACCCTAACTCCCCGGGACAGAGCACCTGGGAACAAAAAGCAATTTATGAGTTCAGCTGCAGCAGACCTAAACATACCTGCCCAGCAGCTCTGAATGAACAACGGAGCTCACAGCTCAGGACTTAAGCCCCAGTAAAAGATAGACTGTCTCCTCAAGTAGCTCCCTGACCCCCATAGATCCAAAGAGGCACCTCATAAAGGAAAGAATGGACTGACAGTTGGCGAGCATCCTTCTGGGACAAAGATAGCAGAAGAGGAAACTGGTAGCAACCCTTACTGTTCTGCAGCTGCTGCAGGTGATCCCCAGGCAAGCAGGGCCTGGAGAGGACCTCAGAAGTCCTACAGCAGAGAGGCCAGACTGTTAGAAGGAAAGCTTAAAAAAAAAAAAAGGAAGTAACTTCAGCATCCACGAACTAGAAGCTCACTCAGAGACCCAATCTGAAAGACAGTAACTACAAAGACAACAGGTGGATAAACCCCCAAAAATGGGAAGAAACCAGCGCAAAAAGGATGAAAACTCCCGAAACCAGAACACCTCTCCTCCTAAAAGGGATCACAACTCCTCACCAGCAAGGGAACCAGACCGGATGGAGAAGGAGGGTGATGAAATGACAGAATCAGACTTCAGAAGGTGGATAGTAAGAAACTACAGTGAGCTAAAAGAACATGTTCTAACCCAATGCAAAGAAACTAGGAACCTTGAAAAAAGATTGGAGAAAATGCTAACGAGAATGGACAACATAGGAATATAAGTGAATTGATGGAGCTGAAAAACACAACACGAGAACTTCACGAAGTATGCACAAGTTTCAACAGCCGAATTGACCAAGCAGAAGAAAGGATATCGGAGGTCAAAGATCAACTCAATGAAATAAAAAGAGAAGGTAAGAATAGAGAAAAAAGTGCAAAAAGGAATGAACAAAATCTTCAAGAAATGTGGGACTATGTGAAAAGACCTAATCTACGTCTGATAGGTGTACCTGAATGTGATGAAGAGAATGAGTCCAAGCTGGAAAATACTCTTCAGGATATTATCCAGGAAAACGTCCCCAACCTAGCAAGGAAGACCAATATTCAAATCCAGGAAATACAGAGAACACTGCAAAGATATTCCTCAAGAAGAGCAACCCCAAGGCACATAATCGTCAGATTCACCAGGGTTGAAATGAAAGAGAAAATGCTAAGGGCAGCCAGAGAGAAAGGTCGGGTTACCCACAAAGGGAAGCCCATTAGACTCACAGCAGATCTCTCAGCAGAAACCCTACAAGCCAGAAGAGATTGGGGGCCAATATTCAACATCTTTAAAGAAAAGAACTTTCAACCCAGAATTTCCTATCCAGCCAAACTAAGCTTCATAAGTGAAGGAAAAATAAAATCCTTGGTGAACAAGCAAGTACTCAGAGATTTCATCACCACCAAACCTGCTCTACAAGAACTGAAAGAGGCTCTACACATATAAAGGAACAACCAGTACCAGCCACTCCAAAAACACACCAAATGGTAAAAGAGCATCAACACAATCAAGAATCTGCATCAACTAACCAACAAAACAGCCAGATAGCATCAAAATGACAGTATCAAATTCACACATAACAATACTATCCCTAAATGTAAATGGACTAAATGCCCCAATCAGAACACACAGACTGGCAAATTGGGTAAAAAGCCAAAACCCATCAGTGTGCTGTATCCAGGAAACCCATCTTACATGCAAGAATACACAAAGGCTCAAAATAAAGGGATGGAGGAAGATCTACCAAGCAAATAGAGAGCAAAAAAAAGCAGGAGTTGCAATTCTCATCTCTGATACAACAGGCTTTAAAGCAACAAAGATCAAAAGAGACAAAGAAGGACATTACATAATGGTAAAAGGATCACTGCAACAAGAAGAGCTAACGATCCTAAATATATATGCAACCAATACAGGAGCACGCAGATACATAAGGCAAGTTCTTAATGACATACAAAGAGACTTAGACTCCCACACAATAATAGTGGGAGACTTTAAAACCCCATTGTCAATATTAGACAGATCAACCAAACGGAAAATCAACAAGGATATCCAGGACCTGAACTCACACCTGGAACAAGCAAACCTAATAGACATTTACAGAACTCTCCACCCCAAATCCACAGAATATACATTCTTCTGAGCACCACATCACACCTACTCTAAAATTGACCACATAATTGGCAATAAATCGCTCTTCAGCAAATGAAAAGAACGAAAATAATAACAAACAGTCTCTCAGACCACAGTGCAATCGAGCTAGAACTCAGAATGCAGAAACTAACTCAGAACCGCACAGCTTCGTGGAAACTGAACAACTGGCTCTTGAATGTTCACTGGATAAACAATGAAATGAAGGCAGAAATAAAGATGTTCTTCAAAACCAATGAGAACGAAGACACAACATACCAGAATCTCTGGGACACATTAAAAGCAGTCTCTAGAGGAAAATACATAGCAATGAGTGCCCACATGAGAAGAAAGGAGAGATCTAAAATTGACACCCTATCATCAAAGTTGAAAGAGCTAGAGGAGCAAGATCAAAAAACTCAAAACCTAACAGAAGACAGGAAATAACTAAGATCAGAGCAGAACTGAAGGAAATAGAGACACAAAAAACTCTTCAAAAAATCAAATCCAGGAGCTGGTTTTTTGAAAAGATCAACAAAATAGACCACTAGCCAGATTAATAAAAAAGAAAAGAGAGAATAACCAAATTGATGCAATAAAAAATGATAAAGGGGATATCACCACAGATTCCACAGAAATCCAAACCATCATCATAGATTATTACAAACAACTCTATGCACATAAACTAGTAAACCTGGAAGAAATGGATAAATTCCTGGACACCTGCATCCTCCCAAACCTAAACCTGGAAGAAGTCAAAACCCTGAGTAGACCAATAACAAGGTCTGAAGTCGAGGCAGCAATTAAGAGCCTACCACCAAAAAAAAAGCTCAGGTCCAGATGAGTTTACAGCCGAATTCTACCAGACATACAAAGAGGAACTGGTACCATTCCTTCTGAAACTATTCCAGAAAATCCAAAAAGAGGGAATCCTTCCCAAATCATTTTATGAGACAAACATCATCCTGATACCAAAACCCAGCAGAGACTCAGCAAGAAAAGAAAACTTCAGGTCAATATCCATGATGAACATAGATGCAAAAATCTTCAATTAAATACTGGCAAGCCGATTGCAACAGCATATCAAAAAGCTCATCCACCATGATCAAGTAGGATTCATCCCGGGGATGCAAGGCTGGTTCAACATACGCAAGTCCACAAACGTAATTCACCACATAAACAGAACCAAAGACAAAAACCACATGATTATCTCAATTGATGCAGAGAAGGCCTTTGACAAAATTCAACAGCCCTTTATGCTAAAAACCCTCAATATACTAGGTATTGATGGAACGTATCTCAAAATAATAAAAGCTATTTATGACAAACCTACAGCCAATATCATACTGAATGGGGAAAAACTGGCAGCATTCCCTTTGAAATCTGGCACTAGACAAGGATGCCCTCTCTCACCACTCCTATTCAATATAGTACTGGAAGTTCTAGCCAGAGCAATCAGGCAAGAAAAAGAAATAAAGGGTATTCAAATAGGAAAGGAGGAAATCAAATTGTCTCTATTTGCAGATGACATGATTGTATATCTAGGAGACCCCATCAACTCAGCCCAAAATCTCCTGAAACTGATAAACAACTTCAGCAAAGTCTCAGGATACAAAATCAACGTGCAAAAATCACAAGCATTCCTATACACCAGTAACAGACTTAAAGAGAGCCAAATCAAGAACAAACTGCCATTCACAATTGCTACAAAGAGAATAAAATACCTAGGAATACAACTAACAAGGAACGTAAAGGACCTCTTCAAGGAGAACTACAAGCCACTGCTCAACGAAATAAGAGAGGACACAAACAGATGGAAAAACATTCCATGTTCATGGCTAGGAAGAATCAACATTGTGAAAATGGCCATACTGCCCAAAGTAATTTACAAATTGAATGCTATTCCCATCAAGCTATCAATGACCTTCTTCACGGAACTGGAAAAGAACACCTTAAAGTTCATATGGAACCAAAAGAGAGCCCGCATAGCCAAGTAAATTCTAAGCAAAAAGAACATAGCAGGAGGCATCACACTACCGGACTTCAAACTATACTACAAGGCTACAGTAATCAAAACAGCATGGTACTGGTACCAAAACAGAGATATAGACCAATGGAACAGAACAGAGGCCTCAGAGGAAATACAACATATCTAGAACCATCTGATCTTTGACAAACCTGACAAAAACAAGCAATGGGGAAAGGATTCCCTGTTCAATAAATGGTGTTGGGAAAACTGGCTAGCCATGTGCAGAAAGCAGAAACTGGACCCCTTCCTGACACCTTACACCAAAATCAACTCCAGATGGATTAAAGACTTAAACATCAGACCTAACACCATAAAAACCCTAGAAGAAAATCTAGGCAAAACCATTCAGGACATAGGCTTAGGCAACGACTTCATGACCAAAACGCCAAAAGCAATGGCAAGAAAAGCCAAAATAGACAAATGGGACCTAATCAGACTCCACAGCTTCTGCACGGCAAAAGAAATAATCAGTAGAGTGAATCAGCAACCAACAGAATGGGAAAAAATTTTTGCAGTTTACCCATCTGACAAGGGGCTGATATCCAGAATTTACAAAGAACTAAAGCAGATCTACAAGAAAAAAACAAAGAAACCCATTCAAAAGTGGGCGAAGGATATGAACAGACACTACAAAAGAAGGCATACAGGAAGCCAACAAACGTGAAAAAATGGTCATCATCACGGGTCATTAGAGAAATGCAAATCAAAACTACATTGAGATACCATCTCACACCAGTTAGAATGGTGATCATTAAAAAATCTGGAGACAACAGATGCTGGAGAGGATGTGGAGAAATAGGAACACTTTTACACTGTTGGTGGGAGTGTAAATTAATTCAACCATTGTGGAAGACAGTGTGACGATTCCTCAATTACCTAAAAATAGAAATCCCATTTGACCCAGCAATCCCATTACTGGGTATATATCCAAAGGATTATAAATCATTCTACTCTAAGGACACTTGCACACGAATGTTCATTGCAGCACTGTTTACAATAGCAAAGACCTGGAACCAACCCAAATGCCCAATGATGATAGACTGGATAGGGAAAACGTGGTACATATACACCATGGAATATTATGCAGCCATCAAAAACGATGAGTTCGTGTCCTTTGTAGGGAAATGGATGAACCTGGAAACCATCATTCTCAGCAAACTGACACAAGAGCAGAAAATCAAACACTGCATGTTCTCACTCATAGGCGGGTGTTGAACAATGAGAACATATGGACACAGGGAGGGGAGCACTACACACTGGGGTCTGTTGGGGGGAAATGGGGGAGGGATGGGGGGGTGGGGAGTTGGGAAGAGATAGCATGGGGAGAAATGATAGATATAGGTGAGGGGAAGGAAGGCAGCAAAGCACACTGCCATGTGTGTACCTATGCAACAATCTTGCATGTTCTTCACATGTACCCAAAAACCTGAAATGCAATAAAAAAAAAAGGAGAGAGAGAAAAAAAAACCAGAATAATTTATAATCCTTTGGGTATATACTCCGTAATGGGATTGCTGGGTCAAATGGTATTTCTATTTCTAGATCCTTGAGGAATCGCCACAGTGTATTCCACAATGGTTGAACTAATTTACACTCCCACCAACAGTGCAAAAGTGTTCGTTTCTCCACATCCTCTCCAGCATCTGTCGTCTCCTGTTTTTTAATGATTGCATTCTAACTGGTATGTGATTGGTATCTCAATGTGGTTTTGATTTTTTATAATGTTATTTTTTATAATTTCAGCTTTTATTTCAGATTTTTTCTTTTGTATCCTCTGACTGTGTATTTTCAAATAGGCTGTCTTCAAGCTCACTAATTCTTTCTTCTGCTTGATCAATTCTGTTGTTAAGCGACTCTGATTCATTCTTCAGTATGTCAGTTGTATTTTTAAACTCTGGAATTTGTGTTTGATTCCTTTTAATTATTTTAATCTCTGTTAAATTTATCTAGTAGAATTCTGAATTCCTTCTCTGTGCTATCTTGAATTTCCTCAACACAGCCATTTTGAATTCTCTGGTTGAAAGGTCACATATCTCTGTTTCTCCAGGATTGGTCCCTGGTGCCTTATTTAGTTCATTTGGTGAGGTCATGTTTTCCTGGATGATGTTGATGCTTCTAGATGTTTGTCATTGTCTGGACATTGAAAAGTTGGTTATTTATTGTAGTCTTTTCAATCTGGGCTTGTTTGTGCCTGTCTTTCTTGAGGAGTCTTTCCAGATTTTTGAAGGAATTTGGGCCCCAAGCCCAATAATACTGTGGGTTTTGGAGACTTTCAGAAGCTCTGCTTTGGTGGTCTTAGATAAGATCTGGAAGAATTATTTGGATTAGTAGGCAGAGATTCTTGTTCTTTCCCCTTACTTTCTCCAAAACAAACATAGCCTCTCTTTCTGTGATGAATCACCTGGGACTGAGGGTGTGGTGATACAAGTTCCCCTTTGGCTACCACCACTGGGGCTGCTCTGGGTGGGACCTAAAGCCACTACTGCATTGGGTCTCACTCGAGGTCTGCTCTAACCACTATCTGGCTACCACCTATGTTCACTCAAGGCCCTAGGATTTTACCATCAGAAGGTGGTGAAGGCAGCCATATTTATGTTTTTACTTTCAGGGTGGTGAGTTCCCCCAGACCCTGAGTTGGCTTAATCAACCTCTTCAATAGTGGGCCCTGGGGAAGCACCACCAGAGGGAGGAGCTCCGCCACCAGGGAATCCCCCAGGCATTCCTACTGGCATGCCTCCTACATACATCATCACCAAGCTGCACTCTGGTACAGCTTGGTGATGATGGGGTTGCAGACTTTCTCCAGCTCTTTCTGCTGATGTTCAAATTCTTTCTTCTTGGCAGTCTGATTCTTATCGAGCCAGTTGATAATTTCATTAGACTTGTCCAGAATCTTCTGTTTGTCCTCCTCGTTAATCTTGCCTTGAAGTTTCCCATCTTCGACAGTTGCTTTCATGTTGAATTCAGAGGACTCAAGTGAATTCTTGGATGACATTTTGCCCCTCTGCTTCTCATCTTCCACTTTGTTCTTCTCAGCTTCCTGGACCATATGTTCAATGTCTTCCTTGTTCAAATGGCCCTTGTCGTTAGTGATAGTATCTTGTTCTCTTTTCCTGTACTATTGTCCACACTAGAGACAGTGCCAGTGGCATCAATGTCAAAAGTGACTTCAATCTGAGGAACACCTCGGGGTGCAGGAGGTATGCCTGTGACTTCAAACTTGCCAAACAGGTTGTTATCCTTGGTCATGGCACACTCACCTTCATAAACCTGAATATGCACACCAGGCTGGTTGTCAGAATAGATAGTGAAGGTCTGTGTCTGCTTGGTTGGAATGGTAGTATTACACTTGATGTGGATGGTCATGACTCCAACAGCAGTTTCAGCACAAAGGAAAGAGTGACATCCAAGAGCAGCAAATCTTGAACATTTTCAGACTTTTCTCTAGACAGGATGGTGGCCTGGACAGCTGTACTATAAGCAACAGCTTCATCAGGGTTGATCTTCTTATTCAGTTCTTTTCCATTGAAGAAGTCTTGGAGAAGCTTCTGAATCTTGGGGATATGAGTAGAACCACCCACTGGGACAAGATCATGAATCTGTGACATGTCTAGTTTGGCATCTTGAAGGGCTTTCTCTATGGGGTCCAGGTTGCCATGGAACAGGTCAGCATTCATTCAATTCTTCAAATTGAGCACGGGTAATGGAAGTATAGAAGTTGATTCCTTCATAGAGAGAATCGATCTCACTACGGTCCTGGGTACTGGAAGAGAGAGTATGCTTAGCACATTCACAAGCAGTACAGAGGTGTCTTATAGCTCTCTTGTTCTCACTGATGTCCTTCTTATGCCTGCGCTTGAGATCAGCAGTAAAATGGTTGACCATACGGTTGTCAAAACCTTTTGCACCCAAGTGGGTGTCTCTGGCTGTAGATTTGATCTCAAAGATTCCATTCTCAATAGTGAGGATTGACACATCAAAAGTGCCACCTCCCAGGTCAAAGGTCAGCACGTTTCTTTCTGCTACAAACTTTTTGTCTAAGCTATAAGCAATAGCAGCAGCAGTTGGCTCATTAATAATTCTAAGTACATTGAGACCAGCAATAGTTTCAGCATCTTTGGTAGCCTGATGCTGAGAGTCATTCAAGTAAGCTGGCACTGGGCCACAGCATTGGTAACAGTCTTCCCAAGGTAGGCTTCTGCAATTTCCTTCATCTTTGTCAGAACCATAGAGGATACCTCCTCTGGATAGAAGCTTTTGGTCTCTCCCTTGTCTTCTACTTGGACCTTGGGCCTGCCAGCATCATTCACCACCATGAAGTACCAATGCTTCATATCAGACTGGACAACAGCATCATAAAATCTGCGTCCAGTCAGACATTTGGCATCAAAAACCATGTTGGTGGTGTTCATTGCAACTTATTTTTTTGTGGCATCACTGATCAATTGTTCAGTGTCTATAAAGGCAACATAGCTTGGAGTGGTTCAGTTTTCGTGATCACTGGCAATTATCTACTTTTCCATGCTGGAAAACACCCACACAAGAGTAGGTGGTGCCAAGATCAATTCCAACTGCTGGTCCCTTCAACATGGTTGCTGGCACGTAGGCCTGGCTCTGACAATGAAGGAAGCCACAGGAACCCAGAGAACTGCAAGTGAGTTCAATGAGCCATAGTACCCAATAGTTTTTCAACCCTTTTCTCCCTCCCTCCCTTTCCTCATCCTAATGTGAGCATTAACTGCTCTAAATTTCTTTCTCAGTATTGCTTTAGCTTCATCTCACGAAACGGTTATGTCCTATTCTCATTTTATTCAGTGCAATGTTTTCTTTGATTTCCTTTGAGACTTCCTCTTTAACCCATGGCTTTTTAAAAAGGTAGTTGTTTAAGTGTCATGTGTTTAGATATTTTCATTTTATCTTTCTGATATTGATTTCTAGTTTAATTCCATTATTGTTAGAGAACACACTGTATATATGATTTCAGTTCTTTTCAATATGTTGAAGTTTCTTTCATGGCCCAGGATATGGTCTGTATTTGTAAATCTTATATTGCTCTTGAAAAAAAAAATTGTATTCTGCTGTTGTTGAGGAAAGCATTGTATATATACTGATTCTATCCTGTTGATTGATTGTGCTATTCTTATCTTCTGTGTTGCTAATATTATGTCTGGCATTTCCATGAGTTGCTGAGTGGGCAATGTTGAAGTTCCCACCTATAATTTTGGATTTGCCTATTTATTCTTTCAGCTTTATCAGTTTTAGCTTCATATATTTCAAAACTCTGTTATTTAGTGTGTACCCATTTAAGATTATTATGATTCCCTGGTAGATTGATCAATTTATGTTTGCTGTGTCTCTCTTTGTTTCTAGTAATTTTCTTTGCTCTTCTGTTGACTTTATTTGATATTAATATAGCAATTTCTGTGTTTTGCTTGTTTTATTATCTATTGCATGATAAATGTTTTTCTATTTTTATTTTTTACTTTCATCCTACTTACGTTCTTTTAAAATATTTTATTTATTTGTTTTAAAGGTAGAGTCTTGCTTTGTTGCCCAGGCTGCTCTCAAACACCTGGCCTCAAGTGATCACTCTCCCTCCACCTCCTGAGTAGCTGGGACTATAGGCATGTGCCACTCATCTGGCGGAGTCATATTTTTTAAATGTCTCTGTCAATTCCTGTCTTTTCATTGGTGCATTTAGACAATTTACATTCAAACCTGTGCTCATTCCATCTTTCTATGCAATGCTCCAATTTTTTTCTTTTATTATTTGTTTCTGTTTGAAGAATTTTTAAAGTCATTCATGAAAGATAAGTCTATTGGCAAAAAACTATTTTCATTACTCTTTGTCTGAAAATGTTTTTTTTTCCCTTTCACTCCTAAAGATTGATTTCACCAAACATATAATTTGTGGTTGATAGTTTCTTCTCTCTTCTTCAGTAATTGAAAAATGTTGTGCCACTTCCCTCAGTTCTCCGTGATTTTACATCAGAAATTGATACTCATTCAAATTCAAATAAGTAATGTGTCATTTTCCACTGAGTGCTTTCAAATTTTTTTTTTTAATTTTACTTTTCAGAAGCGTAGTTATGATGTGTTTTGGTATGGGTTTATTTGTGTTTATACTACTTGGGTTTTATGAAACTTTTTGAATCTTTAAGTTTGTGTCTTTTGCAAAAATTAAAAAAAAAATTAGCATCATATCTTTGGCCCTACTTTCTTTTTCTTCTCCCTCTGGGACACTGATGATATAAATGTTGCATCTATTTTATGGTCTCACAGGTTCTTTAGTCTCTTTCATTTTTATTAGTCTTCATTTTCTTTTTCTCTGTTCTTAGGTATATTTCCTTCTAAACACTGCTTTAGCTGAGTCCCAGAAATTCTGGTAGGTTGTATCATTGTTCTCATTGGTTTCAAAGAACTTCTTTATTTCTGGCTTAATTTTGTTATTTACCCAGTAGTCATTCAGGAGCAGATTTTTCAGTTTTCATGCAGTTGTGTGGTTTTGAGGGAGTTTCTTAATCCTGAGTTCTAATTTGATTGCACTGTGGTCTGAGAGATTGTTTGTTATGATTTCTGTTATTTTGCATTTGCTGAGGAGTATTTTACTTCCAATTATGTGGTTAATTTTATAATAAGTGAGATGTGGTGCTGAGAAGAATGTATATTCTGTAGATTTGGGGGTCAGAGTTATGTAGATATATATTAGATCCCCTTAGTCTAGAGCTGAGTTCAAATCCTGAATATTGTTGTTAATTTTCTGCCTTGTTAAGGTGTCTAATATTGACAGTGAGGTGTTAAAGTCTCCCACTATTATTGTGTGGGAGTCCAAATTTCTTTGTAGGTCTCTAAGAACTAGTTTTATGAATCTGGATGCTCCTGTAATGGGTGCATATAGATTTAGGATAGTTAGCTCTTCTAGTTGCTTTGATCCCTTTGCCATTAGGTAATGCCCTTCTTTGTCTTTTTTGATCTTTGTTGTTTTAAAGTATGTTTTTTCAGAGACTAGTATTGCAACCTCTGCTTTTTTTTTGCTTTCCATTTGCTTGTTAAATATTCCTTCACTTCTTTATTTTGA
Source organism: Saimiri boliviensis (assembly GCF_048565385.1). Lineage (NCBI taxonomy): Eukaryota > Metazoa > Chordata > Mammalia > Primates > Cebidae > Saimiri > Saimiri boliviensis. The sequence goes on from NC_133470.1 coordinate 97,761,505, forward strand.
GCCTATGTGTGTCTTTGCACTTGAGTGGGTCTCCTGAATACAGTGCACTGATGGGTCTTGACCTTTTATTCAATTTGCCAGTCTGTATATTTTAATTGGGGCATTTAGCCCGTTTACATTGAAGGTTAATATTGTGACATGTGAATTTGATTCTGTTATTATGATGCTAGCTGGTTGTTTTGCCCCTTAGTTGATGCAGCTTCTTCACAGTGTCAATAGTCTTTACAATTTGTTATGTTTTTATAGTGGCTGGTGCCAGTTTTTCCTTTCCATATTTAGTGCTTCCTTCAGGAGCTCCTGTAAGGCAGGCCTGGTGGTGACAAAATCTCTCAGCATTTTGTTGTCTGTAAAGGATTTTATTTCTCCTTCACTTATGAGGCTTAGTATAACTGGATATGAAAGTCCGTCTTGCAAATTCTTTTCTTTAAGAATGTTGAATATTGGCCCCCTCTCTTTTCTGGCTTGTAGGGTTTCTGCAGAGAGATACCCTGTTAGTCTAATGGGCCCCCCTTTGTGGGTAACCCAACCTTTCTCTCTGGCTGCACTTAACACATTCTCTTTCATTTCAACCCTGGTGAATCTGATGCTTATATGTCTTGGGGTTGCTCTTCTTGAGGAGTATCTTTGTGGTGTTCTCTGTATTTCTTGAATTTGATTGGAATGTTGGCCTGTCTTGCTGGGTTGGGGAAGTTCTCCTGGATAATATCCTGAAGAGTGTTTTCCAACTTGGTTCCATTCTCTCCATCACTTTCAGGTACACCGATCAAACATAGTTTTTGTCTTTTTCACATAGTCCCATGTTTTTTGGAGGCTTTGCTCATTCCTTTTCATTCTTTTTTCTCTAGTCTTGTCTTCATGCTTTATTTGATTAAGTTGATCTTCAGTCTCTGATATCCTTTCTTCTGCTTGATCAATTCAGCTATTGATACTTGTGTATGCTTTATGAAGTTCTCATGCTGTGTTTTTCAGCTCCATCAGGTCATTTATATTCTTCTCTAAACTGGTTATTCTGGTTAGCAATTCCTCTAACCTTTTTTCAAGGTTCTTAACTTCCTTGCATTGGGTTAGAAGATGCTTGTTTAGCTCAGAGGAGTTTGTAATTACCCACCTTCTGAAGCCTATTTCTGTCAATTTGTCACTCATTCTCCATCCAGTTTTGTTCCCTTGGTGACAAGGAGTTGTGATACTTTGGAGGAGAAGCAGCATTCTGGTTTTTGGAATTTTCAGCCTTTTTGTGCTGGTTTTTTACCAGCGCAAGGTAAATCTTTGTGGATTTATCTACCTTTGGTCTTTTATGTTGGTGACTTTCAGATGGGGTTTTTGTGTGGACATTCTTTTTGTTGATGTTGATGCTATCCCTTTCTGTTTGCTAGTTTTCCTTCTAACAATTAGGCCCCTCTGCTGCAGGTGTGCTGGAGTTTGCTGGAGGTCCACTCCAGACCCTGTTTGGCTGGGTATCACCGGTGAAAGCTGTAGGACAGCAAAGATAGCTGCCTGCTCCTTCTTCTGGAAGCTACATCCCGGAGGGGCACTTGCGAGATGCCAGCTGGAGCTCTCCTGTATGAGGTGTCTGTCGACCTCTGCTGGGCAGTGTCTCCCAGTTCAGGGACCCACTTGAGGAGGCAGTCTGTCCCTTAGCAGAACTTGAGTTTTGTGCTGGGAGATCCACTCTTTTCTTCAGAGCCAGCAGACAGGAACATTTCAGTCTGCTGAAGCTGTGCCCACAGCTGCCCCTTCCCCCAGGTGCTCTGTCCAAGGGAGATGGGAATTTTATCTATAAGCCCCTGGCTGGGGCTGCTGACTTTCTTTCAGAGATGCCCTGCCCAGAGAGGAAGAATCTAGAGAGGCGGTCTGGCTACAGAGGCTTTGAGGAGCTGCAGTGGGCTCCACCCAGTTCGAGCTTCCTGGTGGCTTTGCTTACAGTGTGAGGGGAAAACTGCCTACTTAAGCCTCAGTAATGGCAGACACCCCTCCCTTAACAAGCCTGAGCATCCAGATCAACTTCAGACTTCTGTGCTGGCAACAAGAATTTCAAGCCAGTGGATCTTAGCTTGCTGGGCTCCATGGGATGGGACCTGCTGAGTTAGACCATGTGGCTCCCTGGCTTCAGCCCCCTTTCCCCATGCAACAGAGGGAGTAGCTCACTTCTTTAGTGCCCCGCTACTCAAACCTCTAGGGGAGCTTGCAGACAGGCAGGTTGTGGGGCTTTGATCTCATGGCAGTATCTAGGGGTGAATGTTTACAGCTCCTGAAGCCCCAGTGGGGGTGTGTTACACCATGCTGTTTCAGTTTTTCTGTCTGTAGTCAGCTTGTGTTTATCAGCTCAACTTCTGCCTTATCTCAATGACAGAGGGCTTTCTGTATTCCAGGTTCTTGCCTTGGTGTACTGGGAAAAATCGGATCACATGTGGGCTTCAAGAATGAGTGAAAGGTTTTCTTGAATTGTGGAAGCTCTCCTCTGACCACCCCTGCCAGTTGATGGCCTGCTGTTGTCTGCTGTTGTGTTCTGCCAGTGTGTTCCTCTAAATGTCCACCTGCTTGTGTCTCTGCCTGCTAGGGTCTCAGGGTTTTTATAGGCACAGGATGGGATTGTGGCAGGGTAAGATGGTCTTGGGAAATGCAACATTTGGGCACAAAAACAGAAATGCCTGTCCTTACCAAGGTCCATGGGCACAGGCTGGAGACCTAGCCAGGGACTCCGCCCTTCTTTTCCCAGAACTTCCCTGCCCCACTCCTGTACCAGGTTTATTCCATGAGAATCCCATTTGCCTTCAAGTTAAGGCTTTTGACAGGGATGACTGTTGGGTTGCTGATCCCTCCTCTTACTAACACCTGTCAGTCCAGGGCTGCATACAAGGCTGTGGTAGAACAGGTTTAGGAAGCTGCTGGCAGTGGCAGTGTGTGGGCCGAAGTTTTCTATGGAGCCAGGCCAATTTAAGAAGAGTTTACTCTGAGTTACCAGCAAGTGCTGGGGGGGAGATAGTAGAATCATTTGAGCAGAAGGAAGCCAAAGTAACATGTCTGGATGGACTAGATTATCTGTCCAGCTGAGGGAGTGATTTAGAGTCGAAATGGTTGAGGGTCAGTGGATGAAAAAAATAAGAGTGAGTGAGGGTGGGAAGTTGTGAACACTGAGCATGTGGCAGGTTGTGGTAGGGGCAGCTTGTGAAAGTTCTATATAGAGTGGAGACCTGTCTCTTGCTGGTAAGAGAGCAGTTAGAGTGTTTCTGAGAATTGACAGTTGATGTGTGTAACCATTAAGATGGAGTTTGCTGCTAGATTGATTTCTGACTCTGCTTGCCTTACATCTATATTGTCTATATTTGGTCAAAACAAAGCCTCTAAAGTGGCTTATTCTAATGTCACGATATGCTTTATTTTGGTAAACATGACCCCAATGAAGAACTATCAAAGCAGCTGTCAAGTGAATAAAACTGAGAAATAACACTACATTCAAATAAAAATGTGGAGTAATTTTGAAAAAAGGAGTAATATTGGAAAAAGCTAAGTAAAAATATCCTTTCAGCTTTCTTCCAAGATGGCTTGGTTTTTCAGTTTATTTCTCTACTATATTTCTTCCTATGAATTTTGGTGTAATGTTTAGATTTAAAGCATGATAAGGTAACATATAAACTCATTCATTTGCCCTCTTTTTATTAACTTATAAGGAGAGAAGGAAGTAGTTTAACACTGAACACTTGTTATGTGCCAGGAACTTTACACTATCCCCTTAAATTCTTACAATAGCCTATGAAATAGGAAGCATATTTTTTGCTACAGATGGGGAAACTGATACTCTGTTTGCTAAAATAGGTTCTATGGCTTGTTCAAAGTCACACAGCTTCTACGTAAGGTAGCCGCGCTTCAAACTGAGATCTTTCTGATTGCAAAACCCTTGTGGTTAGCTGCTATGTTGGCACTTACCTCATAGAGTGGTTGTTAGGATTAAGTGAAATTAAGTAAAACAGTGCATGTAAGGTACTTAACAGAGCAGTATACAGAAAGAGCTCAATAAAGGGTAACTGCTGTCACTGTCACCACCATCACCACCAATATCCTGCCTTTCAAGTAGTAGAGGTTGACTGGAATAGAGGGAGGATATGTGATAAACTGACAGCAGAGTCTGGGAATAATAAAAATATTTCTAATCAGCAGAGCTTCTTTGCTCATCTGTCAGAGCCCTTTCTTGAGTTCTTTGTGTCCTTACCGTCTTCATCCTTATAACATTGTGAAGTTGGTATTTTTGGTCTTCCCACATTGTAGATGAGTAGACTGAGCCTCAAACACATGAGGTAACTTACTCAAAGTCACAACTAGGAAATGGAAGAACTAAGATCCAGCTTTGTCTGACTCTGAAACCCATGCTTTTAGAACTCCACCCTCCTTCCCTTCTGTAATTGTATGACCAGATTACTGAGGTTCTTTTGTGCCTCACCCGTATGTTGCACCATAGATGTAATATCCACCATGCACTAAACTGTCATTTATGTGGATCCATCCATAGTTCCCACTACAGTGAGTTTTGATTGTGACTGAAAATTTCCAAGGACTATAATAACTTTTTTTCTAACTGATTTGTTCATTTTTAAATAAAGTGACACAATCAACTGGCAGGAATTTGAGATTATTAAATGCTCTGATTAAATCTGTCAACCAGCAGTCTGATCTCTGTGGCTGTAACATGGGATAAAAAGACGGTTCAGAATTTAATGTGGACACAGCTCTCAAAAGCACTCTCAGGGTTAAAGAGGCCACTTCAAAATATGATCTTGAGAAATTTTCACATTGAAGTTTTATTATCAAGGTAACTCAGAGTCTTGAATAGTGAGGCCCATGAAGAGGAAGCAATTATAATTGGAGAAAGTTACAGTCAACTCATAAAGAGTTTTTGAATAAAAAGTGTTGGTAACTGTAGTTACTTTAATTCACAATGCCTATGGAATGAGAATAGTGGTTAAATGCACAAAGAATACTAAAATAAAGAAAGTACCCTGTATTATGGAGGTTGAGAAGAAAATGGTATTGGAACAACTGAGCTATTAGGAAAAATGGTGTTAGACTTGTCCTCCCAGATTTGGCTCAGTCATCCACAAAATAAGTAAATCCTCATGCTGCAATGTATCTGGGAAATAATAATGGCTGTCAAATGGTTAGCAAGACAAGCCAGTATACTCAGAAAATGAAAGCCCAAAGAACCAGCCTGTGTAGGGCTGGGCAAGAGAACCTCATGCCAAGAATGATGTCTAGGGCATTTGCTGGCAGAATTTAATCTCATCTCTTTTACTTTTCTCTGGGGCTTACCTTACTTGGGGAAAAAAAGACTCCAGCATTCTCTCTGTTGATCTTCTCTAAAACATTCTTCACTTCTCCAAGAGAAGCAGGCACAAGAAGTGATGGATGAGTGTCTTAGAAATGATTGTGCTGATTTTTAGAGATGAGTTTATGTTACAGGAGCAAAACAGTAGATCATAGAATTGTTCCATTCCCATACATCAAAGTCTGCATGGAGACCACATTATTTTCCTCTGTGCAATAAACTACTGAACATTCTCTCTGTTCAGGGAAAGCTGTGACTGTCAGTCTCTGCCTTCTCCAGGATCCAACCTGTATACTTACCCCAACCAGCTCTGAGGCAGAGAGGATATTAAGACGTCTCATCCGTATCATCAGGGAAGGCTTGGATCTCCTTTTATTCCCAGGGCCTATATTCATTATGGCTGAGGTGAACCACCCCAGCTAGGCCATATGATTAGGATTTTGCCTTATTTTCTTCCACCTGCCTATCAATTTTTCTCTAAACTCTCTTCTACCAGTCTACAGCCTCCTTTACCCACACTTCCCTTGAAGCCTGGAGCCAGCTGTCATAATCTCAGCTGCTCATAGTTCTCAATTCTGAAATGTTAATGACAGCTGCTGCCTTGGCCTGTGGAAATTGGCCCCATGGCTCTTTGGCTAAATATTGGGAACAATTGACCACTCTGTTCAGGGGCCAGACCTCTGTGTGTTTAGAGCCTTCTTGTCCACCCCACTGGTTCACTGCAGAGGTATGAGTGTGCTTCCTGCCTGAACTTGCACTGCTTATGGACCACTGGGTATGGGTGGTTACTTGACTATCTCTGTGATGTGTTGGAGGTATTTTAGTATAATGGAAAGAGCAGGAAAAGAGTAATTTTAAAAATTACAGTTAGAAGCTGTCTTTTTCTTCAAAGATCTTTTGTGTGAGTTGAAACAGCTTCTCTTTTACACGTTGTTTAGTGACAGGTCTGGAAACTGTGGATATATTAGTGAACTTAAGGATGACTGTTGGGGCAGAAGACCTGGGTTCAAGTTGGAGCTCTATCACTTATTGTGTGGGACCTTGGATAAGATGCATCTCCTTTCTGGACCCTAGTTTATTCATCCATAAAATGGTAGTTATTGTGGCCTTATACCTCCTGATAGTGGTAGGAGGATTAAATGAAAAAATGAAGGTGAAAATGTTTTGTGAACTCTTCTTTATCCCATGGAGGAGAATCTTGTGAGCCTATTTGTGTGGGTGTGTGTGTGCATGTGCATGTGCACACAGGCATGTGCAAGTATGCATGCATGTACATGTGCCTGTGTGTTGGTGTGTGTGTGTGTGTGTGTGTGTGTGTATATATATATATATATATATATATATATATATGATATTTTATGACTAGAATGTTAGGAGCTGTTTCTCACATGTTCACATATAAAGTCATGCATCAGGACATCAGGAGGACATATGCTGACCAATAGTCTGCCCACCAGCTGGTTGATATTTAGGAGACAAATAGTGGAGTTTCAGTTCTTGGATTAAGGTATGGCTCTGTGACTTAGTGCATTGAAACTCAAAGATTATGGACTTGGTTACACTCAAAGTTTGAAGAGGCTGCATGTAGTCATGAACAGAGAGAGCATGGGCTTTAGAATTAGACAATCTGGGTTCAAATCTTAGCTCAGCCACTTAGTGGTGATGTGACCTTGGGCAAATTGATGAGTCTCTTTGAGTCTTTGTTTTATCCTATTAACACTACCCTCAAACTATTTTCACTGGTTGCCCTAGAAAATACAATACATATATATATATAGTAGCAAATATAATATATATAATGTATGTATATTATATATATAATTATAGCAAATGCAATATGTGTGTGTGTGTGTATGTGTGTATGTGTATGCGTTTGTGTGTGTGTGTGTGTATTATATATATATATATATATATATATATATATATAGCTAAACTTTAATAGTTTGTTTAGAATGAATATTGTATCATTTTATGTAAAATGTAGAAACCTTTAAATCCTGTAGGTCCCTACTGTCATCTTTTATGTTTAATTATCATATGTACTACATCTACCTACATTGAAAACCACACAAGGTAGTGCTGTGCTTTTTCTTCAAACAATAACGTATACTTTAAAGAATTTGAGAACGAAATCATTTTTAGTGATTTTCATTAAAAAATTCAAAGCCTCTCTCTGGTACTATTTCCCTTCAGTCTAAAGAACACAGTAGTGTGTTTTCCTAGTTTCTCTTTTTCTAAAGGTGTTTCACCTTCATTCCTGAAGGATATTTTTATTAGATGTAGAATTCTGGGTGAATTTTTTTTTTCTTTCATAAAGCCTCCAGTAGATCAACTCTGCCACTACTAACTCTTCACTCTGGACAAAATACTAACTGAGAATACTGAGGGAAAAAGTACAGATGGGCAAACTGCGAAGGAGAATTGAAACTTGAAATAATAGGCATGGGCATGACTTTTGTGCTATTTTTGTTTTTGTGACTTTGACCCAAGAATGGGCATCAGTTGTTCAGTGAGATGGGGAAGTAAAGGCAGCTAAAACTCAGGTAGAAATGGTGCTGCCTTTCTGGCTAGGAAAATTAGGGAAAGAAACCCAGGTGAAGGATAATTCCCAGAGAGTAGAGAGTTCTACTCCCAGAGAGTAAAAGGAGATCTCCCAATCCTGTGTGTAAACATCGTGAAAGTCACAGGCTGACCCCAGAACCACATTGTTACAAAACAGACTCGAAGGATGGTAGAGTTAAAATCTTAAACTTATACTTAAACCAACATGACCCATTGGTGATAGTTGTTTTGTGTGTACTGTATAATTTTCATTCAGTTGAGTTTGTTTTCCTAGTTATCTTTCTGTTGTTAATTTCTATTTTAATTCTATTTTGGTTAAAAACATTCTGAATGATTTTAATGTTTTAAAATTTGTTGAGGTTTTCTTCATATAATTGATTTTGATAAATACTCTATGTGACATGAAAAATGTGGACTCTGACTTCTTTGCATGCAGTGCTCTATAAATGAATACTACATCAAGTTTGTTAATTGTGATCTTCAGAAATTTTATATGTATACTGACTTTTTTGTCTGCCTGTTCTATCAGCTACTAAGATAAGTGTGTTGTTATTCCTTTATGATTGGAGAGTTGTCAATTTCTCTTTTTAGTTTTATTGGGCTTTTTGCTTTATATACTTTGAAGCCATGTTCTGTGTAGATAGTTTTAGAATAATATATCTTCTTGTTGAAGATATTGACTTTATCATTTGGAGGTTTTGATTTCTTATAATTATAAAATGTTGTTCTGTTATCTGTAATAATGCTTATTGCCTTAAAATTTACTTTGCCTGATATCAGTATAGTTATGACAGACTTATTTTTGGTTAATGTTTGAATCACTTATTTTTTCTATCTTTTACTTTAGACTTTTTTGTGCCCCATATATATATATTTAAAAATTAACTCTTGTAAGAATAGTAAAGTTAGCTATATTTTATTTTATTTTGTTTTATTTTTTGAAATGGAGTGTTGCTCTGTCACTGAGGCTGGAGTGCAGTGGCACAATCTCAGCCAAGTGCAACCTCTGCCTCCTGGGTTCAAGTGATTCTCGTGCCTCGGCCTCCCAAGTAGCTGGGATTACAGGAGTGTACCACTACATTTGGCTAATTTTTGTATTTTTAGTAGAGACAGTTTTTACCATGTTGGCCAGGTGGTCTCAAACTCCCAACCTCAGGTGATTTGCCTGCCTCAGCTTCCGACAGTGCTAGGATTACAGGCCTGAGCCACCATGCTCAGCCCAGATATAATTTTCATACTTTTAAGTGTACAATTCAATGGTTTTTAGCATGTTCTCAAGTTGTAACTGCTATCTAATTTTATAACATTTTTATTACCCCCCAAAGAAACCCATTATTCTCATCCAATTTCTCCTTCACCCCAAGAACCCAGAAAATATTAATTTACTTTCTGTCACTATAGATTTCCCTATTCTGGATATCTCACATAAAAAGAATTATACAAAACGTGGTCTTTTGTATTTAGCTTCTTTAGCAAAATGTTTGTAAGGTTCATCCATTTGTAGTATATATCAATCCTTCATTTTTAAAAAAATGTTGAAAACCATCCCATGTATGACTCTAACATATGTGGTTTATCCATTCATTAATTGATGGATGTTTGGGTTGTTTTCACTTTTTGGCCATATGAATAATACTGCTGTGAACACTTATGTGAATGTTTCATGTTAACATGTTTTTAATGTCTGTGAGTATATATCTAGGAGTAGGATTGCTGGGGTTATATGCTAAATTTATATTTAATACCTTGAGGAACTGCCAAGCTATTTGGCTCTGATTTCTATTCTATTGATGTATATGTCTATCCTTATGTCACTCACAATGTCTTAATTACTGTAGCTTTGTAATACATTTTGAAAATTGAAAGAATGAGTCTTCTAACATTTTTTTGAGATTGTATTGGTTGTTCTGAGTCTCTTGCACTTCCATATGAATTTTGTGATTAGTTTCTGCACAAAATCCAGCTGGGAATTTGAAAGGGATTGTATTAAATTTGTAGATCAATTTGGGGAGTGTCACCATCTCGACAATAGTAATTTTTCAAACTCATAAATGTATCTTTTTATTTAGGTCTTTAATTTCTTTCAACAATGTTTTGTAGTTTTCAATGTATAAATCCTGTATTCCTTTTAAAAATTTCTAAGTGTTTTATTCTTTTTCATGCTATTATAAATGGAATTTTCTTATTTCATTTTCATAATGTGCATTTGTAGTATAAAGAAATACTATAGATTGTAGTATATTGATCTTGTATCCTAGAACTTTGCTGAACTCTCTTATTCTAATAGATTTTTGAAATTTCTTGTGATTTCCTCTATATGTATAAGATTGTACCATCTCTGAATAGAGACAGTTTTATTTCTTCCTCTACAACTTGATGACTTTTATTTCATTTTCTTGTGTAATTGCCCTGCTAGAATCTCCAAGACAATGTTGCCTAAAAGTGATGAGGGTGGACATCCTTGTCTACCTTCTGATGTTAGGAAGAAAACATTAATTTTATTTTTTAATTTTTTAATTATACTTTAAGTTCTAGAGTACATATGCAGGTCATGAAGGATTGTTGCATAGATATAAACCTGCCATGGTAGTTTGCTGCATCTGTTCCCCATCACCTACATTAGATATTTCTCCTACTGTTATCCCTTCCCAACCTCCCCAATGCCTGCTATCACTCCCCTAATCCCCAACAGGCCCCAGTGAGTGATGTTCCCCTCCCTGTGTCTGTGTGTTCTCGTTGTTCAACACCCACTTATGAGTGAGAACATGTGGTGTTGGGTTTTCTGTTCTTATGTCAGTTTGCTGAGAATGATGGTTTCCAGATTCATCCATGTCCATGCAAAGGACATGAACTCATCCTTTTTTATGGCTGCATAGTATTCCATGGTGTATATGTGCCACATTTTCTTTGTCCAGTCTATCACTGATGTGCATTTGGGTTGGTTTCAAGTCTTTGCTATTGTAAACAGTGCCATAGTGAAAATATGTGTGCATGTGTCCTTATAATAGAATGATTTATAATCCTTTGGGTATATACCCAGTAATAGGATTGCTGGGTCAAATGGAATTTCTATTTCTAGATCCTTGAGGAGTTGCCACACTGTATTCCACAATGGTTGCACTAATTTACACTCCCACCAACAGTGTAAAAGCTTTCCTATTTCTCCACATCCTCTCTAGCATCTGTTGTCTCCAGATTTTTTAATGATCGCCATTCTAATTGATGTGAGATGATATCTCAATGTGGTTTTGATTTGCATTTCTCTAATGAATAGTTCACAAAACTGGAAAAAACCACCTTAACGTTCATATGGAACTGAAACAGAGCCTGCATAGCCAAGACAGTCCTAAGCAAAAAGAGAAAAGCTTGAGGCATCACAATACCTGACTTCAAACTATATTACAAGGCTACAGTAATCAAAACAGCATGGTACTGGTACCAAAACAGAGATATAGACCAATGGAACAGAACAGAGGCCTCGGAAGTAATGCCACACATCTGCAACCATCTGCTCTTTGACAAAACTGACAAAAACAAGCAATGCAGAAAGGATTCCCTGATTAATAAATGTTGTTAGGAAAACTGGCTAGTCATGTGCAGAAAGCTGAAACTGGACCCCTTCCTTACACATTATACAAAAATTACCTCCAGATGGTTTAAAGATTTAAACATAAGACCTACCACCATAAAAACCCTAGAAGAAAACCTAGGCAGAACCACTCAGGACATAGGCATGGGCAAGAACTTCATGACTAAAACACCAAAAGCAATGGCAACAAAAGCCAAAATAGACAAATGGGATCTAATTAAACTGCAGAGCTTCTGCACAGCAAAAGAAACAATCATTAGAGTGAATTGGCAACCAACAGAATGGGAAAAAATTGTTGCAAGCTACCCATCTGATAAAGGGCTAATATCCAGAATCTACAAAGAACTAAAACAAATATACAAGAAAAAAACCAAACAGCCCCACCAAAAAGTGGGCAAAGGATATGAACAGATACTTTTGAAAAGAAGACATTAATGCAGCCAACAAACTTATGAAAAAATGCTCAACATTAATTTTTTTTAGCTAATAAGGTGTTGGGTGTAGGTTTTTCACATATTGCTATTTTTTAGGTTGAGAACATTTCCTAGTATTTCTATTGTGTTGAGTGCTTTCATCATGAATGAGTGTTGAATTGTGCCAAATGCTTTTTCTGCATCTATTGAGATGATCATGTGATTTTTGTCCTGTTTTATATTTATATGGTATATTACATTGATGATTTTCATATGCCAAATCAGCTAGAATTCCTAAGATAGATTTCCTATGGCTATGGTACATGGTTCTCTTTATGTATTGCTGAATTTTAGTAGCATTTCATTGAGAATTTTGGCATCTGTATTCATAAAATTTGTTGTTCTGTCATTTTATTTTTATTTTTTTGTGATGTCTGCAGCTTGTTTTGGTATTATTGTACATAGTTGTGTTTTGGTTTTCATTGTTTTTTGGTCTGATTTTGTAATCTTGGTCTTTTATTTGAAGTAATTAGTTCTTTTACATACATTGTAATTACTGATATGGCTGAGTTTATATGTACCATGTTGTCTTTCATTTCCTTCTTGGCTCATCTGTTATATATTTTTATTGACATTTTTTTTTCACTGTCTTTGGATTAATTACAAAACATAGTGTTCTGTGTTTTAATAATTTGTTAGTTATACATATTTGTACTATACTTTTAGAGACTACTCTAGAGATTATAGCATGCACTTGTGAATTATTTCACTGTAATGAAAATTATTTTGTCATATCTCTATAACCAATATTTCACTGTAATGAAAATTATTATTTTGCCATGTCTTCATAACCAATATAAAACCTTAGAAACTTAAAACTCCATTTACTTTTATCTTGCTTTTTTGTTATTGTTGTCATTGAATGTGAATTCTACATGGTAGTATTGCTGTTACTTTGTGAAGTATATTTATTTATGTTAACCCACATATTAGTCCATTCCACTATTCTTTATTCTTTCCTGCATTTCCATATTTCTGTCTGGTATCCTTTGTTTCTGTCTCAAGGATTCCTTTTATTGTTTTTTTATAGTGCATGGCTTGGAATGGTTGTCTGCTCTATGGAATTTTAGTTCTTCTAGTCCTAGTTGTTATCAAAGATCTTTCAGGCATCTAAATACAATTTTTATAATTTATTCATATTTAAGTAGTTATTACAGCAGAAGTGTTTATTTACTGTGACTTATTACATTCTACTTGGAAGCAGAAGTAATATGGTTATTTTTAAACAACTGTCTCTCACACTCAGTTTTAAGCCACATGAATGTAGAAACATCTTCTGTTTTGTTTATTTTGGGTTGTGTAACACTTAATAAGTTATTTATGAATAAATGAATGAATAAGTGACATGGTATCTATAAGTCCTTATCATTTGATAGGTACTCAATGCAATAAATATTAGCTAACCTTTTAAATATTTGATCTCTGTTAATTACATATCACATTAGGGTGGGGACTAAAATTTGCACCTATTACCAATCTTTTTTGCCTGCCTCTGAATAGAGGGATCAAGAGAAAGTATCAGGAAAGGTTGCAGAGCTGGGAGGTTGAGGTACAACTGACTGGCCTATTTACATAGGTTTACTGAAGCTCTGTCTTGGAACTAAAAGTACGAAGTTTAGACTCTTCATTTTATGGTTTTGTGGTTTGGGTTGGCATCAGTGAATGAGCTGTGAAGTAACCGTACTTATTTCAGCTGTAGAAATGTGTTAATTTATACTTAATCCATTTATGAATTAAAACTGGAGAATATAATAATCACTCAGTAGCCTTCGTGTAAGAATCTTCAAGTTAGCAAAGAATGCCAGGAAAATTGATGTACAATTAATTGTATAGCGTAATGTGACTATGTGGATAAAAGGGAAGAGAGAGAACACTGTTCTACCCAATTTAGATGATAAAGTTTTTGACATATTAGAAAGTAGTGTTATATAGGTAGCTGGTTTTCTATATGTATCTCAGGATCTTGTAAAAGTAGTTGCTGTATCCCTGCATTCTAGAATCAAGAGACATATTGGGTAGAATATAGCCAGTTACAAGTCAGCCAGCCACTCTGGTTATCAATTACTGTGACATAAATTGAGGGTAACAGTTTTATACTTGGTCATTTTTCAAAAAGGATCTTCTAATAGAAATTATTATCCTCAACACTGTGACATTTTTAAAAGAGAGACACCATATATTGTCTCCAAAGATAATACATCATAGCAGATGAAACATAAAAGGAATTTTTGATTGATTCAACACAATAATGTTCTTTTGCTCTTTAAAGCATTTTATTTTCTATGGGGGCCAAATGTTTTGGCATTTTAACAATTCTATTTGCTCATCCAGCTTGGGAAATAAGGAGAAGCAAGTTCCCCCTATTTTCCCAGTAGTTTGGCTTATACATGGACAGCATTTTATCATTGACAGAGCCCACTCCCATTGTTTTCGTATTTGAGTTTCACAGCAATCTGTTGAAAGAGGCAGGGAAGCGAGTTATTATCAGTCTTACAGGCATAGAAACCAAGACTATGAATTCTAGCCAGTGCTTTTGTTATTACCCAGCTTTGCCATCTTAGAAGCTGAGTCGATGTTTGGGCTAGCTTGGTTATCATTTATTCAGCCTTCTCCAACCCCCACATTTCAATTTTAGTATATTAGAAAATGCATGAATAAAATTTTGAATTCTTGCTGGATCAGAAGACCTATTTTCTCAAATATTTAATTAGGCTTGTGTGTAATAACCTTCCTTGAACTCTGCTTTCATCTGAGAAATCCTATCATGGTAAAATATGTCTTGGAAGAAAAATATCAAAAGGTAAAAATTGAAAATGCAGGTTAAGTTGAAGGTTCAGACTTAAAAGAAATTATTGCAAAGATAGGTTTCTCACTCAAGTGAAAGGAAATGAGTGGTGAGAGTCTAGGCTTTTTAGTAGAAGGGACAAATATGATTATTAATTCATAAGTAAACCACATTTCCCTCTTATAGGATCTATCTTTTTCCTGAAGAAACTGGTCTGTTTTTCTATTGATGGTGAAATATCAGATAAAAAATAATCCTACCTGATAATTTTGTTTATATCTATAATTGATTATAGCTATTTTATGCAATGAAATAAAAACATTTTAGTTACAGATTAGATGAATCTGCCTTTTTTGGATGGCTAATTGAATTGTCAATAGTACCTTGTCATAAGCTTTGCAAGTTATTTTTTAAAACATTCAGGCCTACAAAATTGACCTTGGCTGTCTTGGTGGTACCCCAGGGGCTGGGGTTACCTCTGCTCAGCCACTTCACCCTCATTTCTGCCTCTATTGCTTAATTGTTAACTGTGTTAAATTCTTTCTCTCAGTCTCTCATATATATGAATATATATAATGTATATAATTGAATATATATAATTGAATATGTATCCCAAATAATTGAATAATTGTCTGAAATAAATACTTAATTGAATACATAGCTACTTTAATAGATTTGCCTTAGTTTTATTCTGAATTGATTAGTTGCCTTAGGATTTTAAATCATTTATTGTAATGATGTTTATTGAGCACTCTCCATGTGCTAGGTATATTGTAGGGGCTAGGGATAGAGCAGATGTAAATCCCTGACCTCATAGACTATACATTAAAGTATCAGAGGAGACGGAATTAAACAATAAATGCAACATATAGTGTGTTGGTGATAAGTGCTATTTAGTAAAATAAATGATGATAGTAGGACAGGGAATACACATGTAATATGTGAAAGAGTGCAGCATTTTGAATTGGGTGGCAAAGGAGGGCCTCACTGAGAAGGTGCCATTTGAGTGAAGACCTGAAGGAGTTGAAGGACTGTTGCATGCAGCTATTTGGGGAGAGACCATTCGGGGAAAGGTAGAATAGCAATTGTAAAGACCCTGATATGGACCTGCATATAGCCAGGTTGGTAAAATGTTGGGTGGCTGGAGCTGAGTGAGAGAGGCAGAGTATGGTAGGAGACAAAGTCGGAGAGCATGTGAAAGTCTAGATCATGGAGGTCTTTGTAGGCCAGTACAAAGAGTTGAGTTTATATTCTGGGAGAGATGGGGAGCCAGTAGAAGGATTTGTGCAGAGAAGTCATATGATCTGAGATGTGTTAAGGGAATTACTCTGGCTTCTGTTTTGAAAACAGAATGAGGCATGGAAGGTCGAGGCAGACCCGTGAGGAGGCTGTTGCAACAATCTAGGGGAGAGATGGTGGTGGCTAAACCAAGGTGGCGACAGTGGAAGGGGTGAAAAATGATTAGGTTCTAGATATATTCTGAAAATATTGCCAAGAGGATTTTCTTACAGATGGGGTGTGCAGTGTGACAGAAAGAGAGGAGTTAGGATCATCTTAAGGATTTGACCTGATCAACTAGAAGTATGAGATTATCATTAACTTAGACGGGGAAGATTGAGGAAGAATAGGTTTTTGGGATAAATGTCAGAGTTTTGGTTTTGGATATATTAAATTTGGGGCACCTATTGATATCCAGGGGGAGTTATTGAGGAGGCGGTTTGATACATATATCTGGGCCTCAAAAGATCACATTCCCCTTCACACACACACACACACACACACACACACACACATACACACACACACGTTTAGAAGTTGTCTCTATATAGATTGAAATTAAAGCTATGAGACAGATGAGATCACCAAGGGAGTGAGCATAGAAAAGGGAAGATGTCCAAAGACTGGGCCCTGGTGCCCTCTAACACTTAAAGTTCAAGGAGATAAGGAAGAGCTTGCATAGGTCACTTAAAAGAGGAACCAGTGAGGTAACTGGAGAACCCCTAAGCGTGTGCCTGGCAGTGAAAGTAAATAAGAACAAATTTTGTTCCTTAAGAGTCTGTTTATTCTATTAGGCTTGGCCCCATCCCTGTGTTGGCAGGATCTCAGAGTAGACTATGTATCAGGAGATTCCTCACTTATTTTTAAAGTTTGGTGGGAGATAATCTCCTCAAAATTTTGTTGACTACAACATGGAAAAGAGATATTGGGCAGTAACAATGTGTCAAAGCAAATATTGTAATGGAAACACTTTTTGTTCTAGCCAAGACAATGTGTTATAATTAAGACATTGGTACATTCCAACACCATGACAGGCGAATTGAGCACTTTGCTGATTTTGAGGGGGAAGGAGCAGGGTGTGGTAGGATAAAGATAGAAAGGTTAGCATGAAGCAAAAAAGAATAACCATTGGAACCTACAAAATCATTTATGCTGACATTCAACAAGTCACACAAAAGACAACACTTGGGTTTTTCCCCACAATTAAATGTCATATCAGCAGTGACAACTTGGAGGCTGATTCCTATCTCTGCTAGTTTGAAGAGCCAACCTTGATGTACAAATCTCTTCTGAAGCAGAAGTTTAAGGCCATGTGTATTGTGAATTGAAAGTTTAGCCCAACTTTTGGTTCTTTGCTATTTGTATTTTACCTTCTATGAACTGACCTTCCAGTCTCTGTCATTTGTAAGAATCAGTTTAGAAAATAGGTGAGATAGTGCAAATTCTGAGTGTAGCTTCAAGTCCCAGGTGTTTCCTAAAGCACAATGGCACTGCAGCATCCTTGATGATACCTAGGAATAGCACTAATTAATTTTTAGTGCCTTCCCCCATCTGAGAAGTTTGGTCACAAAGGTTCATTTCTAAAAGATGCCCTAGAGCAGATTTAAGCAAAGTCCTTTAATTGAGATGAGTGAGCAACAGTTGGACTTTCTGAATTGAGTTCTTTTGGTGGTTAACGAGAGCACATAGAGACAACATTAATTTCCTCGTAGCTCCCAAATGGAGATGAAGGGAGGGGAAAAAAGAAAGCAAAGTCATGAATGGTCTGACTGAATTAGTCCATGGGAATTGTTTCTGTGCTTTGTTTCTTCATGTGAACTCTGCTTTGAAAGCAAAAGATTTGAGTTATGAACAGGTAGTATAGCAGTTGGAGTACATAATAACATTAATAATTTGATATCAAAATTTAAAAACCCTTTTCTATGAATAATGCCTTAAAGAGATAGGGCCTAATAGTTGAACCTGTCAGTTTTTTTGAAGTTTTTATTTTCTTTTTTGGATGGGGTTTATGAAATTTAGGCTTTTATTGCTTTATATACTGAAATATTCTCTTGGCTATGTTATAAGCATTCACACACACACATGCACACAGATACGCACACAAAGGGTGCTGGCTGATGAGAGCTTTTCATTTCAAGAGGACTGTCATCTGAAAGAATAAAGTCTGTAGAGTAAGCGCTCAATTATAAGATATCGCATTTTACATAGAATGAATCATGCTTTTGGTTAAGCTATATGTAAGCTATTTCCATAAATGGAAATAGCTATGTGTTTGAGTCCAAGAGAAATTGTGATGGGAGAGAGATATACTGGTGATGCTGTCATGCTTGTCTTCTGTGTTGTGCTATATTCTTGAGCCTACTGTTGTTCATGGCTAGGAGACAAGCTGGGCAGTCAGTGGGTTTTAGATTCATATTCTGTATCCTTGCATTGACTTGGTAAAAGATCCCGAGGAAAGCATTTCAGCTTTCTCTAATGGACTCTCTTAATTTGCCAAAATGAACATGATGTGATAGCAAGAAGTATGCTTTATGAACTCCCCAGATCAGCGGCATCAGGGCCAACTCCACAAAGCACTGCCAGGATCACTGGATCTCTGGTGGCAAACAGGATCATCATATCCAAAATGTCCAGTTCCAAAAGTGTCTACTTCATGTCCATCTATAGGATTTGCCTATTACCTAGAAGCTTCAGATTTTGACAACTGGATTGAAATGTTGAAACTTTAGGCAATAAGGCATGCTTTTTATTCAAACTCTTCATTCTATGATAAGCCTTTTAGGTCCACACTTAAAGGCTGCTTACCCTAGCAGAAAATGAGGATGAGGAATTTTGTAGTTGTTTTCTGAGTGTCCTGTTACTGGAGTGTGAACAGCTGCAAATGGAGGGCTCCTCTCTGTCACATGTCTTGGCCCAGGCATATGCTTTGTTGACACCCTTGTTGAGTGCTTTCTGTCTGTGCCTGCAGGCCTTTGCCTCAGGCATGCTCAACCTCAGCTGCACAGAGCAGTGAGCTATGGTCTGGTTTAAGTAGCAACAAGACCTGATTATTTTGTGTGAGATTGTCTGCTTCTCTTTATGTGTGTGTGTTCATTTGTCAATCTCTTGTCTTCTGTGTTGTGCTATATTCTTGAGCCCACTGACATTTTTCTAGAAATAACCATGAGAAAGATCCTGTGATACTTTGTCTCAAGTGGTAAACAGGAACTGAGAATTTAAAAACTGCAAATGAAGCTGTTATAAAGTTATAAAGCCAAAGCTGCAAGTTACTGAAGAAATATGAGGCAAGCCTCAGGAGAATCTGGAATGAGATTTGTACCGAGGTGATGAAGATATCTCCAGAAATTCCTACAAATAGAAGTTGGTTAAAGCTTCTTTTCCCTTCTCTTTTGTTTCAAAAGAAGCGGCATCCTATCTTCTTTCTGATAATTCACTGCCCCCATTCACTTCAAGACTGTGCTCTGTCAATTATCCTCTCTCTGTAGATCTCAAAGTTCTCCTTTTTTTCCTGGTGACTTTCACCTGTAAAACACTCTCAAGCCACCTCTAGCACCCTACTCCCCACAAATTTCTATGACCTTATCATATCTCAACCTTTATCCCTTTTCAGTCTGCCTTCTGTGTATACTACTGAGCTGAAAGTGTTCATTCAGTGGGTATTTTGAGATGAAATGTGTCTTCTCAAAATAGATGTGTTGAAGTCTTAGCCTCCAATATTACAGAATATGACCTTATTTAGAAGTAGGGTCTTTATAGAGGTAATCAAGTTAAAATGACATTATTAAGGAGGGCCCTAATATGACTGGTATCTTTATAAAAAGGGGAAATTTGGACATAGAGACAGATGAGTACAGCATAGATGATATGAAGACAAAGGGATAATATAATCTACAACCCAAAGACTGCCTGTGGATACTATAAGCTAGGAGAAAGGCCTGGAACAGAGCTTTCCTCACAGCCCTCAGGAGGAACCAACACTGCTGACATTTGATCACTCATTACTAGCCTCCAAAACCGTGACACAATAAATTTCTGCTGTTTAAGCCACCCAGTTTTTGGTACTTTGTTATGCAGGCTTAGAAAACTAATGCAGTGGACACAAATATGATTTCCTAATGATTGAATCCAAAAGCTCCTTCTTACCCACTGTGTTAGTCTGTTTTCCTATTACTGTAAAGAAATACTGAAATACCTGTTACTGGGTAATTTCTAAAGAAAAGAGGTTTAATTGACTCATGGGACTTGCCTTGTCTCAGATGAAACTTTGGACTTTGGACATTTGAGTTAATGCTGGAATGAGCTAAGGCTGTGGGGGATTACTGGGAAGGCCCAATTGTATTTTGAAATGTGAGAAGGACATAAGATTTGGGAAGGGGTGAGGCAGAATGATATAGTTTGGGTGTGTGTCCCCATCCAAATCTCATGTTGAAATGTAATCCCTAATCTTGAAGGTGGGGCCTGTTGGGAGGTGACTGGATCATGGGGTTGGATGTCTCATGAGTGGTTTAGCACCATTTCCTTAATGCTGTCCTTGTGATAGTGAGTGAGTTCTCACAAGATCTGTTTTTTAAAAGTGTATAACACCTCCCTCCCTCCCTCCCTCTTGTGCCTTCTCTGGTCATGTGACATTCTTCTTCCCCCTTCACCTTCCACCATGATTGTAAGCTTCCTGAGGACTCCCTAGAAGCTAAGCAGATGTTGGCACCTGTACATGCTTCCTGTACAGCCTGAAGAACCATGAGCCAATAAACCTCCGTTCTTTATGAATTACCCAGTCTCAAGTATTTCTTTACAACTATGTGAGAACAGAGTAACACACTCACTCTGGTCAATCCCTCTGTACACTTTAATTTTATAAATCTTTTAAAATTTGAGAGTCAGCATAATGAGGCAGAATAAACCAGAGCTTTGCAATTAGGATAAACCATGTTCAAATTCTTGGATAATTTTACACATCTTTTCTAAGCCCATGAAATAAAATTTGTAGTGATTGTGAGGATTACATGAGATAACGTATGTAAAATATGTGGCATATAGTAAGCACAAAATTAAAAAATTATTGGGCACTTCAGTCAGCTTGGGAAGAACCTAGACATTCAGTGGTTAGCTGAAATGCCAAGTCAAATAGTAGTACCTTGGAAGTGAAAGTGTGATGATGGGTTAGAGTAAATGTTTGCTCCTCCTCCATGCTCTAACCTTTCTCACTATACTTAGTGGCGTTATTTATTTACTTAGTTTTATTTGTGTATTTTCTCTCCTGTTTGATTTCAAGATCATTGATAGTGGATACAGAGAATAATTGATGAATGAAGAAATGAGTAAATGGGACAAATCTAGAAGCTCATTCTTGGCCGGTCTGAGGGCTAAGGGTTCATGCTGTGTGTCAAGGCTCAGTGTATAAAGGAACGAAATATGTGGAGCTACAAATAGCAGAAGCTGCTATTCTGTAATCCCAGAACTTTGGGAGGCTGAGGCGGGCTGATCACCTGATTTCAGGAGTTTGAAACCAGCCTGGCCAACATGGTGAAACCCGGTCTCTACTAAAAACATCAAAATTAGCCGGGTGTGGTGGTGCACACCTGTAGTCCTAGCTACTCAGGAGGCTGAGGCAGGAAAACTGCTTGAACCCAGGAGAGTGAGATTGCAGTGAGTTGAGATTGTGTCACTGCACTCCAGCCTGGGTGACAAAGCGAGACTCCATCTCAAAAAAAAAAAAAAAAAGCTGCTATTAAATAATTGATTGATTGTTTAGACTAAAATGTACCCTTTTGAAATTCTCAACAATCCTCCTCTGCCAGGACTGGATCAACTTTTTTTTTTTTTTGGTAAATCACCTGCCAAGAATTTGAACATGGTTTTTCCTAATTGCAAAGCTCTGGTTTATTCTGCCTCACTATGCTGACTCTCAAATTTTAAAAGAGATTTATAGAATTAAAGTGTACAGAGGGATTGACCAGAGTGAGTGTGTTACTCCGTTCTCATATAGTTGTAAAGAAATACTTGAGACTGGGTAATTTACTGAGGTGGATTTACTGGAGTCAGTCAAGCTGAGTGAGCAATGTATGCACTTCCAACATCTTTCTTGAAGCTCTATATACTAGTGTTGTGTGTTGCTGTCATTTCTATGATTTCATCAGATTTGTCCACTTGTGCTACTCAGACAAATAACTATAATATTGACTTTTTTAGTAGTTGCTAATTTTATGAATGCATAATGCCAAATCAGAAGGAGCATTCACTTTATGGGCCAAAATTATATGGCAGTAATCCTGGAAATCACTAATATAAGTACATTGGAACTGTCTACTTATCTTGCAATTTCAAAACGTAAGCTGGATGTTCACAAGAATGGGCTTCCTCAGTGATACAGTTTGGATGTGTGTCCCCACCCAAACCCCATATTGAAATGTAAATCTCAGTGTTGGAGATGGGGCCTGGTGGGAGGTGACTGGATCATGGGGTTGAATTTCTCATGAATGGCTTAGCAGCATCCGCTTGGTGTTGTCCTTGTGAAATCCAGCGAGTTCTTGCAAGATCTGGTCATTTGAAAGTGTGTGGCCCCTTCCCGCTTTTGCTCTTTTTTCTACTTTTGCCATTGGAGGCACAAGTTCCTATTTTACCTTCTGCCATGATTGTAAGCTTCCAGAGGCCTCCCAAGAAGCATATGCCAGTTTTGTGCTTCCTGTACAGCCTGCAGAACTGTGAGCCAATTAAACCTCTTTTTTTAATAAATTACCCAGTCTTGGGTATTTCCTTATAGCAATGTTATGTTGGCCTAATATACTCAGCAAATACTAATTTTCTTTGATAAACAGTCTGGAGGCTGTTTGTATTTCTCATCAGATGATCCTCCCACATGGGTTTGCACTGGCTTTTTAATAATTCAAACATAAGATTCCCTTTCACACCAATCTGAGGAATATCTTTTCTAATTATTTAGGGGTCTAAATAGCTTTTTCTAACTACTCTGTATTTACTCAATTTACCCATAACCCTTATCCTCCTGTCCATTTATTCTAGTCTAGATATAAATATTTCTCAGTGTAGGAATAGAAATAAAAATAAATAACAGTAGATTTTTTTCTAGTGCTATTCATTTCCAGCCTTATCATGGGACTTAAAATGAAAAGCTATATTAATACTTCACTGAGTAAGATGGTTTACTTGGCTAGATAAGATGGTAGGCATGAATAATGTATTAAAAACATTTTAAAAAGAGGAAATAGGTGTGTTACTCCCACCCTTGAAAGAAAATTAAAAGCATAATGCAGAGTGTGGCAAGAGAGGAAGCTGAATAAATGCATTTTATTTTCTGAGAAAGAGAAATCATAAAGTGATTCTCTGTTCCAGGCCAAATCTTTTACCTAATTTGGGCCTGATTCAGTATAGTCCAGTGCACACTTTACTATAAAACTCAGAGTATTTAGGGTATCCACAGTCAATGTCCCATTGTATCATACAACCCAAGTCTTCTTTTAAATACTCTAGCATGCAAATCCTTATCTCAGTGTTACTGATAAAACTGAAAAATTGGGGACAGCCTAAATGTCAAACAGCAGTTCAAAACCAATTCATTAAACTATGATACAGACATGTGATGGCATATTATGCCACATGTTGTGGAAAGAGATTTGATGGCATTGGATGATGTTCACAATATGCCTATAATTGAGAAAGAAGCAGATTTCATAATAGTAAGTACTATAGGAGCCTAACAAAATCAGTATATGTAGTCACAGAAGTCTGGAATATAGTTTCTCTAATTTTTACCAGTGGCTGACTCTGGGTTGTGAAATTAAAGTTGAGTTTTAAGTTTCTTTGTGATTTTCTATATTCACTATATTTTTTCTAATGAACATATATTAACTTACAATCAGGAAGAGAAAAAGGGAGGATACTTCGCCCCTTTGTAAACACTATGTAGTGGGTTGAATGGTGACCCCCAAAATGTATGTTCCCATCCTAACCCACAGAACTTATGAATGTAGTCTTATTTGGAAAAAAAAAGTCTTTGTAGATATACCTAAGTTAAGAATCTCATGAGTCATTCTGGATTATCCATGTGGTCCCAAATCCAATAACAAGCGTCTTTATAAGAGACAGAAGAGGAAAAGATACAGACACAGGTGAGAAAGCCCTGTGAAGATCGAGGCAGAGGTTGAAGTGATATGGCCACAAACTAAGGAGTACTGACAGCTACCAGAAGTCAGAAGTGACAACGAATCATTCACTTCTAGTGCCTCCAGGAGTGTAGCTTTGTTGATACTTTGCTTTTTGGCCACCAGAATTGCAAGAAAATAAATTTCTGTTTAAAACTTTGGCAATTTGTTTCAGTGGTCGCAGGAAACTAGTATGTCCTGCAGTGGCCCATGCTGCCAATTGGTTATTTATTCTATGTGAGCATCTGACTGGGCTTTCATTTCTCACTCTTCATAGTCCCAAGTCACTATGTTCGCCATCTTCAAAGAACCATGCTGAGCTCTGTTGCCAGTTCAGTGTCCACTTCAAATTGTGTGCTTCTTTTTTCCTTCTTCTTGCCCATCTTCTCTTTATTTTCATTTGTGAGATGTTCCTTTTGATTACTACAGGTTGCACCTATCATTTGGTCTTCAAGTTTTCTCTGGTAATTAAACATTTGTTACTTGCCACATTCACAAAAGGACCTTAATGGCTGCCTAGGGCCTCTGTATTTTCAAAGGAGACGTAGTGACCTCCACCACGCTTTAAAACATCTTCTGTGACTTAAAGAAGCTCCCAAATGACATTGGGACCCAGGCTACCTGGGATATATTACTATCCAGTTAAGGGAGAAAGGGAACTTCTTTAAAGCAACATGGGGAAAATTCATTCCGAAGGTCACTGAAGATATTTCCCAAACATCACAGGTAGAGAATTTGCAGATATTTTGCTGTTTCTATTTGCTTAGTAGAAGAGGCTTATTGGTGACCTGACACGGCCTACCCTGCCACCCTCATTTCCTTCCTTTTGCTGATGGGTCAGTGATCTTTAGGTGCTGTGTGTCAATGCCATTCCTCTTCCTGAGGCCATTGCTCCTGCTCTCTGTTCTACCCATAATGAGACCCTCTTAGTCTGACTTTCTCTCCTCCCTCTTCCCTGATCCTTCAGTCTTGGCTCAAGTATTATGTTCAAGAATCCTTTGCTGACTCCCACTTCCCAGCCTGGACCAGACACTAGGCCTGACCTATTGTGTTTTTCTAGTAGCATGGCCTCACCTCTATCCTCCATGTATTCACAATACTGGGAAGTGATCTCTTTGTTAAGGTTGGACATTTTCAAGTTCCATAAGACAAAAGAAAGATAAAATGAAGCAACCTCTCGTGCTAATGGAATATTTTCTATGGCAGAATAGTCTCTGCAAGGAAAGGCTGTAAGTGTGTCACTGCCACGGAAATCTTTTGTCTTCTGCCCACTAAATCTATGTACTACATTCCCTAAGCAAAACTCATTTTCTTTTGCAAGAAGAAAAGAGGCAGAAGTGGGCAAGACAAAGTTGAACAGGGGCCTCCTGAATGTGAGAAAATTCTTGTTTTAAGTGATTATAATAAGACAAAGAAATGATATGTTTGTTTGGGTCTTTTCTAGTTTATTGTGAACTACTTGAGAGAAGCAAAATCTGGATTCCTTGCACTTGGCCCACAGTTGGTGCTCTCCAGATGTTTACAGAATATTGTCCTTACGGCCCTATACTTTTTGTTCCAAAACTGTGAAGAGAGAAGCAGAGCAAGCATGCTGATATCCAATTTGCCATTTGTCTGGATCAGTGTCCTGAAGCCCTTTAGTCAAGACCTTCCTATCACCTATCTCAGAAGCATAAAAGTGTGACAGGATTTTTAGCAAGTAAGAATGGGAAAAAAATAGATAATGCTTTCTCTTTTCAGTCTAGAAAAAGTACCAACAATGAGCTGTATGCTGGGAGGTGATATGGATGCCACACACAATGGGGAAAATCAATGCACACTCTCTCTCTGGCACCAGAGATTTTGCTAAGAGACCAATCAACTTTGATTCTGACATCCCAACAGAACCTAGAATTTCAAGAATAATTGATAGAAGCTGGTGTGCCGAGGCATTTGCAAGCTATACCACTCATGCTAAAACAAGACAACAGATGGTTTTTAGATACTGCCGTCAGACTTGAGCACAAAATTTGAAAGCTGCCCCAGAGCTGCATGGTTTCTCCTGGAATGGGATAGAACTATGCTCTTCCTAGTCATGAGGTCCTGAGGCCAAGCCAAATGCTTTCTTGGAACTAAGTCTGAGAAAATTCTGAATCTGGAGGAAGAATGTAATTTATACCTAGGAAGAAAAACAGGAAGGTCAAGAGCCAGAAGATTGATCAAACAGGTCATCAAACTTGAAGGGCAGTGTTTGCCGGAAGCCAGATAAGCATAAGGGAGCAAGCAGAGAGGAGAGTAAGATGCAAAGGGTTGAAGTTGGTGCCAAAAGTAATTTCATAAACACAGCCTTACTCTGCATAACCTGGCATGTTCCCCTGGGCAAGGGTCATGTTCTTAAAGCTCCAGAACGGCTATCTTTTCTCATTTTGTGGCCCAGTTAGGCTAACCCAAAGCGACAAACATCAACCATGAAGAATTGTATATTTTGAGATGGGAGTAGGATTAGTAGAGTCCTACCAAATGCAGAAACCTATGTTAAAGAGCAAATCTGAAGATGAATAATATATCCTCTGTGAACCATAGAATGCCACATGCTTCAACAAATACGTACTGAGCTGTATTTTCTGACTGCAAGGCACTCTAATTACAGAAAGGAGGATAGAGAGGTGATTATTACATTCTATGCTCTCAGTAAATACAGAGAGTTTTATCTCAGCTAATTAAGGCATGGAGATGGATTAGAAACATGGGTATGGTCAAGATACAGTACCAGGTAAAGTAGCAGAGTGATAGGAAATATGGCTGCAAAGAAATGTTGGGGTAAAATCCAGTGTCAGCCAGAGCAGCTCTTACTTTGAATATGAATTGGATAGTACTCTGTAGAATATCTTGAAAGTATGAAAGGTGGTTAGGCCACTGCAGTGGTCTAGGTAGAGATGATGTGAGCCTGACTTACTCTGGTGGTAGTGGAAAGAGGACAAAGGAGACAGGACTGACTGATATATTGGAGAGCTAAGTTGATTCTGATTTGGTGTCAGGGTTTTTCACAAAGACAGAACAAATAGGATGTAGATATAGATGATATATATCAGATATAGATGTAGATGAAGACTGGAGTTTTTAGGGGAATTGGCTCAGATAATTAGGGAGGCTGAGAAGTCCCCTAACAGGATGATTACAAACTGGAGGCCTTGGAATGTTGGTAGCGTGGCTCAGTTCAAGTCTGAAAACTTTAGGTCCTGGAGACCAAAGGCCAGAGAGTCTGGAGTTCTAATGTCCAAGTGCACGAGAAGAATGTCCCAGCTCCAGGAAAGATGGAGAAGAAAATATCATTCCTCCACGCTTTTTGTTCCATTGGGATTCCTATCTAATTGGATGGTGCTTGCCCACATTGAAGGTAGATCTTCCCCACTCAGTCCACTGACTCATGTGTCAGTGTCCTTTGGAAACACCCTCACAGACAAACCCAGAAATAATGCTTTACCAGTTATCTGGGTATTCCTTAATCCAGATGACACCTAAAGTTAATATACTGTATAACTCACTGAATGTTGGAAATAAGGTAGAGAAGAAACAAAGATGACAGCAAATTTGCAAGCCTGGGTGACTAGATAAATAGGATCACTCACAGAGTGAGAGAAATCAGCTTAAGTCATTAATTTGAAAGAGAAACTATGTCCTTGGTTTTGAACATGTTGGGTTCACAATGCTGGTTAAACATGTGAACGTAGATACCCAAAAGGCAGTGGGAAATGTAAAACAAAACCGGGGTAGATCCTACTGCAATAGATTCCCTTAAGTGCCTACACTCTCCCTACCTCAAATGCTGGGAAGAATGTGGAGAAAAGGGAACCCTTGTGCACTGTTGCTGGAAATGTAAATTAGTACAACCACTATGGAGAACAGTTTGGAGGTTCCCCAAGAAACTAAAAATTTAGCTACAATAGGTTCCAGCAATCACACTGCTGGGTATATACCCAAAAGGAAGGAAATCAGTATATCTAAGAGATATAGGTACTCCTCTGTATTTTGTAGTACTGTTTACAATTGCTAAGACTTGGAAGCAACCTAAATGTCCATCAACAGATGAATGGATAAATAAAACGTAATATGTATACACAATGGAATATTATTAAGCCATAAAAAAGAATGAGATCCAGTCCTTTGCAACAACAACATGGATGGAATTGTGATGATTATGTTAAGGGAAATAAGCCAGGCACAGAAAGACAAACATTGCATGTTCTTACTTATTTGTGGGATCTAAAAATCAAAACAACAACTCATGGAGATAGAGAGTAGAAGGATGGTCACCAGAGGCTGGGAATGGTACCGGGGGCCTGAGGAAGAGGTAAGGATGGTTAATGGGCACAAAAAGATTAGAAATAATGAATAAGACCTACTATCTGATGGCACGATAGTGTGACTATAGTCAATAATAACTTACTTGTACATTTTAAAATTAAAGAGTATAATTGGATTGTTTGTAACAAAGGATAAATGTTTGAGGGCATGGATACCCCATTTTCCATGATGTACTTATTTCACATTGCTTGCTCATATCAAAGCATCTCTTGTACCCCATAAATATATACAGCTACTACATACCCACAATTTTTTTAAAAAAATGAAAATTTAAAATAAAGTAGCTTAAAAATCAACCATTAAAAAAGCACAAGAGCACAATCAGAACTGAAATTTGTCAAACTGAATAAAAATATTGTTAAAAAATGTATAGGATCACTTTTACTAAGGATGAAACAAGAAAAGAAAGAAGAAAAAGAAAAATACATTGGTCACAGAACTGGAAGTCAGACAATGGTAGCATCATGTCATGAAAACTAAAGGAAAAGAGAATGTCATGAAAGGGAGTGGGAGATAACTGCCAATTGCTACAGGGAATTTGAATGGGGACTGAATGATTTTGCTATTAGGAGTTCCTAGAAGGCTTACATGGCTTCTGAGAAAGCAGTTTTAGTAGTGGCAAGGGTAAGGGATGAAGAAGCCAGGCTACAGAGTGTTGATATGTAAATGGGAGGTGAGAAAGTGAAACTCTGGGTGTCTATGTCTGAAGATTGGTGGAGTTTGGCTGCTTCGGAGTCACTTGGGGAGCCTGTAAAAATATGGGTTCCCAAGCCTCAGAATTGTATTAAGATTCATCAAGTCTGGGGCAGGGCCTAAAATTCTGGCTTTTAAAAAAGCACTCCAGATAGAAAACCAAACACCACATGTTGTCACTCATAAGTGGGAGTTGCACAATGAGAACACATGGACACAGGGAGGGAAACATCACACACGGGGCCTGTTGAGGGGTGGGGAAAGGGGAGGGAGAGCATTAGGACAAATACCTAATGCATGCAGGGCTTAAAACCTAGATGATGTGTTGATAGATGCAGCAAACCACCATAGCACATGTATACCTATGTAACAAATCTGCACATTCTGCGCATGTATCCCAGAACATAAAAAAAAAAAAGCACTCCAGGCATCACTTATGCACAGGTAGATTTGACAACCACTGTTTAGATTATTATTTGAAGAAATCTGGCAGTAAAGTGGGAGAAAAAGAGGACTATATTAATCAGGATTGACTAAGCAATATAACATCAACAAATAACCCTCAAATCTCAATGTTTTAACACAACAAAACTTGATTTCTCACTCACACTGTATGATCGTCATGATCCAGGGGAGAGGTCTCTGATCCAGGCTGACAGAGCCTTGAATCATCTGTTGCTGTACCTTCTGGAACACAAAGTATCCTCAGTTGCCGCTTCAATGAAAAAGAGTGCATGGATATTTCACACCTGCTATTCCAAGCTTCTGCCCTAAGTGACTTGTTACCTCACTCATAGTTCATTGGCCAAAATGACTCACATAAGCCTATGTAACTGCAAGAGAGTGTACAGTGCATACTTTAGATGCCTGGGAGGAGAGGAAAACTGGATATTGGTGAGAACAAGTCATGTTTGCTTGGAAGGGAATAGAGATGCAGAAAAGTGTTTTAGGCTTTGGAGGGAACCAAGCATATGTGTAGGTCAAGAGAAAGGTACCAGAGTAAGAGGAATTGGGAAAAAAAGAAAGGAGGAGGGTGAAAACAATGAAAATTAATAAAAGAGTGATGGGCACAAAAGCGCCAAGTCAAGTTGACTTAACATGGAAAGGAGGGAAGCATTTCTTTTAAGTCAAATGTGAACAAAAGAGGGAGAATGAAGCCATGAGACTTTATAGGGCAGAAAAATTCTCATCATCACTATTAGCCATATTATTCCGAGACTTGACCTGTCCTTCCTTTCTCCTTTCCAGATTTCTATTTACAATTCTTTCACACAAGAGTTCAGACAGTTCTAGCATTTCCAAAATTAACCCAAGCCAATTAGTCAACAGGACTGAATTAGCAGGGCTTTCAGGAGTCTATTGCATCTCTTCCTTGTTAAAGGAAAAGTTCAGAGTGGAATAAAAGTAGATAACTGTAGGTGTTTCCTGTGGACTGGCAGTTTGTTTTCCTTTTGGGGCAAATCTTCCCAAAGTGTCAGCTCTCCTGGTCATTTGCATAGCATTGCAATTTGAATAGTAAACTACTCTACTGGGTTAGGGAAATGGTAGCTACTGCTCTTGCTCTACTTGGAGTTCACAAGAAATAGGATTTTAAGTCTGCAAGGGTTCCTGAAGTAGGACCATACTAAACTGACTAAAGTGAATTAAAAATGATTTTTTTTTCTATTTTTAAAAGCCTACGTTAGAGGCTGATCACCCAGTGGCTAGAAACATTGTTCATTTCTTTCTTACGGCTATCCTACTTCCTTCATGTTGCATTTGAGATGTCTATCCTCTTATTTTGCCGTATATAAACATAGAAAACAACTATACAAATTGTCATATACTTAAGACTATTATTATGTTTTTCTATAGTCTTAATTTTAAACTCAAAATATATTTTCTCTTTTCCACAAATATACCACTTAGCTAGTATATGCCAATCACTGGGGCTATAAAATTAATAAGTTAATATATCAGTCCTTGTTTTCACATAACTCATAAACTGGTTCTAGAGAAAGGGAGAAGGGAGAGAGGGAGAAAGGGAGGAGAGGGAGAGAGCGACTTGCAGCTTATATTCTGATTGTTTTTTCCATGTCGCTTAACAGAAATAGGTGCCAGGAGAAATGGAGCACAAAGACAAATGAATTAATTCTGCCTAGAACCATCAGTTAAAGCATTATAGAGCAGGTAATAGTTGACCTGGGTCTTGAGTATAAGTAGAAGTTCCTCTTTCTCCATGACCTCCAAATTTTCATGAATTGCCTACTTTCCTCTTTAGGTATATGACCACATTTATATTCCAAATTGTTCCATCTTCAGGTTTTACCCTTTCCTTTATTATTGACTCTAATTCCCACTCAGTATACAGTGGGCAGCCTACAACTTCTCTCATATCTCAGGATTTTTGGCAAGGTCTGAGGACTCTTACTCAGTCACCTCTGCATACCATTCCCTGTGGCCACTGAATCCTTGATCTTTCCTCTGAGGCATAATTTTTGAAATAAGCTTGCTTCTCTTTTTTTTTTTTTTTTTTGCATTTCTCCATGCAAATCTTGTATTCTGGGGTCAGGAGACCTTCATTTACTGTCTTCCATACCCTTGACCTAGGGCTGTGTGCTGAAGACTTTGCTAAAGGTTTGAAGACATGGAAGAGAGGCAGGATTCAGAGGAGAATCAAGGCTGAAATCTAGCCCATGAACCAACCATTAAGCCTGTGCCTTAGGTAGGTACTGGGAAGAAGCAGCACCTTTTTCTAATTAATGTAATCATGCTTTATGGATTAGTGGTAGCCCTACAGGAGGTTATACCCTAGTATAGCTAGACAATCTCAGGTTGAAGTTGCTAAAATGTTTGTTATTTCTGCCAATGGTAGACTTGCCAGATGTAGCAAATAAATATACAGGACACAGTAAAATCTGAACTTCTGATAATAAATATTTTAGTATGTCTCAAGCAATATTTGGAACAGTTATACTAAAAATTATTCTTTGTTCACTTGAAGATGGCCAGTAAAATTTAAGCCAGCAACACTAGTACCAGATTTCCCTTAAGCTTGTGATTTAGCTGTCCATTATGCTGCAGGGCCTCTTGCTCCTGCCTTCCACCTCTTCTCTTTCCCTCTCTAGCTCATTTCCTTCCAACCACCCACATTATGTTCATTTCTTGTTTAGAGCAGTTTAGCTGTTAAGTTGGTCTCAGCCCAGACCAGGCTTTGCCCAGGGGACTCATCTTCATAACCAAGCATGATCTTTGTCCTAAATAGAAACAGTTCTCTCCCAGAGAGGAATTTTGCAGTCAGCTCAAAGTAGCAAGTGTTCCTGTACCTCAATATAATTATGTAGCTGGAAACTGAGCAGAGTTCATGTGGGACATGGTTGACCTATTATAATTATAATCATTGACCTGTCTTTCTTATGATGAACAAACACATGTGATAATCTTTGTTAGGGAAGATAATGCTACTTACATATTTTCAATCTGGCAATTGGATCACTGAGCTCAGAGTGTTAGGACTGAGAGTCCATTTGAGAGATTCTCTAGTCCATACTACTTTCTCAATTTGCAGATGGAGGAATTGAAGCAAATAGAGGAGCTGTGACTTGTTCAAAGACACATAGCAAGTTTATGTTAGAACTTAGATGTCCCCTAGATTTGCTATCCCTGTCCATGTTTTCCAGGGGATGCAAATAATTTGACAAAATTTGCATTTTTTAAAGCATGATTCTCTTTTTCCTTAGTTGTGGTTTTGTCTGATAGTTATTTTGTAATGTGCTCATTAGTCAGGGTTCTCCAGAGAGAGAAAATCGATAGAATATATATAGAAATACAGACATACAAGAGGGTATTTATTAGAGTTATTGGCTCATATGACTATAGAGGCTGTAAAGTCCCACAACAGGCCATCTGCAAGCTGGAGATCCTGGAATGCTGGTAGCATAGCTCAGTCCAAGTCTGTAGGCTACAGAACCAGGGAAGCCAGTGGTGTAACTCTCGCTCCAAGGCCTGAGAACCCATAGCAGGAATCGGGGGTTATGGTGTAAATCCTCTAGTCCAAAGGTCAAAGAACCTGAAGTTCTGCTGTCCAAAAGGAAGAGAAGAAGAGTGTCCTAGCTCCAGGAAAAAGAGTAGAAATAGTCTTTTCTCTGCCTTTTTTTGTTCTACCTGGGCCCCCAGCTGATTGGACGGTGCCTGTCACATTGAGGGTAGATCTTCCCCACTCAGTCCATGAACTCACATGGCAATCTCCTCTGGAAACACCCTCACAGACAGATTCAGAAGTAATTTTTACAGTTCTCTAGATATTCTTTAATGCAGTCAGGTTGATGCCTAAAGTTAACCAACATACTGTGCTTCCCAGTTAGTTACTTTCTGTTCATTTTTAGTGTTGATGACACATGCCTGTGGCTATTGGAAGTACAATGAAGTAATAAGATAAGGATAGAATAGCCTGCTTCTGGCCAACCTTTTCCACCTTCTATTTGCAGCTTTTCATTGGCTGTGTGGCAGGAAAATTAGATGTATACACCTGAATAAGCAGAATAAGCCTCCCTGGAAGAATCCTAAGTGGTGTTAACCTAAAAGGAAGAAGCTGAAGCAAAATTAATATAATTAGAGAGTTTATTTGGGCCAGCCTTGAGGATTGCAACCAGGAGCATAGATGCAAGTTGCCCTGAATATACAGTCAAATTGGCAGCATTTGCAAGTGGATTTTTAAAAGCAAAAAAGGGGAACAAGAAGTGGATTGATACAAAGTTGTTTGTCAGGAACTCTCACTAGTTTATAGAAGTATCATTGATTAATGATTGGCTATACATTGGTAGTCTATAGGGTGTGGGTTATAGTGTCCAGTGCAGCATTATTAGATTAATTTATAGATACTTGAGGCAAAACATACAGTTTTGAGATGAATTCATAGCTCAAGTTGGGGATAGGATGTGATTATGGTCTCATTTTAATGTCTCTCTGGGCCTCGCAATTTAAAAAGCCTTGCGTTCTTCAGATGAAAGTTCTTTTCTCTATGATATGTTTTTTTTCCCCCAGCCCTCACGCCTATATTTGCTGGATCTCTGGGGTAGTAGCAGCAGCAGGAGATGGCCTCCCTCTGCCCATTCCCCCTGGTCCTGCCAAAGAGTTGGATTTAGCCCTGATGATATTCATGTAAAAACGACAAAAGCCTTCATTTTATCAGTTTAAGTGCAACGAAGAGTAAATCCTCTTTGAGTTGAAGTGCATATGTCTTCTCACTGTAAAAATATGCTAAGTGTGATTTAATGGCAAAAAGGATTTCTTGTCAGTGTGCAGTAGTGCAGATATTGCTAAGCTTCTCCCTCAGCTCTTCTCCTTGGAGCCATTGCATAAGGGCCAATCCTGCTGAGAGTGTTTTCTTTTTGGCACTTGTGTTTTTCCTAAGTTTGTTGACTCAGTAGATGTTAAACACAATTTCCTGACCTTTCTAAATTAAACCATGCTGCTAAAGGAAGTCAGTCAGTCACGTTGCAGAAAAATCACCTCTGTGGTGGAGAAATTTTCAGAACTTCCTTGTTTTTCACCTCCCCCTGCTGGTGAAAAGTTATCCACATATATTCTGTTCAAAAGCAGAACAGTTTAAGGAGAGGGAATTTGAGTCTCATAGAAACAAAATCCTTCACTTATGCATAGTTAATGATACTGTCTTTTAAATACAGAAAGAAAAATAAATATTTCTTTCATTAGCCATTACTGTCTGATCATTACCTGGCTGCTGTGAAGAAGGAACGCAAGTTCTCTTCCACAGTGTATTTATATATAACTTATTTCCCAAATGTGAAATAGAGTAATCCATAGTCTGACACTGCCTTGTGTTCATTCTTTGGCATTGATGACCTATGCCTGTGGTGGTAGGAATTACAATGAATTAGAAGATGGGATAGAATAGCCTGCTTCTGGCCTACCTTATCCATCTTCTATTTGCTGCTTTTCATTGGCTATCGGTCATAAAAATTAGACGTATATGTCTATTAGAATTGTGCCCCAAATAAGAGTTAAGAGTCCCAGGGTGTTCAGGCACAGAAAAAGCACAAACACTCGGTAACTATGCATCGAGTAAAACAGTAAAGACCTAATATATTCACATTAAAGAAGCAATACATTTCTTTAATGCCTGTATTTTGTAAAATGTATTTTGACTGCTCAGAGGAATTATCTGCTGCTTTTTATGGTTTAGGTGACTTCCTCATGGTTGAGGTTGATAGCTGTGTGGGTATCAACCAGATAAGTTAGGTATTAATGTGCTATTTATAATTATTGGGATTTGAATTAAGGCAGAAAACAATGAGGAATTAAAGGTTATTATCACAGTAAACAACGTTTTCCATTTTGGAAATGTGTGATACTTTCCACAAGTTTAACTCAGGAATGTATATCCATAATTTGTTAAAGCTTTTTTGCTGAAAAATGATGTAAAGGAATACTTTGAAATTGTAACATACTTTTAAATGTTAAATACATAGCTCTTTTGTCCGTTGGAAATCTAAGAGTGTAGATAATCTGTCTTTCCTGTTTGCCACCATTGTCACACATTCCACCCATTTTTTGAATGTCTGTGCTAATGCTGAGGAATGTACAGAGATGATTATGGCACAAATTCCTGCCCTCAAGTGATTGATAGTCTAGTATGGATTCACTGCTGTTCCTTTATCACCTGCCATAGAAGCTGGCACACAGTAGGTGCTCAGTTGTTTATTGAATAACCAAATGGACAGAAAACATGGTAAAGAAATCAAAGTAAGGAGAGTTTATTTTAGATTGGATGATCAGTTAAGAGTTTATGGAGCAGATAGTCTAAGTGTTTGAAATGAGCCTTACAAAATGCATTTTCCCAGGTCAAAATTTGGAACAGGGTGCAAACGGAGGCACTTGGCATCTAAGAGAAGTGGTGTGTAGTTGAAAGAATATGGGACTTTGAGTTCAAATTCAAGCTTTGCCACTCACTAGTGTGTGTTTTTGGGTAAGTCACTGGAGTGACTTAACATTATGTATAAAATAGGGATAATAATACTTACCACTTGACAGGTTTGTTATAATAATTAGATGAAATGATACAGGGTATGTGGATGACTTCTTATACTAGGCTTAAAAATGTGAATGTGAAGGAGTAACAAAAATCAAAGAAGCCTCTGGGTGTGCTGGCTCATGGCTGTAATCCCAGCACTTTGGGAGGCCAAGGTGGGTGGATCACCTGAGGTCAGGAATTCAAGACCAGCTTGGCAACGTGGTGAAATCTCATCTCTACCAAAAGTACAAAAATTAGCCCGGCATGAGGGCATGCACCTATAATCCCAGCTACTTGGGAGGCTGAGGCAGGAGAATTGCTTGAACCCAGGAGGCCTAGGTTGCAGTGAGCCAAGATCATGTCACTGTACTCCAGCCTGGGTGACAGAGTGAGACTCTGTCTCAAAAAAAAAAAAAATCAAAGAAGCATGGAGGTACACAATGAACGCTATGTTTGTGGATTGATATTCTGGGTTAGTATGGGGTATAGTTGCAAAATAAGTTAGATTCAGACTATATTGAGACATGCATGATGTGATTAAGAGTGTGGAAGAGTCTTTAAGTCTGTGTTGTATTGGCTTTTCTTAAAGAAGAAAATTAAATAAATAAAACTCAGGTCTTTGGCTCATATCCAAAGTCTGTGACCTTCCCAATTGCCAAGGTTCACATTATTGTTCTTTTATATGAAGAAGCCCTGACTATGGGATTTATACTTAAATTAATAAACATATATTCTGCTTCTGAAAGAGCATCAATCAGATAAACAGCATATGTGTGCCTTCATTCATTATCCTAAGAAGAACACGGTTCTTCTTGTCTTGTGGTATAAATAATCAACATGCAGCTTGCAACTATTTAACTCAGACCAAAGATATTAGATGTGGGGTTCAGAGAGGTGTGGCCAGAGATGACTCCTAGGTTTTGTGCCTGGGAGAAGGGTGGTACTATGAATGGACATAAAGTTACCTTGACGAGTTATAGCTTCTAGGGAAAATGTTATATTTGCCTTGGACAGTTTGTGTTTGAGATGTTGTAGAAGTCTGTCTGTCCGCAATCAGTGGAGGAAGAGTTTTTAGAGATAATGCTTTTAAGGCTCATCTGCCTAAAGGCTACTGTGACAGAATTGATTTAATGAAAAGGAAAAAAACATTCAAAGCATAGTCTACTCAGTCATTTTTTCGTGGGGAAAATAGAAACTGGAGAGTAAGGAAGAGAACCTCTAAGAGCAGTGAGAAAACTTAGCCCTTTTTTGTGTGAAACTTTTTTTCTTTTTTTTTTTATTGTACTTTAGGTTCTGGGGTACATATGCAGATCATGCAGGATTGTTGTGTAGGTACATACATGCCAACGTGGTTTTCTGCCTCCATCCCCCCATCACTCATACTATATATGGCATTTCTCCCCATGTTATCCCTCCCAAAACTCCCCACCCACTGCTGTCCCTCCTCTAGCTGCCCCCAACAGACCCCAATGTGTGATGTTCCCCTCCCTGTGTCCATGTGTTCTCATTGTTCAACACCCGCCTATGAGTGAAAACATGCGGTGTTTGATTTTCTGTTCTTGTGTCAGTTTGCTGAGAATAATGGTTTCCAGATTCATCCACGTTCCTACAAAGGACACAAACTCATCATTTTTTATGGCTGCATAGTATTCCATGGTGTATATGTGCCAAATTTTCCTTGTTCAGTCTATCATCAATGGGCATTTGGGTTGGTTCCAGGTCTTTGCTATTGTAAACAGTGCTGCAATGAACATATGTGTGCATGTATCTTTATAAAAGAATGATTTAAAATGCTTTGGGTATATACCTAGTAATGTGATTGCTGGGTCAAATGGAATTTCTAGGTCCTTGAGGAAGCACCACACTGTCTTCCACAATGGTTGAACTAATTTACAATCGCATCAACAGTGTAAAAGTGTTCCTATTTCTCCACATCCTCACCAGCATCTGTTGTCTCCAGATTTTTTTAATGATCGCCATTCTAACTGGCATGAGTTGGTATCTCAATGTGGTTTTGTTTTGCATTTCTCTAATAATCAGATATGTCTTCTTTTGAAAAGTGTCTGTTCATATCCTTCACCCACTTTTGGATGGACTTGTTTGTTTTTTTTTTCTTGTAAATCTGTTTCAGTTTTTGTAGATTCTGGATATTAGCCCTTTGTCAGATGGGTAGATTGCAAAAAATTTTTCTCATTCTGTTGGTTGCCGATTCACTGTAATGATTGTTTCTTTTGCTGTACAGAAGCTCTGGAGTTTTATTAGGTCCCATTTGTCTATTTTGGCTTTTGCTGCCAATGCTTTTGGTGTTTCAGTCATGAAGTCCTTGCCTTTGCCTATGTCCTGAATGGTTTTGCCTAGGTTTTCTTGTAGAGTTTTTATGGTGTTAAGTCATATATTTAAGTCTTTAATCCATCTGGAGTTAATTTTAGTGTCAAGTGTCAGGAAGGGGTCCAGTTTCTGCTTTCTGCACACTGCTAGCCAGTTTTCCCAATACCATTTATTAAACAGGGAAAACTTTTCCCATTGCTTGTTTTTGTCAGGTTTGTCAAAGATCAGATAGTTGTAGATGTGTGGCATTGCCTCCAGGGCCTCTGTTCTGTTCCATTGGTCTATATCTCTATTTTGGTGCCAGTACCATTCTGTTTTGTTAACTGTAGCCTTGTAGTATAGTTTGAAATTAGGTAGGGTGATGCCTTCAGCTTTGTTCTTTTTCCTTAGGATTGTCTTGGCTATGCAGGCTCTCTTTTGGCTCCATATGAAGTTTAAGGTGTTTTTTTCCAGTTCTGTGAAGAAGGTCATTGGTAGCTTAATGGGGATAGCATTGAATCTATAAATTACTTTGGGCACTATGGCCGTTTTCATGATATTGATTCTTCCTAACCATGAGCATGTAATGTTTCTCCATCTGTTTGTGTCCTCCCTTATTTCCTTGAGCAGTGGTTTGTAGTTCTCCTTGTAGAGGTCCTTTCCATTCTTTCTTAGTTGTATTCCAATGTATTTTATTCTCTTTGTAGCAATTGTGAATGGGAGTTTGCTCATGATTTGGCTCTGTTTGTCTGTTATTGGTGTATAGGAATGCTTGTGATTTTTGCATGTTGATTTTGTATCCTGAGACTTTGCTGAAGTTGCTT
Source organism: Saimiri boliviensis (assembly GCF_048565385.1). Classification (NCBI taxonomy): domain Eukaryota; kingdom Metazoa; phylum Chordata; class Mammalia; order Primates; family Cebidae; genus Saimiri; species Saimiri boliviensis. The sequence continues at coordinate 97,800,848 of NC_133470.1, forward strand.
ATCAGTTTAAGGATGTTTTGGGCTGAGGTGATAGGGTCTTCTAAATATACAATCATGTCGTCTGCAAATAGAAACAATTTGACTTCCTCTTTTCCTAATTGAATACCCTTTATTATTTTTCTATTGCCTAATTGCTCTGGCTAGAACTTCCAATATTATATTGAATAGGAGTGATGAGAGAGGGCATCCTTGTTTAGTGCCAGATTTCAAAGGGAATGCTTCCAACTTTGCCCATTCAGTATGATATTGGCTGTAGGTTTGTTGTAAATAGCTTTTATTGTTTTGAGATATGTTCCTTTGATACCTAGTTTATTGATAGTTTTTAGCATAAACCACTGTTGAATTTTGTCGAAGGCCTTCTCTGCATCTATTGAGGTAATCATTTGGTTTTTGTCTTTGGTTCTACTTATATGGTGGATTATGTTAATAGACTTGTGTATGTTGAACCAGCCTTGCATCCCTGAAACGAAGCCTACTTGATTGTGATGGATAAGCTTTTTGATGTGCTGTTGCAGTCAGTTTGCCAGTATGTTATTGAAGATTTTTTCATATATGTTCATCATAGAGATTGGCCTGAAGTTTTCTTTTTTAGTTGAGTCTCTGCCAGGTTTTGGTATCAGGATGATATTAGCTTCATAAAATGATTTGGTAAGGATTCCCTCTTATTGGATTGTTTGGAATAGTTTCAGTATGCCTGGTAGAATGCAGCTGTGAACCCATCTGGACCTGGACTTTTTTTGGTTGGTAGGCTATTAATTGCTGCCTCAACATCAGCCCTTGTTATTCGTCTATTCAAGGTTTCAACATCTTCCTGATTCAGGCTTGGGAGGGTACAAGTGTCCAGGAATTTATCCATCTCTTCCATATTTACTGGTTTATGTACATAGAGTTGTTTGTAGTAATCTCTGATTGTAGTTTGTATTTCTGTGGAATCAGTGGTGATATCCCCTTTTTTAATTGTATCTATTTGATTCTTCTCTGTTTTCATTTTATTAATCTGGCTAGTGGTCTATTTTGTTGATCTTTTCAAAAAACCAGCTCCTGGATTTATTGATTTTTTGAGGGATTTTTTTATGTTTCTGTCTCCTTCAGTTCTACTTTGATCTTAGTTATTTCTTGCCCTCTGCTAGCTTTATTGCTATAAATTTCCCTCTAGACACTGCTTTAAATGTGTTCCAGAGATTCTGGTATGTTGTGTCTTTGTTCTCGGTGGTTTCAAAGAACATCTTTATTTCTGCCTTCATTTCATTGTTTATCCAGTTGACCTTCAGGAGCTAGTTGTTCAGTTTCTTTGAAGCTGTGCAGTTCTGAGTTAGTTTCTTAATTCTGAGTTCTAATTTGATTGCCCTGTTGTCTGAGAGACTGTTTGTTATGATTTCTGTTCTTTTGCATTTGCTGAGGAGTGATTTACTTCCAATTATGCGGTCAATTTTATAGTAGGTACAATGTGGTGCTGAGAAGAATGTATGTTCTGTGGATTTAGGGTGGAGATTTCTGTAGATGTCTATTAGGTTTGCTTGGTCCAGATCTGATTTCAAGTCCTGGATATCCTTGTTAATTTTCTGTCTCATTGATCTGTCTAATATTGACAGTGGAATGTTAAAGTCTCCCAGTATTATTGTGTGGGAGTGTAAGTCTCTGTAGGTTGTAAGAACTTGCTTTATGTATCTGGGTGCTCCTGTATGGGGTGCATATCTATTTAGGATAGTTAGCTCATCTTGTTGCATTGATCCCTTTACCATTATGTAATGCACTTCTTTGTCTCTTTTGATCTTTGTTGGTTTAAAGTCTGTTTTATCAGACACTAGAATTGCAACCCCTGCATTTGTTGTTCTCCATTTGCTTGGTAAATATTCCTCCATCCCTTTATTTTGAGTCTATGTGTGTCTTTGCACGTGAGATGGGTCTCGAATACAGCACACCAATGGATCTTTGATTTTTATCCAGTTTGCCAGTCTGTGTCTTTTGATTGGGGCATTTAGGCTGCTTACATTTAATGTTAATATTGTTAATTTGTGGATTTGATCCTGCCATTTTGTTACTAGCTGGTTGTTTTTTTTTTGCCCATTGGTTGACACAGTTTCTTCATTGTTTCATTGGTCTTTACCATTTGGTATATTTTTGCAGTGGCTAGTACTGGTTGTTCCTTTCCATGTTTAGTGCTTCCTTCAAGAACTCTTGTAAGACAGGTCTGGCAGCAATGAAATCTCTCAGCATTTGCTTGTCCATAAAGGATTTTATTTCTCCTTCCCTTATGAAGCTTAATTTGACTGGATATGAAATTCTGGGTTGCAAGTTCTTTCCTTTAAGAATTTTCAGTATTGGCCCACACTCTATTCTGGCTTTTAGAATTTCTGCAGAGAGATCCGCTGTGAGTCTGATGGGCTTTGCTTTGTAGGTGACCCAACCTTTCTCTCTGACTGCCCTTAGCATTTTCTCCTTCATTTCAACCCTGGTGAATCTGACGATTATGTGCCTTGGGGTTGCTCTTCCGGAGGAGTATCTTTGTGGTGTTCTCTGTATTTCCTGGATTTGAATGTTGGCCTATCTTGCTTGGTTGGGGAAGTTCTCCTGGATAATATCCTGAAGAGTGTTTTCCAGCTTGGTTTATTCTCCCCGTCACTTTCAGGTACACCAATCAAGCGTAGATTAGGTCTTTTCATGTAATCCCTTAGTTCTTGGAGGCTTTGTTCATTTCTTTTCACTCTTCTTTCTCTAATCTTGACCTCTTTTATTTCATTGAGTTGATCTTCAATCTCTAATATCCTTTCTTCTGCTTGATCTATTCGGCTATTAAAACTTGTGTATGCTTCATGAAGTTCTCTTGCTGTGTTTTTCAGCTCCATCAAGTCGTTTATGTTCTTCTCTAAGCTGGTTATTCTAGTGTAGCATTTTATCTAACTTTTTTTCAAGGTTTTTAGTTTTTTTTGCATTGGGTTAGAACATGTTCCTTTAGCTCAGAGAAGTTTGTTATTACCCACCTTCTGATGCCGGCTTCTGTCAATTCATCAAACTCATTCTCCATCCTGTTTTGTTCCCTTGCTGGTGGGGAGTTGTGATCCCTTGGAGGAGGAAAGGCGTTCTGGTCTTTGATGATTTCATCCTTTTTGCACCTGTTTCTCCCCATCTTCATAGATTTATCTACCTTTGATCTTTGAAGTTGGTGATTTTAGATGGGATCTCTGAGTGGACATTCTTTCCGTTGATATTGAAGCTATTTCTTTTTGTTTTTTAGTTTTCCTTCTAACAGTCAGGCCCCTCTGCTCTAGGACTGCTGGAGGTCCACTCCAGACCTTGCTTGCCTGGGAATCACCCATGGGGGTGTGCGGAGCAGTGAGGTTTGCTACCTGATCTTTCTTCTGGTAGCTTCATCCCAGAAAGTTACCTGACAGGTGTCTGCCTGAGCTCTCCTGTATGTTATCTTTATTTGGTTATTCAGGGAAGAGGGAGCCACTTGAGAAGGCAGTGTGTCCCTTTTCTGCCTGCAGAGGCACTACTGGGCTACCTGGGACTCAGCCTGACTGCTGTGTAGGCTTCCTCTGGCTTTTGTACACAATGAGATTAGACCTGCCTTCTCAATGGCGGACACTCTTCCTCCCACCGAGCTCTACTGTCTCAGGTAGAGCTTGGATTTATGTGCTAGTTTCGAATCTCTCAAGTGAGAGGGCTTCAGTTTGATGGTCTTTTTGGGGATGGGACCTGCCAAGCCATATCTCCTTTCTCCCTGCTTCAGCTCTCCCTCTTCCTGCGTGGGGGGTAGATCCATCCCACAGGCAATCTCAGCACTCGTTAAATCTTCTTCTTCTTTTTTTTTTTTTTTTTTTTTTTTTTTTTTTTTTTTTTTTGAGACGGAGTTTCGCTCTTGTTACCCAGGCTGGAGTGCAATGGCGCGATCTCGGCTCACCGCAACCTCCGCCTCCTGAGTTCAGGCAATTCTCCTGTCTCAGCCTCCTGAGTAGCTGGGATTACAGGCACGTGCTACCATGCCCAGCTAATTTTTTTTGTATTTTTAGTAGAGACGGGGTTTCACTATGTTGACCGGGATGGTCTCGATCTCTTGACCTCGTGATCCACCCGCCTCGGCCTCCCAAAGTGCTGGGATTACAGGCTTGAGCCACCGCGCCCGGCCTCGTTAAATCTTCTGCCCAGATCTGTGCTAACAACTCACATTGCTGGGCCAGCCGGAGCTGTCACTCAGATCTGTGTTGGTAACTCACGGCGCTTTTCAGCCCTGTGGTGTTCTGGACTGTGGGTTGCACTGCCTGTGGGAGAAGTGCAGTATCTGAACCAGAGTGCCGAGTGGGTAAAGTCCGTGATCCTCTGTCCAGTTGCACTTCCGGGTGAGACAGCACCCTGCCCTGCATTGGTTTGCCTTCCTTGGGCTACACCCACTGTCCAACCAGTCCCATTGAAATGAACCTGGTACCTCGGTTGGAAACACGGAGATCACCCACCTTCTTCATCTTTCTCACTGGGAACTGTGCTCTGGAGCTTTTCCTATTCAGCCATCTTGGTGGAAGTCCCCCCGTGTTGTTGTTTTATAACCATGTCCACTTCCCTCTCTCGTTCATTTTATTTATATTCATAAGCGTATGTTAGCTTAATTCCTTGGAGTTGTTCTGCCTTCATTAAATCTTGGATCAAATGAGTTATTGGTAGAAAACAACCATATTCTATGGGTTTCTAATTATTTGTGTAGTTATTTGCATGGAGCAAACCTCAGGTCTGCTAAGTAGCAGAGATTATTTGAAAAGTTTCTTCAACTAGCCTTAGGTCATTCCTTGGATTTGGGGAGTGGAGAAGAGGGGACTGTGCTGAGGTTCTACTAGAGCCTTTGCAGTGAGCAGATATTGGAGGAGAAGCTGTAGAAATAGTGGAAAAAGTTAACATGAAAAGCAGAGTTATAGACCATATTCTAGAGGCATGGCTATCCAATAATGAAAAAGGCAAGATTTAATGGAGTGGGGTAAAGTTTTCCTTGAGTGAAACCTGCATGGAAATTTTCAAGGTTCCAGTCTGTATGTGTGTGGGTAGGTCAGAGGGGGCCATGTGGCAGAAATGAGTGATGTTGTTAAATCAAGTAGAGCATTTCTTTTCATTCTTTTGGAGAAGGTGCTATAACTACTGAAAACAGGGTCCAACCTCCTGTTAGAGAGCCCTGATCAGTGCTGGGGTGGGGTATGGCTAATTTGCAGGGCTGATATTTAGCCCTAGTCAGAAAGTGAGGCAGATGCCCATACAAACAGACTTTAATAATTCAGTAAGTGCTCCATGAAAATCATGACTGAGCATTCCAGAACTTAGTTCTACTCAATGTACATTTGTTGGGTATTTACTGTGTACCAGGTTCTGAGCTAGGTGTTGAGGATAAAATGCCCCCAGGTTGTAAAGAACTGAGAGGGCACTGACTATAGTAAGCATTGAGCAGACCCAGGATCATATGAGGGCAGCAAGATACACTCTAGGTCCCACCTTTTGGTGTGGTTGGGATTCCCATAAGACTGTGCCCTAATCAGGATTTATTCCAGTGTCTAGTATATTCCCTGCCCAGGTCATTATTAAGGCTTAAAATTGAGAGACAGACAATCTGACAGGCAGAGAGACAGAAATGAGACTCAGTAATTCAGCAGGAGGCAAGGGCTAGCACTTTATTTCAATTTAACGTTCTTTTATCCTCAGAGAGTAATGTAAGGAGCATTTAATACTCAAGATATCAGTAAAGAGAATGGTGCAGATTTGTGTCACTGTGAATGATAGCAGATGTCTAAAAAGTCTATAGCTAACTGAAAATACTGAGTGCTCTTGCTTAGGATCAAAAAGCTTTTATTAACATCTTTAATCTGTGTAATGAAATCTCAAATTATTTTTCATGCCTTTATTGTCGCTTGTACCAGTAACCAAAGTCTCAGGAGAACACAATGAATTACAGTGTGACCTAAAATCAAGAGTGAAGAGTCATCAACCAAAAAAAAAAAAAAAAAAAAGATTGTCTGGGAGAACAGAAATGATTTAAATACCAAAGTAAAAAACCCACTTGTTGACAGAAATATACATTTGTAACTCTTGTTTCATTGGTCATGTAGGCCATGGAAAAAATCAAAAGCCCAACTCATAACAACCTTTTTGATTTTAGACTTCCTTCTACCACCTTTGTTTTTGGTGGACTTAATCTTTGGTTAGCCTTTGATTCCCTGTAACTATTACCCTTGGTGCTTTGTCTTCTCTTTGCCCTGTGTTTGCATGATTTGTGTTCTTCATCTAGAAGAAGTACTTCACGCTTATCTTTTTTACAGGCTCTATCTCTTCCAAATCAGGTACTCAGATAGCAGAGGCCTTTTTAATGAGTCCCTGTCAAGCTATGCTGATTACTTTAACAAACAACCCTCCAATGTCAATGACTTAACACAATAAACATTTATTTCTCAGTTGCACAAAATCCAGTGTTGATGTTCTTGGTCAGGCATTTGCCCTGGGTGGCTGTCTTCTAAATGCTGACTCAGGGATGCTCCCCCTTCCATTTTACAATGCTATCATCTGCAATAATGAGCCTTCACTGTCACTTCAGATGGGAAAGTAAGTGCAAGAACAGAATACTTGACACTTGGTCTTGTAGTGGTACATACTTCACTTCTGCTTCCATTCTGATGGCCAGAACCGGCTACGTGGACCCAAATAGATGCAAAAGGGACTGGAAAATGTAGCCACTGGCCCAGGCAGTCACTTCCCAATGACATCACTACGCTTTGGTGTACTTCTAGCTGTTTCTGCCTCACCATCCTTTGTAAACATTGTTCCATGAGAGTGCCTCAGCTGTTTTCTGATTCTTAGGTGATTCTGATTCTCTGTTTCGTATTCTACCTGAACTGTGTTTAATCACAGAATCCTCTTCAATTCAAAGCCACCAGTAAGAAATATAATCCTTTCTTAATTTTAATAATATATCTGGAGAATAGTGAGTCACCTTTGCATGTCAGTAGCTACAAGAAATTACCATTTATGCTTTCTGGAGCCAGAAATACCTCCATTAAAACCATACCATTACTACAGAAAGACAAATACTGCATTATCTCACTTATATGTGGAATCTAAGAATGTCAAATTCATAGAAACAGTGAGTGGAATGGCCGTTACCAGTGGCAGGGGTGGGGGAAATGGGGACATTGGTCAAAGGGTACTAAGTTGCAGTTATAAGATGTATAACTTCTGGAGACATAATGTACAGCATGGTGTCTATAGTTAATAATAATCCAGCTGGGTGCGGTAGCTCACACCTGTAATCCCATCATTTAGGTTGGCTGAGGTGGGCAGATCACTTGAGGTCAGGAGTTTGAGACCAGCCTGACCAACACGACGAAACACCATCTCTACTAAAAATACAAAAATTAGCTGGGTGTGGTAGTGCATGCCTGTAATCCCAGCTGCTAGGGAGGCTGAGGCAGGAGAATTGCTTGAACCCAAGGGGCAGAGGTTGCAGTGAGCTGAGATTGCATCACTGTATGCCAGCCTGGGCGATAGAGTGAGACCCTGTCTCAAAAAAAAAAAAAATCTACTGCATACTTCAAATTTGCTAAGAGAGTAGATGTTAAGTGTTTTCAACACACACACACACACACACACACACACACACACACACCCCAGTAACTATGTGAGGAGATGGATGTGTTAATTAACTTGATTGTGGTAATTATTTCATAACATACATATATATATATCAAAACATCACATAGTACATCTTAAATACATGTAATTTTTATTTGTTAATTATAATTCAATAAAGCTAGAAGCAAAACAAAAAAATGGCCCATTACTTAGAGCATAGAAAAACAAATTAAATCATTGACAATTTTAGCTCAAATTTCCAGGTATGTTGCATATCATGGATTTGAAGGGAATTATTTAAAAATCATGACGTACTTTTCTTAGAACTAGATTTTGATGGGGCCAATGGACTTCCCTCCTTTGTGTTCTCTAGTGCTAGTTTTGGACCCACACAGATGTGAGAGTGATTCTTTGCCTTCTGGCAAGAAGCCTCTGTATTAAACATCTTGCTCTGGGGAACCTTTCACTATAACACATTAGCAACAAAGGCTAAATTTATATGTATATGGATGAATACTTCAAAAGGCTAAAAATATTGCATTGGATTGTCCTGCCTCCCTGGATTCCATTAACTTGTGAACACCAAGGAATAACCTGAGGTTTTTAATCTTCTGCATTTAATTCAGGCCCTGTTATTTATATAACCATTTATTTACTGACCAAGGCCTGCTATTCTCCAAAGATGGGGAATGGTTAAATAAGTTATGCTACATCTCTTTGGAACATCTGAGGTTGGGGAGTTGACAGAAGTATTAGACATTTTGGACTTTTATTATTTCTAATTGTCAAATAAACTTGCCAGGCAGGAAATATCTACAATGCTAGGTCATTCTACATGTTTCTCACTTAAAGATAGAGAATTCAACCATTTAAGATGGCCAAACTTACCCTTTCTTCTACCCTTTAGTAATTTTCATGAGAATGTTTAGATGCTGAACTTGATTGATAAGTGTAGTGACTAACATTCTTCTCATAAGTAATTCATGTTCATATTTAAACTTTGGAAAACACAGAGAAATATAAAGAATATAAAATTCACCCACAATGACACTGCCCAGAGATTACCGCAGTTAAAATTTTGGTAAATTTTTTCCAATCACTTTACTATGCCTATATCAGCACATAGACACATATAGACACATACAAATTGAGATCATATAAATATTGTAAAATAAAATGCCATAATATCAACATTTTCTAATGGCCATTAAAATTCTGAGAAACACAGTTTAAAGTTTTCTTAATATTCTGCTGTGATACTTGGGAAGCATTTCTGTGAGGAGGGCATCATGAACACTAACGGGGAAGTTTTCCTTTTCATTTTCATCTCTAAGAGATGCAAAATGCATCTCCCCAAAACAAACAAAAGGCTAAAAACAAAGAAAGAACACGTTCCACAACCTTCTTAACTACCAATTTTCTGGCTGGAATTTTAGGAATAAAATGACAGACTGAAGGAATGCTACATGAATAAACTCTACACAGCCTCTGTGTATGTGCATGCACATGGTCTGCTACCATTATGACATTGCAAAGCAAGATCATTGAAACAATCTAAGATTCTAAAGCACTCAATTCTTGGAATATCATCCAAGTTCTTATGCATTTCAATTTGAGAGCTTGTTTGCTTAGTTATGATTGCAACAAAAAGGAGAGATATAAATCTTCCTTGAATTAGATGATCTATGTGTGATATAATGTGGAATATTCTCCAAAAATAATTTTCCCCTAACCTGAACGCTTAAAATTAAAATATCTAGACTATAAATTTATCTTCTACTCTCAACCCTAGAGGGAGACTAAAGAACCAGATTTCCTTGCCTCTGCAGGAGCAAGAGTAAATGTAGTAGAACTCTATGACACTCAACCCTACTATAGCATATGTTCAATTATATTGCAGGCCAAACCATGCACCCCAAATAGAAGAACTTGATATAGGATGATCCATTAAAACTGATACCAGTTCTATCCTGCAAGGATAGGATTATACAGGGATTTTAATTGTTCATTTTGGAGGGATATGTTTCTTGTAGAAGATGGATTTGTATTTTGCCTGGCCTAGAAAGTTAGTGATGCTGTATTAGTTTTTTTTTCACACTGCTGATAAAGACATACCTGAAACTGGAAACAAAAAGATGTTTAATTGGACTTACAGTTCCACATGGCTGGGGAGGCCTCAGAATCATGGATGGAGGTGAAAGGCACTTCTTACATGGTAGTGGCAAGAAGAAAATGAGGAGGAAGCAAAAGCAGAAGTCCCTGATGGGTTTCATCAGATCTCGTGAGACTTATTCACTATAATGAGAATAGCACGGGAAAGACTGGCCCCCATTATTCAATTATCTCCCTGTGTGTCCCTTCCACAATACATGAAAATTTTGGGAGATAAAATTCAAGTTGAGATTTGGGTGGGGATATGGCCAAACCATATCAGATGCCAAAGATTGCTGGTCCATGCCTTAAGTTCTTCACCAAAATCAAGGCATTTAGACAGTGATTAGACTGAGCTGGTCAAGGCAAAACCAGATACTGGAGATGGGAGAAGAGATATCATTTTTTAGAAAATATGAAATTGGAGACTTGAATGTCTCGGATGTTGATGAAGCAGTATCAGACACTGTAGATATAGATATAGAGTTAGTGTAGTATTGCTCTCTAGAGTCTATTGTGCTTGCAGCCTGGAAAGGTCTATGACTATAGTTATTTGTTTGGACAACTACATGAATGCTTTTATTTTTAAAGGGGGGCCATTTTACACCTCCTCATCAGTTTGCCTAGCTTTCCAATCTGTAACTAAGGAGGTGAGATTGTTTCAACTTTAGCTTCCATACCTTTCATGGTCTTCAAAACAAAATATGCTATTAAGTTCTCTTTTTTTTTCTTTTCTTTTTTGAGACAGGGTCTCACTCTGTCATCCAGGCTGGAGTGCAATGGTGCTATCATACTTCCCCATAGCCACAAACTCCTGAGTAGCTGGGACTACAGGCATGTGCTATAGCACCTGGTACATTTTCATGCTGCTGTTAAAGACATACCAGAGACTGGGGAGAAAAATAGGTTTAATGAACTTCCAGTTCCACATGGCTGGGGAGGCCTCATAATCATGGTGGAGGGTGAAAAGGACTTCTCACATGGCTGTGGCAAGAGAGAATGAGAAGCAAAAAGGAAACCCTTGATAAAACTATCATATCTTGTTAGGCTTATTCACTAACACAAGAACAGCATAGGAGAAACTGCCCCTATGATTCAATTATCTCTCACCAGGTCCCTCCGAAAACACATGGGAATTATGAGAGTACAATTCAAGATGAGATTTGGGTGGGGACACAGAGCCAAACTATGTCATTCCACCCCTGCCCCCTGACAAATCTCATATCTTTACATTTCAAAACCAATCATGTCTTCTTAACAGTCTCCCAACAGTCTTAATTTATTTCAGTGTTAACTCAAAAGTCCACAGTCCAAAGTCTCATCTGAGACAAGGCAAGTGCCCTCCACCTATGAGTCTGTAAAATAGAAAGCAAGCTAGTTACTTCCTAGATACAATAGGGATACAGGACTTGGGTAAATATAGCCATTCCAAATGGGAGAAACTGGCCAAAACAAAGGGGCTACAGGCCCCATGCAAGTTCAAAATCCAGCAGGGAAGTCAAATCTTAAAGCTCCAAAATGATCTCCTTTGACACCACATCTCACATCCAGGTCATGCTGATGCAAGAGGTGGGCACCCATAGCCTTGGACAGCTCTGCCTCTGTGGTTTTGCAGGCTATAACATCTCTCCTGGTTGCTTTCATGGGCTGGCATTATCTGCAGCTTTTCCAGGCACATGGTCCAAGCTGTTGATGGATCTACCATTCTGGGATCTGGAGGATGACAGTGGCCCTCTTCTCACAGCTCCAGTAGGCAGTGCCCCCATAGGGACTTGGTGTGGGGGCTCCAACCCCACATTTCCCTTCTGCACTGCCTTAGCAGAGGTTCTCCATGAGGGCCTCATCCCCGCAGCAAACTTCTGCTTGGGCATTTAGGTGTTTCCATACATCCTCTGAAATCTAGAGATGAAGGTTCTCAAACTTCAATTCTTGACTTCCATGCACTCGCAGGCTCAACACTATGCAGAAACTGCCAAGGCTTAGGGCTTGCACCCTCTGATGCCATGGCCTGAGCTGTACCTTGCTGTGTTTTAGTCACAGCTGGAGCAGCAGGGAAACAGGGCACCAAGTCCCTACACTGCACACAGCAAAGGGACACTCTGGGCTCATGATGGAAGGGGCTGCCACAAAGGTCTCTGACTTGCCCTGAAGACATTGTCCCTATTGTTTTGATGGTTAACATTGGGCTTCTCATTTCTTATGTACATTTCTGCAGCTGGCTTGAATTTCTCCTCAGAAAATGGGTTTTTCTTTTGTATTACATTGTCAGACTGAAAATTTTCCACACTTTTATGCTCTCTCTTTAAAAGCTGAATGCCTTTAACAGCACCGAAGCCACCTCTTGAAGGCTTTGCTGCTTAGAAATTTCTTCTACCAGATACCCTGCATAATCTCTCTCAAGTTTAAAGTTCCACAAATCTCTAGGTAAGGGACAAAATGCCACCAGTCTTTTTTTGCTAAAATATAACAAGAATCACCTGTGCGCTAGTTCCCAACAAGTTCCTTATCTTCATCTGAGACCACCTCAGCCTGGTTTTTATTTTCCATATAATTACCAGCATTTTGATCAAAGCCATTCAACAAGTCTCTAGAAGGTTCCAAACTTTCCCACATTTTCCTGTCTTCTACTGAGCCCTCCAAACTGTTCCAACCTCTTTTTGCTACCCAGTTACAAAGTCACTTCCATATTTTCAGGTATCTTTTCAGCAGCACCCCACTCTGATGGTACCAGTTTACTGTATTAGTCCATTTTCACACTGCTGATGAAGATATACCCAACACTAGGAACAAAAATAGGTTTAATGGACTTACAGTTTCATGTAGCTGGGAATCCTCACTATATTAGTCCATTTTCATGCTGCTGATAAAGACATACCTGAGACTGGGAAGCAAAATAGGTTTAATTGGAGTTACAGTTCCACATGGCTGGGGAGGCCTCACAATCATGGTGAGAGGTGAAAGGCACTTCTTATATGGAAGCAGCAAGAGAAAATGAGGATGCAAAAGTAGAAACCCCAGATAAACCCATCAGATTTCATGAGACTTACTCACTACCATGAGAACTGTATGGGGGAAACTGCTCCCATGATTCAAATTATCTCCCACTGAGTTCCTCCCACAATACATGGGAATTATGAGAGTATAATTCAAGATGAGATTTGGGTGGAGACATAGAGTCAAACCATATCATTCCAACCCTGGACCCTCCAAATTGCATGTCCTTATATTTCAAAATCAAACATGCCTTCCTGACAGTCTCCCAAAGTCTCAACTCATTTCAACATTAACCTAAAGTCCACAGTCCAAAGTCTCATCTGAGACAGGGAAAATCCCTTCTGCCTATGAGTCTGTAAAATCAAAAGCAAGTTAGTTACTTCCTAGATACAATGGGAGTACAGGTATTGGGTAAATATAACCATTTCAAATGGGAGAAATTGACCAAAACAAAGGAGTTACAGGTCCCGTGCAAGTCTGAAATCCAGGGCAGTCAAGTTCTAAAGCCCCAAAATGATCTTCTTTGACTCCATGTCTCACATCCAGGTCACACTGATGCAAGAAGTAGGTTCCCATAGTCTTGGGCAGCTCCACCCCTGTGGCATTGCAGGATATATCCCCTTCCTGGCTGCTTTTACAAGCTGATGTTGAGTGTCTCTGGCTTTTCCAGGCTCATGATGCAAGCTGTCAGTGGATCTACCATTCTGCCGTCTGGATGACGTTGACCCTCTTCTCATAGCTCTACTAGGTGGTATCCCAGTAGGAACTCTGTATGGGGGCTCTAACCCCACATTCCACTTCTACACTGCCCTAGCAGGGGTTCTCCTTGAGGGCCCTGTCTCTGCAGCAAACTTCTGCCTGGGCATCCATGTGTTTCCATACATCTTCTGAAATCTAGATGGAGGTTCCTAAACCTCAGTTCTTAACTTCTGTGCACCTGTAGGCTCAACACCACATGGAAACTGCCAAGGTTTGGGGCTTACACCCTCTAAAGCCGTGGATCAAGATGTACCTTGGCCCCTTTTAGCAATGACTGGAGCAGATGGGATGCAGGGCACTATTTCCCTTGGTGGCACACAGCTTGGGGACCCTGGGCCCAGCCCACAAAACCATTTTTTCCTTCTACGCTTCTGGGTCTGTGATGGGAGGAGCTGCCTGAAGTCTTATGACATGCCCTGGAGACATTTTCCACATTGTTTTGGGGATTAACATTCGGTTCTTTGATGCTTCTGCAAATTTCTGCAGCCAACTTGAATTCCTCCCAAAAAAAATGGACTTTTCTTTTCTACTCCATCACCATGCTGCAACTTTTCTGATCTTTTTTGCTGTTTCCCTTTTAAAATGGAATGCTTTCAACAGCATCCAAGTCACCTCTTGAATGCTTTGCTGCTTAGAAATTTCTTTTGCCAGATGCCCTGAATCATCTCTCTCAAGTTCAAAGTTCCATAAATCTCCAGGCAGGGGCAAAATGCTGCCAGTCTCATTGCTAAAACATAACAAAAATCACCTTTGCTTCAGTTCCCCACAAGTTCCTCATTTCTACATGAGACCACCTCAGCCTGGCTTTTATTGTCCATATCATTACCAGCATTTTGGTCAAAGCCATTCAACAAGTCTCTAGGAGGTTCCAAACTTTCCCACATTTTCATGTCTTCTTCTGAGCTCTTGAAACTGTTCCAACCTCTTTCTGCTACCCAGTTCCAAAGTTTCTTCCACGTTTTTGGATATATTTTCATGAATGCTCCACTAGTACCAATTTACTGTATTAGTCTGTTTTCATGCTGCTGAAAGACACATAACTGAGACTGGGAAGAAAAAGAGGTTTAATTGGACTTACACTTCTACATAGCTGGGTAACCCTCAGAATCATGGCAGGATGTGAAAGGCACTTCTTACATGATGGTGGCAAGAGAAAATGAGGAAGATACAAAAGCAGAAATCCCTTTTAAAACCATCAGATCTCATCAGGCTTATTCACTACCATGAGAACAGAATGGGAGAAACCATCCTCATGATTCAAGTATCTCCCACTGGGTTCCTCCCACAAAGTGGGAATTACAGGAGTACAATTTAAGATGAGATTTGGGTGGGGTTACAGAGCAAAACCATAATACCTGGCTAATTTTTTGATTTTTTTATTGCATTTTAGGTTTTGGGGTACATGTGAAGAACATGCAAGATTGTTACATAGGTACACACATGGCAGTGTGGTTTGCTGCCTTCCTTCCCCTCACCTATATCTGTCATTTCTCCCCATGCTCTCTCTCCCCACCTCCCCACCCCCTCATCCCTCCCCCATTTCCCCCCAACGGACCCCAGTGTGTAGCGCTCCCCTCCCCATGTCCATGTGTTCTCATTGTTCAACACCCGCCTATGAGTGAGAACATGCAGTGTTTGATTTTCTGCTCTTGTATCAGTTTGCTGAGAATGATGGTTTCCAGGTTCATCCATGTCCCTACAAAGGACACGAACTTATCATTTTTGATGGCTGTGTAATATTCCATGGTGTATATGTACCACATTTTCCCTATCCAGTCTATCATCGATGGGCATTTGGGTTGGTTCCAGGTCTTTGCTATTGTAAACAGTGCTGCAATGAACATTCGTGTGCATGTGTCCTTATAGTAGAATGATTTATAATCCTTTGGATATATACCCAGTAATGGGATTGCTGGGTCAAATGGGATTTCTATTTTTAGGTCATTGAGGAATCGCCACACTGTCTTCCACAATGGTTGAATTAATTTACACTCCCACCAACAGTGTAAAAGTGTTCCTATTTCTCCACATCCTCTCCAGCATCTGTTGTCTCCAGATTTTTTAATGATCGCCATTCTAACTGGTGTGAGATTTTTTAAAGAAGAGAAGGTCTCACTGTGTTGCCCAGGCTGGCCTTGAACTCCTGGGCTCAAGTGATCCTCCTGTTTCAGCTTTCTGAAGTGCAGTGATTACAGGCATGAGCCACCATGTCTGGCCAAAATGCTGCTAAAATCTCAGTCTGCAAGAGTATATTTTGCTTTCTGAATGTTCCTTTCCTTAATAGTGTTCCATTCTTGTAGACTTGTCCTATTTTTATCCCTTTACTCTCACTTTATGGTGTTTGGGAAGGAAACATAACCCTGTGTGGTTCAGTTTGCCACAGCCAGAATTCTTCCAACATACACCATTTTCATCATCTCCTAGGACCTGATCAGATTCCTTCCCCATCTGCTCAACAGCTCCTCCATTGAACATAATTCCCCATGCTAATTTAAGCCTGCTGGATTATGTTCCCTGATATTCCAGTTGCTCCATTTAAAGGAGAGAACCTGCTTCACACAGAGAACCTACTGAGACACAGGTTTTACTTTTCTCCTCTAGGACAAGTGTTGGCCTAGTGGGTCTTGGAATTAGACAGAATTGAGTTTAGATCCTGGCACTGTCAGTTATGGACCACATGGCATAGGAAAAATCAGTTAATGTGTCTCTGAAGTTTTCTGTTAAATGGATAGGATATCTATATATCAGAGTTTTACAAAGACTATGTAAATTGAAAGTTTAGCAGCACTTAATGGGTTGCCAGAGCTATTATAAATTCAATAAAAGAAAACTCTTATTATATTCGTATAAGGCAGAGAGTGAGCCTGAACAATTAATTATTTGCACAGTTGATTTCCTCAAGGGGAAAGAAAACCATTCAAATCAACTATTTGGTACTGAATATGGAAAAAGAAGCATCCTATTTATCAGAAATGGTGAATGGCCAATATAATCAGTTTAATCAGCAAAGACATTTGCATGGAAAATTTTCCTAAATTAAAACAAATAAATAATATATTGGGTTCGTCAACACACCAGCCTCTTTAGATCAGTGGCTTACTAACGTGAAAACATTTTCTAGTTGAAACACTATTTAGATGTTCACAAATCTATTTCTAATTCAGTAAATGATTAGGGAGGACTTGTCTGATCCTTTCCTAGGTCCTAAAATAAGAAGGTGGAGGAGTTGAATTGTAAATAAAAAAGACATGGTTCCTATTCTGAAGAAGATTGCAAAAAGGAAGATGAGATATATATTTAAGCTACTACAATAAGCATAACACATAGTTAATAAATTCTAAGAGCTCATAGGAATCAGAGGTTTTTTTCTTGCCGTAGTTATGGAAGAGAGGTAAGGGTGGCTTTCTGGAGAGAGTGGGTTTTCATCTGTGTTTTAAAAAGGCATAAGCCCCCTTAGTTGTTCATTCAGCTTGTCCAAGTTCTGACTTCTGAATGGTGTAGTAAGCTACCAGCACTGTCAGCACAAAGCCACAGGTACCTTACCGGTAGCAGGAGTTCTAACAAGAAGCAATGCTGTTTGTAGATGTAGCTGCAAATATTAAGGCCAATGATATACTGTCCCATTGCCTCCATTTGTCAGGGTCTAGAGGGTTAGGTCAGCCAATCTCTGACAGGCCCAGAGCAGCTGTTGAGTCTAATATATCTTTGTGTCAACAATTGAATTAAGGTGATGCTTTGATATATTGCTAGTCATCTTTTATAGCCCTAAATCTCTGATGCATTTGGTTTCCTAGATTATTGTATTCCTGCTAGTTGTGGCAGTCCTGAGTATAGCATTTTGAGAGTCAAAGGAGCATTTCCAGCCCTTATCCAGGAGTATTCTGAAACTCTGCTTAGAATAATTAGCTGTGCAATAGACATCAGGCTTTCTTCATCAGACACCATCTTCCTGATGAAGGAGTACTAATGACTCACTTGCTTATTTTTAATTATTTCCTACAGATCAAAGTGTTACATTGTTTTTCATTATCAACAAATGGTAGAATATTGGCATTAAAGAAGAAAGTTTGAAAGTAAAATCATTTGTTAATTCTATCACTATAGCACAGTGTTAAAGTAATTGTTGCTATGACAGATATACCATGATACCTCAGTGGCTTATTGTAGTGAATATTTATCTCTTGCTCATTAAAGCCAAGTCAGCAATGATATGTGTGAAGTTCTGGGACGTGGAGACTCAGACTAACAGAGATTCTGTCATCTTCAACACAGGGTTTCCTGGTGTTGACATCCATCTAGCAGACAAAGAAAGAAACCATAAACATAGAAGATGTTTATGGACCAGGAAGGGAAGTTGCTCACATAAATTTAACACAATTCTATTGGCCAGAACACAATCACATGGCTCCACAAGGATGTAAGAAGAACTTGGAAATGTACTACCTGGAAAGGCAGCCACTTTTACTAGCATCAACACACTGGTGAAGCTATACACAGCTACTCTTTTCAATTTGGCATCATTGCCATCATAATATATCATCTTATGTCCTGTTTTTTCACATAACATTGTATCAAAACCTTCCCTATCTGCATAGCTTGCATAATAATTTTTAGACATAGCATAATATTATATTGATAAATCTTAATTTATTAGGCCATCTTTTTTGGACATTTAGATTATTTTCTGGTTTTGAGGATTATACTTTTTTTTTCTATGAACATCCTTCTGTGTCAAGATTTTCTCCTGTTAAATTATTTTCTTTGAATAAATTCTCATGAGTTGAATTAGTGAGTCAAAGGATGATGCCCTTACATATTGCTATGCTGCTTTCAAAATGGTATTTCGTTTCACAAGGTTACCAGTGGAGTGGGAAGATACTAATTATACCTACCAAGCAATCAGAATTAATACATTGCTTTTCTAATCTGCAGAGATGCTTAGAAGATGAATTTTTTTCCCCAGTTGTCACTTGAAAAATTGTCTTTAAATATTTGGTGGAGTATGTTTTGGTCAAAAAAGGATAGTCAAAAATTTATCTCCCCGAATGGTTGAATTAACCATGGTATATACGCACAATGGAGTACTATGCAGATGTTAAAAATAAGAGAGATCCCTAACGATTGGATTTGGAATAATTTTCAGGATCTACTGTTGAGTTAATAAACAAAGTATAAAAGACTATCTATAATATATTATCCTTCTTGTAAGCAAGAAATGGATATAAGAAAATAACCATGTATCTGCTCATTTGTACAAAAGATATAGGAAGGAAACCAGAAACTGAATAGACTGGTTACCTCTGGAGTCTTAAGTGATAAATGCATGGGAAAAAAGGGAAGAATGGGAATGAGGTAATAGGGCTAAAGAGGCAGTGACCCTTCTCAGAGTTTATCTCTGTGTATTATTTTATCTCATGCTCTTAAAGCCCACAGCTCACGGCTTTAAGAGCATGTGCTGCCAGAGTTCCCAGTGGTCAAATCTGGGGCAAGCTGAGAAACAAACTAAATAACAACACTAATGGATTTTAACCCATAGAATAAAATAAGTATATATTTGTCCATACTGATATCAATTAAACGAATAGAAAATGGAAGATAATGGGGTAGTTTTCCTTACTGAAGGATTCAAATTCATGTAGAAGGAAGGGGTAAAACACAAAATCATCATTAGGCAAATATAACAGTGATAATTACTTACTGGTAAGATCCACCAATGTATAACAAAGCCAGCAGGTGGTCATTTGAGGAGATGCAAGATATTGGCATAGTCTCAAAAATGTTTACCAGTTACAAATGGAAAAAATACTGACTTTATAGTGGAGAAAGCAATCAAATATCAACTTATGTAATCAGTATTAATACAAATAGTAATAAGACATATGGGCATGATGTACCTCCTGATATGATGCACTGAGAAGAGTGCAACATGACTTCTTATTCATGCTCAAACTACATAAACTCACTCTGGTCATGAGGAAACATCAGACAAATCCAAACTGAAGCTTATTCTGCAAAATAACTGCTCAGTAATCTTTAAAGTTCTCCAGGTCATGAAAAACAAATAGAGATCAAGGAATTGTTGCATATCAGGGAGGACTAAAGAGAAGTAACAACTGAATGCAGGGTGAGACTCTGGAACAGAAAAAGGACATTAGTGAGGAGACTGGGAAAATTTGAATAGGATATGTAGTTAATAGTATTTTACCAATCCGAATTTTCTGGTTTTGATTATTGTACTATAGTTATATAAGATTAACATTAACATTAAGGGAAACAGTGATGGGTATATGTGAACTTTCTAATAATTTTACAGTTTTTCTGCTGGGAAACTTCCCTTCTGCAGATCTTTTGTCTTATTTCTGAGGGCAAGATTCAACGGGTTTGCAAAGGGAGGAACTTAGCTCCCAGTCTAGTGAATATTTTCATAGACACATGCCTTTATTAATTATATCTACAGTGGGCTAGTAATCTACAAATTTATAAGTCTGTAAAAAAATGATCCCAAGTCACTTGACCTACAGCCTCAGAATTATGCTCTTTTTACATACTTCAAAAGTAGGCATTATCTCTCTCAGCCTCTACTTTGGACTATAGATGATGACACATTGTATTATCATGTATGTTGAATGGTAGAAAGCCGAGACAATTACCATCCAGCAGCCTGAAATAGAGCATCACAGAGCTATTATGTCACCAGGATCCTCTTGTTTTCTCTCTCTGAACAGCTCCTTAACCACTGCTGCAGACAGTAAAAGCCTTGGTTGCCCCTCTAACTCACAGGATAATTTATGTCTTCTGTCAGTGTTCTCTTGGCAAGGGTTTGTTTTACCACAAGCAGAAGGAGAAAGAATTATATGTTGAAACCGTACAGGCAGCACATGTTTAATAACAAATCAATTTGGAATTGAAAAAGTGATGACCTTGTAAAGTAGTTTTGACATGGGAAACTTAAAGCCTCATTTTAGAGTCAAAAGTAGTTTGCCAACTATCTTTCTCCTTATCCTCTCTACCATCAGTGACCCTCTAATTCATTTTAATAGGCAGGAATTTTTTAAGTGACACAAGCAAGCAGTATAAAACAGTACAAAGAATATATTTTTAAAGATAGCAAATCACACTGTTTAAAGATGAGTGATAATAGTATACATTGTGGACATAATTATAGATAGCTGTCTGTATAAAGATAGAAGGATAAATGGATGTGTAGATGTGTGGATAGAAACAAATTTTTAAAAAAAAGTTCACCTAGATGATGGGTTGATAGGTGAAACAAACTACCATGGCACATGTATACCTATGTAACAAACCTGCATGTTCTGCACATGTATCTCAGAACTTAAATAAAAAATAAAGAAAAAGATCACACAGAAGCATGTTGTTTTAATAATAAAACCTATTAAATTGTATTTTTCCTGTATTTGCCATAAGAGATATTGGTTCATGAAATAGTCCTTTAAGATAAGCAAACACATTATAAAGATGCCCTAGGAGACTGAAGTAAGGCTATCTTGCAGGGTTCATATCTCAATTTAAACATTATGACAGAGCTCACAACCTTATAAAATCAGCTACTTAGTGATCACTTGTTTCATTTCCCTCCCCTCTACTTTTCTTTCTTTCTCTTTCTTTCTTTTTTTCTCTCTCTCTTTTTTTTTTTTTTTTTTTTTTTTGCTTGTTTTGGTGTTATTTCATCAGGGCTTATACTATTTACATACAATCACAATTCTTTCAGTTGTTGAAGTTCTATATTTAATTGAATTAAATGCTTACTGTCCTATTACTTTATCTAATCTTATTCTAAGTTCGTTGTTAGACTTCCCTCTTGGGTGGCTGGATTTTATTATCAAGTAGTATTTTTTAAAGAGGAGTTCATTAGGGCTATATTTCCTGAAATTTTAATTTGTTCATGTCTGAGAATATCTGCTGTTGCTTTTACACTTGAAAAACTTGTCTAGGTAAAGTATTTTGGAGTTACATTTAGGTTCCCTATGACTTTGCTCTATCTTCTAGTATGGAAAGCTTTTGGGAAGAGTCTGAGGCTAGGGTGAATTTCCCCCATTGTAGATAACTTGCTTTTTCTGCCTGAATACTTAATAATTTTTATTTATATTCCAGTTTCAATAACTTAACCAGAATATGTTTTTATGATGTTTGCATTGTATCAGTGTTCCCTAGTACATAGCGTGCCCTTTTGATTAGAAGACCCAATTCTTCCTTCGTGGAAATGTTCCTTATTCCAGGGATCCAATCATAGTATCATCTTTATCTGTCTTCCTTATCTTTCACCTAGTTGTTTAACACCTTTTTCCTGTACATTTGCCTTCATTTAAAAAACATTTCCTCTATTAGATTGACTCTATTTTCCTCCTATCTCTAATTTATGTAATACAGTTTATATTAAGAGCATTTTATTTCATTTTCCTATCTCCATCATCTCTCTTCTCATTCTCTAGTTTTATTATATTCTATTTTAACTTGTGTTTTATTTCCTTTTTGTTGTTGTAGTATGAAGCCCTTCCAGAAACAAAAAGTTGTTTGTTTCTTATGTTTTTCTCTGGAATGGTTGAATTTTCCCTCTATTCCACTCTTTCCTTCCCCTCCTTTCCTGCTTTTTTGTAATTGTATGTTTGCACAGTTACTTTATAATTTTACATCTTGCCCTTGCTTATTGTTGGCCATTTTGGATGAACTTTCTCTTTTTTCTTTGTTAATGAATGACAGTGAACTTTTACATTATTTCCACTCTTTTCTAGATTCATCTTTTGTATGCAGTGTGAGCTCTGGGTATCATTTCTGTAGTCTCAGTGCTGAAGGATAGTTCTATTAGGTGAATTGGTATTATTGGTGAAGAGTTCAGTTGGTGCTACATGGGTACTTGCAGAAAAATTCATGTTGTGGATTTTCTCTCCTAAAGTCCTATGAAACATATGAGGACCTCTCTACGAAGCCAGGGTTATATTTCACTTGTGTGGATATTAACTCATTTCCTCAACTCAATACATTCCTTTGTAAAAGGTGGTGAATCCTGATGGTTCAGCATATTGCTGAGGTCCCATGAGGTCCTATGTACTGACACATTCCATTTCTCTACAAGTTAAAGGGTGTCAATGCAATTCCCATTATTTATTGGGCTCCTTTTTTTAAGTTCTTCTAGGCAGTGGAGATGGAGTTAGGGGTCTAGCCATGATATGTTCTACCATGATTCGTGGTCCTTTGCCTGTCTCATATCCTCTGCTCCTTCCTTTCCCAGTTTAAATTGCATGGCCAGTCATTATATGGATATTTTGTAAAACATACCCTCTAATTGCCTCTGTCTCTTCTATGACAAAACACAGTCCTGGCTAAATCAAACTTCTCTGTGTATTTACCTCTGCATCTGAAAATAACTGAAGAAAATCCACAGCCTGTTGACTGGTTTCTTGCACTGCAAAGGGGTCCTTAGTACCACCTAGCAAATCCCTCCACTTTTTCCTAGTCTAGTTTGTACAGTCACTCTCCCAGATGACTGTTTCACACATTCTTCTCTCTCCTCAAGCACCCAACACCTCCTCTCTCAACTTCTCTGTCAGTTAGTGCTCATATTTTTTACTTCATTGAGAAAACTGAAATGGTCAGAAGAAAACTTCTGCAGATGCCTACTAAAACATCTACCCACATGCATTCGTGTGAACTCATATTCTTTACCTTCTATCCTATTGCAAAAGATGAACTCTTATTGCTTCTGCCTATCCAAGACCAACCCTTCCAACTCTGCATTAGATCCTCCCTCACCTGCTCAAAGACATCACTTCAGCAATTTTCCCTTCTTCCTCAGGTGTTTTTGCTTTTCTCCTGGATAAATTTTTCTTCAGCATAAACACATGCTATTAGTCCTCTCAGTTTAAATAAAATTTTTGTTGACCCTACTTACAATCCCATTTCCTATCTTTCATTTACATAAGAATTCATGGACTTGTCTACACTGTCTCCAATTCATCTTTTCCCGTTCTTTGTTGAACCCACTGCAAACAGGCTTTCACCTTCACCATTCTACTGAACTGTTTTTCTCAAGGTCATTATCTTGCTTGTTTCAAATACCTTATATGTGCTTTTAAGTACCAAATGTTTATCTCTTGCCCAAATTTCTCCACTAAACTCAATATTATATCCAACTCCTTACTTAACATATCTACCTGAATATCTCATAATCATCTCAAAACTAACATGCTGAAAATAGAATTCCTGAGCTTCATTCATCCCTCAGACCTGCTCCACTAAAAGTCTTCCATATATGATGTAATACCAACTCCATCCTTCCTTTTTATTAGCTCAGGCCCCAAACCTTGGAGTTCTTGATTCTTCTCTGCTGCTTATCTTCTTACACCTCACATGCAATCCATCAGAAAATTAGTTTGACTCTACCCTGATATCGATTCTTTTTTCCTCCTTCCCTCTCCTCCTTTTTCTTTCCTTCTAGAATCTGACTTTTTATCACCAATCACTACCATCCTACTCTAAGCCACCATCATCTTTTATTTATATTATTGCACTAGATTCCCCATTGTTCTCCCTTCTTCTACCCCTGTCCCCTAGACTAGTCTCAGAATATTTACTTTAATAGGACACTCTCTTACCCAAACTCAAAAATTGCATGACACTTCAATCAGGGTAAAAGTTCTTATAATGGCCCACAAGCCTATCTATGATCTGGATTTTTCTTGCCTCTCTTACCTCATTTTTCACTTTTCTTCCCCTTAATCACTCCATGCCAGCCTCTCTAGCCTACTCTCTCTTTCTCGAATGTGCCAGCCATACTCTCACCCATAGGTTGCCATTGCTGTATACTTGGAATATCCCTGTATATGTTAAGTGTGCCTGGAACTACTAGGCTCTCAAAAGTGTTGCATTGAATTTACTGAATATACAAATTAAATAACAGATTCTCTGAATATAGAAGTTATAAGAGCACCCAATGGATTCAAATAATTTCTTTATGTACATTGCCTTTTGGCTTCTTCATTCTTTTCTTGACTCTTCTTTCATGTGTTCAGCTGGTAGAGGAAGTAAGACACTAGCTTTTTTTTAGATTCAGATCACAGCTTCTTTCTTCATCAGAAGAACTGGCACTCAATTTGCTCTGCATGGAAGCCAAGGGTCTTCTCTCATTCACATGTGCATTCTTGGGCATTGTGAAATATGAGTATCTTCTTGCTTTCCAGTTTGCAGAGTAACAGATGTGTTCAGAGAGCACATTCAGTGAGTTTTCTGTCTGAACATTCTTTCTGAACATAATCAGCTGTTTAGAACATGACTCACTCAACAAAACATTGCTTTAGTTTGGAGAAACAATGTTCAGATTGCAGTTTCCCTCATCCTGCTGGGTAAAACCATTGCCTTTGGTCTGGCACATGTGTTCTTGCATTACATTTAATTTAATAAATACTTATAGCTGAATCCTGACTTAAATCTTGGGAAGACATACTTGGGTGTTTATGGTTAACAATATTGCATACAACTAATTAAACTTATTCTTTTTTTCTCAATTGACTTTTCTCAGTGAACATTTATGTGCTTACAGGGTTAATCTATTATAATCCTCTGTAATTTGCTGATGCCAGATATGACATACAAAGACTACTGACTTTTCTGACTGTTGGTTACCTTTTAACATTGCAATGAAATTCAGTGGATATTTAGTTTTAAGCTCCAAACTGCATTAATCTGATAGATTTTCACCCTTTAGAATATCTTCCATATATATATTCTAAGTGAGATAAATAAGCGATAAAGAATGAAGAAGGCAGATTTGTCAGAGTATTTATCACTTGGGGTTATAAAAATGAATTTTTAAGGATACTGCTCATATTCATCATGTCTAACAGAAGGTTACTTCATGTCAAATAGTTATTGGTAGTACTTTAGAATCAAAGATGTCAGTGGAAATGTTACAAATTATATAAAAAAATTCTTCTGAAAACACTCATATTGGTGCAATGATCACCTTTTTTTAACCTTTCAATTTTTTATCTTATTTGACTAACCTGTAAGAAGTGTTCAAGTAGGGGGAACCTCATTTATCCTGAAGAAAAAGCATTTATTGTTAAAGAATTTATTTGGCGACAAACCCTGGGACTTTTAAAATGGAAGAACTGATGACATGTTCTTATTTTCTGGGTAATTTATTTTCTCTCTTACTATGTCCTAACCTCTATCTCAGAAGTGTTTTCTTAGCAAGCTGAAAAGGTCTTAGGAGTCTATGTGGTTATGTGGCACTCCACTATAGTTGGAAAACACTTTTAAAGACTCCAAACTCTTTCACATAAACAAGAAATATTTCTCTCTCAAAACTCAAGGAAAATGCAATGATTATATTAAATAGGAATCAGGTTAGAGAATTATGATCTATTTTTCTCTGCAAAGAGTGGCAAGCATATATGTCTTAGTCACTCTTATGGGTTGAATTGTGTCCCCCCAAAAGATATGTTTAAGTCCAAACCCCTAGTACTTGTGAATGTGACCTTATTTGAAAATAATGTCTTTTGAGATTTAATCAAGGTAAATAATGTTCCTGTAAGAAAAGAGACACAGACATACATAGAGGAAAGACAGTCATGTGAAGACAGAGACAGAGACTTAGAGTTATGCTGCCACAAATCAAGGAATATCTGGTGCTATGAGAAGCTGGAAGAGTCAAGAAAGATGTCTCCACTAGAGGGTTCAAAGAGAGCATGGCCCTACCGACATCTTGATTTTATACTTCTAACCTCAAAAACTGGGGTGGAAATAAATGCTATGGAGCTTGTGGTACTTCATTAAAGCAGCCTTAGGAAACTGGTAGAGTTACTGAAAAACAAGCAGGGCAAAACTCAAAAATGCACCAGAATTGCCTACATGGAACAGTAATTTAATGAGCAACAAGATGAATTGCCAGATAAACCTCTAATATATGAAACCACGCCCATGTTTCAGAAGTAAAGGCACTTGTCTGTATTTTAATGCTTCCCACCTTGCTTAGACTACAAGCAAAGAATTGTTGAGCAAATATGGAAGGTACCTTACTGAATTTGATGTTCAATGAGATGGCACAGTTTTCCATAGTAATTTCATTTTATGATGTTAGGCAAGTTTCTCTTAGTCCCTTACACGTCTAATCAAATTAGTACCATAAAAGTGATGGCAGCATCTGTGTGAATGAGACAATGAAATGCGATCTACTCCTGGAAATAACTGCCTTGGAGCACAGGCAATGTGATAAACTTAGAGACATCAAAGTTATATAATGTCCTGTCATGAAAAATATAATCTATACCCATTGGCACAGGAAATTCAGTTAGACAATTTAGTCAGTTCTAGATATCTCCTGCAGTACAGTGTTGGCAGCTATTAGAGTGGGTGGGCAGAAAGCTATGCCAATCTTGTGAAGGATTTTTACAACATACACAGAAATCAGAGACAGTATGTAAATCTCTGTCTAAACACAATTGAACATGAAGAAATAAAGCCATGTTTCTAGGTTCCTCTAAGCTTGTCTGTAGTACATTCACCAGTACTCTTCTCTTCCTTTTCTTTACTGAACATAGCTGATTTGCATTAATGTCCCTTTTTGTTTAGCATCAGGTCTTCTCTGCAGAACAAATAATACAAATAATTTTCCTAAGTTATATACTGCTTTGTATTCAATGTTGGCAGTCACAAGGAAGAAAAGATCCTCCTTCTCCTTCCCACCATCATCATTATCACTGATTTATTTAAGATATGCATTGTAAATGTCAGTAGGCTAGGTCTTGGGAATACAAAGAAGAATAAGGAATGCTATCCTTGCACTCAAGGGCTGGCAGTCTAATTGAAAAAGTAGAACATACAGGAATGAAGTAACATAATTTGTAGTAAGACATGTTAATATTGAAATGAATGAAACTCTCATTAAGTGTGCTAGGAGTTGACAGGAGACAGAAGCTTGCAGTGATATGTAGAGTTAGCAAAGACTTTATACAGGAGCTGGGACTTGAGCTGAACTGTTGAAAGCAGATAGAGCTTATTTAAGGGTAGGTGATAGGAAAGTCCATTCTTCTTCTAGATGGAAGGAATGTAGTGGACAAAACTGGACAAAAGTACATATGAAGAATGTTTTAAGAGACAACACTTATGGATTAAAGATTTAAACGTAAGACCTAAAACCATAAAAACCCTAGAATAAAACCTAGACAATAGCATTCAGGACATAGGCATGGGTGAAGAATTCATTACCAAAACACCAAAAGCAATGGCAACAAAAGTTAAAACAGACAAATTGGGATCTAATTAAACTAAAGAGCTTCTGTACAGCAAAAGAAACTACCATCAGGCAACCTATAGAGTGGGAGAAAATTTTTGCAGTCTACCCATCTGACAAAGGGCTAATATCCAGAATCTACAAGTAAACACATTTACAGGAGAAAAAAACCCATGAAACAGTGAGTGAAGGAGATTTCTTCTTGGAGTGATGAAAAGGTTCTAAAATTGAATGTGGTGATGGTTGCATAACCTTGTGAATATATTAAAAACCATTAAATAGTGTATTTTAAATGCATGAATTGTATAGTATGTAAATTATATCTCAATAAAGCTATTTTTCATAAAGTCTTTTCACTGTTAGAACTAATAAATTCAGTAAAGTTGCAGGATGCAAAATCAACATACAAACACAATAGCAGTTCTATACACTAGTGAACTATGTGAAAAAGAACTCAAAAAAATCTCATTTACAATAGCTATACAATGTTAGAACTAATAAATTCAGTAAAGTTGCAGGATGCAAAATCAACATACAAACACAATAGCAGTTCTATACACTAGTGAACTATGAAAAAGAACTCAAAAAAATCTCATTTACAATAGCTATACAAACGAAATACTTAGGAATAAATTAACTCAGGACGTGAAAGACCTGTACAGTGAAAAGTATAAAATATTGACAAAAGAAACTAAAAACACAAATAAATTGAAAGATATTCTGTGTTCATTGATTGGAAGAATTAATATTGTTAAAATGTCCATACTATTCAATGTGATCTACAGATTCATTGAAACTCTTACCAAAATTCCAATGATACTTTTCACAGAAATATAACAATCCCCAAATTTATGAGGAACCACCATGAGAGACTGAATAGCTAAAACAATCTTGAAAAAAAAAAAGAACATAACTAGAGGCATCACACTACTTGACTTCAGAATATACTGCAAAGCTATATCGTAACAGCTTGGTACTTGCATAAAAACAGATATGTAGACCAGTGAAACAGAATAGACAGTCCCAAAATAAATACACATATTTATGGTCAATTGATTTTTGACAAACGTGCCAAACACATGCAATAGTGAAAAGAAGGTCCTTCAGTAAATGATGTTGGGAGAACTGGAAATGCACATCCAGAAGTATGAAATAAGACCCTCACCTCACAATATATGCAAAAACAACTGAAAATGGATTAACGACTTAAACATAAGACATGAAACTGTGAAGAAGAAAATAGAGGAAAAGTTTCATGATACTGATGTAGGCAATGATTTTTTTTGGATAGGACCACAAAAGCACAGACAACAAAAGCAGAAGTAGACAAATGGTATTAAATCAAATTTAAAATCTTCTGCACAGCAAGTGAAGTAATCAACAGAGTGAGAAGATAGAATGTATGGAATAGGAGAATATATTTGCACACCATACACCTGATAGGGGGGTAATATCTAAAATATATGAGAAACTCAGACAAATCAATTGTAAGAAAACAACCCAGTTTAAAAGATGGACAAATGACATGAATAGACATTTTTCAAAAGAAGACATACAAATGACCAACAAGTATATTTTTAAAATGCTTAACATTACTAATCATCAGTGAAATGCAAATTAAAACCACAATCAGATATCACCCATACCTTTTAGAGTGCTTATTATCAAAAACACCAAAGAGAACAAGTGTTGGCAAGAATGTGGAGAAAACGGGATCCTTGTACACTGTTGGTGTCAATGTAAATTAGTACAGCCGTTGTGAAAAACAGTATGGAGGCTCTTCAGAAAATTAAAAATAGGACTACCATATGATCCAATAATTCCACTTCTGGTTATATATCTAAGGGAAATTAAATCAATATGTTGAATGGACACCTGTACTTCCATGTTCAATGCAGCATTATTCAAAATAGCCAAGATGTGGAATCAGCTTAAGTATCCATTAGTGGATCAATGGATAAAGAAAATGTGGCATGAATTTGCAACTGCAAAAATATGATACCAACCCAAATGCTCATCAACTAATGAGTGGATAAAGAAAATGTGGCATATATACACCATGGGTTATTACTCAGCCATAAAAGGGAATGAAATAATGGCATTTGCAGCAACCTGGATGGAGTTGGAGGCCCTTATTCTAAGTGGTGTAATTCATTAATGGTAAATCAAATGCCATGTGTCTTCACTTATAAGTGGGAACTAAGTTATGAGGCTTGCAAAGTCATAAGAATGATATAATGGACTTTGAGGACTTGGAGGGAAAGGTTAGTAGGGGGTGAAGGATAAAAGACTACAAATTGGGTACAGTGCACACTGGCCTTGGGATAGCAGGGAGTGAGGGGATTGGGGAGGGATAGCATTAGGAGAAATACCTAATGTAGATGATGGGGGGATGGTTGCAGCAAACCACCATGGCATGTGTATACCTATGTAATAAACCTGCATGTTCTGCCTGTGGACCCCAGAACTTTAATTTAAAAAAAAATCTTTAAAAGTCAAACTCATAGAAGGAAAAAAATAGCATGATGGTTACCAGAGGCTGATGGATAGAGATCAGGATGATGTTGGTCAAAAAATACAAAATTTCAGTTAGGAGGAATAAGTTCAAGGGATTTATTTTACACCATGGTGACTACAGTCACTATTATATTGTATACATGAAAATCACTAGCAGAGTAGATTTAAAGTGTTTCCATTTAAAAAATTATGAATGTGAAATATTTCATATAGTAAATAGTTTGATTTAGCTATGCCACAGTGTGTATGCACACACACACACACGCACACACACACACACACACACACACACACACACACACAAAGTCTCACATTGTACATAACAAATATATTTATACAATTTTTATTAGTCAATTAAAAATTAAATTAAAAAATATCTTTCCATGATTCAGTTCAGAATGGTGGCTAGGATTCTCGCAAAATGGGTGTGTACATACATAGGGAAAGGAAAAATACATTTTACTTTTTGGTGGCTGGAGACTTTTAGCAGCCTTCACATCATACTGTGCATTCAGTCAGCCAAGTAATAGCTATTCTCACATTCTTATTTTACGAAATCACACTTTAGGGCCACATATTTGCGTTTTGTCTTCATACTTGGATTTAAACATAGGAGCTCTCCCACTGTAATCTCAAGCAAGTTGTTTGACATATCTGTGTCTCAGTTTTCTTATTTGTAAAATGAAGCAAATATGGCACCTACTACATATTACTCTCAAAACTAAATGAGTTAATAGTGTAAAGTGCTGAGAATGATATCTGACATCTACGACATTCAGCAAATAATGTTGCCACCACTGCTATTATTATTACTATATGAATTTAGTTACAGTGATACATAAAAATACACTGTGCATAATAATGACTGTAGCTCTTTAATAAATTATTCATTGTGTTAATTTAAGAGTGCCTGAAAATAGGCCAGGCCTGTGGCTCAATACTGTGATCCCAGCACTTTGGGAGGCTGAGGTGAAAGTACCACTTGAGGCCAGGAATTAAGACCAGTCTGGGTAACATAGTGAGACTCCATGTCTACCAAAAAAAAAAAAAAAATACCCAGGCATGATTGTGCATGCCTGTAGTCCCAGCATCTTAAGAGGCTGAGGTGGGAGGACGGCTTGAGCCTAGGAGGTTGAGGCTGCAGTAAGCCATGATCATGCCACTATACTCCAGCCCAAATATCAGAGTCAGTCCCTGTCTCTAAAACAATAAAAATAAGAAGTACCTGAAAATATAGAGTAGATGTTGGAATGAATTCTATCAAATTGTGTGTAAATAGCTAAGGTTGGGATTTAAAGAGTTTGCATTTGCTTATGTGGAAAAACCCACCACTCTGAATGTCACATTTCTTGATACTGATTGATAATTAAGATGTTACCATTAACAGTTACAAAATGGCAAATTTTCGTTTTTTAAGGTTGATACAAAAGAAGAGATTGTCATCATATACACACTACATTAGGCTATTCTTGCATTGCTATAAAGAAATATCTGAGACTGGATAATTTATAACAAAAAGAGTTTTAACTGGCTCATGGTTCTGCAGGTTGTACAGAAAGCATGATGTTGGCATCTGCTCAGCTTTTGGGGAGGTCTCAGAAAACTTACAATCATGGTGGAAGGCTAGGCTTACATGGCAGGAGCAGAATCAAAAGGAGAGGGGACGTGCTACATACTTTTAAACCATCAGATCTCATGAGAACTCACTCACT
Organism: Saimiri boliviensis; assembly: GCF_048565385.1. Classification (NCBI taxonomy): domain Eukaryota; kingdom Metazoa; phylum Chordata; class Mammalia; order Primates; family Cebidae; genus Saimiri; species Saimiri boliviensis. The sequence continues at coordinate 97,832,831 of NC_133470.1, forward strand.
GTCATGAGAACAGCACCAAGAGGATGCTACTAAACTATTCATGAGAAATCCGTGCTCATGATCCAATAACCTCCACCAGGTTCCACCTCCAACATTGACAATTAGAATTTCACATGAGATTTGGGCAGGGACACAGATTCAAACCATATCACTCCCCTTACCCCAGGAATCACTTCTGCTGGCATATTAATGTGCTCTGAGGTGGTAGGTTCACCCAAACTCAATAACAACTAAAATTCTGATTTCTCCCATGAAATCCCAGGACCCTCTAACCAAATAAATCAAATAAATCATTATGGCTCAGACTTGAGGCAAAAGCCCTGGGCTTCTCATCCAGCACTTCATCATTTCACTTTGGTTTGAGGGAGAAGTTTCGACCCATATCCTAGTTTCTTGAAGGAAGAGTTATGCTAAGGCTCTGGGGTGGCTTCATCCTCACCCTTCCTCCAGGTTTACCCTAAAACAAGACAGGTCTATGTAAGGTAGATTAACTAGGTAGAAAGTGTCTGGCCTTGAAGCTTGGAAAATGATGGTATGTATATTTCAGTTCTGTGACTTGTTCTATGAACTTGGGCATATCACTTAGTTTCTCTGGTAATATCTAGTACATGAATTCGCCTTTCTAATTCATAAAATGAGATAATAGTATTTTTAACTCATAGGGTTATTTTAAGAAACATAAGATGTTGCTATACTATTATCCATGCCTTCATTTATTTAACAGTATATATAATGTATGTATATGCCTGCATACTACATACTATTAAATGTGACAGTTATATGGGTAGTGTGATATATATATATATATATATATATATATATATATATATATATCACACTATATACTGTTAAATATATATTTCAGAAAATATGTATGTTTTAGTCAGAAATATATATATTTCTAACTATATATTGGGCACTCTTCTAGATCCTGAGATATAGCAATGAAAACAAACCTTTTTCCATAGTGGAACTTCTATTCTACTAAGTAGAATAAAGATAATAAACAAATATTTATAATATTTCAGGCAGTATTAAGAGGTATGAAGAAAAAAATAAACCAAGGTGAGAAGCTAGAAAAAAATGGATAAGTCATGGGGACTATTTTAGATAGGATATGAGGAATTCAAAGCCCCCCATAAAATCAATTGAGAAATTTGAAAAAGAGATTAAAGAATAGGGAAGATCATAGATAAGGAATAGCAGAGCATCTCACAGATTAATCACAGCACAATGTTATCTTAGTGCCAGATTAGGAAAAATTATACATGTGCATGCGCACACACGTGCGCGCGCACACACACACACACACACACACACACACTCCTTTCTCCTTAAAATTATAGTGTACTTGGTAATTTGCGGTCTTCTTTCCCAAACAAAAGGAATAGTTTCATGTTAGGTATAGAATGAGGAAATTCAGGGGATGTAGAGTGTTGCTCCACTGAGGGTTCTAAAATCTCAAAAACAATTCTTGGTCATCACAATGGTAACAGGCAAAATCACTCAGTGAGTAAACAAAGTTGCAGCAGTGTATTGCAGCACAGAGCAAGTGGGCAAAATATATTTTGGCACTGATACTCTAGAATTGCCAGTTGGGAGAGCCTGTCTTCACAATGACTTGAGGAAGTGAGAGACCAAAATGACAATGTCTCATTTTGTCTTTTGCCAAACGAATGGAATGAGAGGTAAAGATGGATGGCACTGGTAGAATGTATTACATCAAGCAACATAGGCAATGACTCCTGGGAATATTACTCGGACTCTAGAGCCCAAGTAATATAGAATATTACACAAGGGATATGCATGGGAAATATTTGAGGAAAGAGTAAGGTTCAGAATCGCCTTGAGCAGCTCATTCTTTAAGGATAATGAAAACATAACTATTAAATGATGTAGTGTTCACATTAGTCCTTTACCTCCAAGAAAGGAAAGCTATAGTCAGAACACCCTTATCTGATGCACTAGGGGTGTGCAATTGGTCAGCTAGTTCATTTACATTTTTATTTTGATACAAATTTTAAAATACAAAAATATTGCAATAATAGTGCAGGGAACTTCCATGTACCATCTACCATGTATCTTTTATCCAGATCTATTGACTGTGTGCGTTTTTTTTTGTTTTAAGTTTTCCCTTTTATTTATCACCCAGAAAAATTGTTTTAAACATATTTATGAAGGTTTATGAATAAAGCATTGGCAGCTTAAGAGTAAAAACAAAAAGTTGTCAAGTATATTTTTCTTCTTTTTTTTTTGAAGAAAGAAAGAGAAAGAAAGGAAACAAGGAAAGAAAGAAAAGAAAAGAGAGAAAGAAAGAAAGAAAGAGAAAGAGGGAGAGAGAACAGAAATCTTGCTCTATTGCCCAGGCTGGAATGCAGTGATGTAATCATAGCTCAGTGCAGCCTCAAACTCCTCACCTCAAGCCACCCTTCCACCTCGGGCTACCCTACCAAGTATCTGAGACTACAGGTATGCACCTCTGTGCCAGACTAATCTAAAATAAAAATTTCATTTTCTTTCTTTTTTTTTTTTAAACTGTTTTCTAAAGTGACTATCATGTTTTGTATTTCCACCAGAAACATAGGAGTTTTGCTCCAGTTGTCCCATATATTCACCAGCATGTTGTATTATCAGTTGTTTTATTTTCACCAGCATGTTGTATTATCAGTTGTTTTATTTTAGCAATTCTAAAAGGTGTATAGTAGTGTCTTAATTTGATTTTATTTTGCACTTCCCTAATGAGCTATGATGCTGAGTATCTTCTTTTTTGGTGATTATTTTAATTTAATATAAATTAAATTAAACATTTAATTTCTCAGTTGCACTGATCACATTTCAGAGGCTCAAAGGCCACATGTGGTTAGTGGCTGTCTTATTGGATGGCACAGATTATCAGACATTTCCTTTATTGCTGAAACTTCTGCTAGACAATAGAATGCCTTAGCTAAAGTCATGAGTTCTTTCACATCAGAATTCATGGCTAATCTTCAGTAGGAATAGAGGAATTTTATAAGATTATAACATTTAGTCCTAAAGCATTCAAAGTCCAATTTTCTCATTCCATTTTACAGTTACAAATATCTCTAGTTTTGATTTAAAAATTACCTGACCGTATTTGCTATCTCCCCAACTAAGCTGGAAGCCTTTTAAGAATGGGGCCACTTTTTATCCAATTTGCCAGTCTGTGTCTTTTGATTGGGGCATTTAGTCCATTTACATTTAGGGTTAATATGGATGTGTGAATTCGATACTGCCATTAAAAGTTAGCTGGCTGTTTTGCCCATTAGTTGATACAGATTCTTCATTATGTTGATGCTCTTTACCTTTTGGTATGTTTTTAGAGTGGCTGGTACTGGTTGTTCCTTTCTATGTGTAGTGCTTCTTTCAGGAGCTCTTGTAAGGCAGGCCTAGTGCTGATGAAATCTCTGAGTACTTGCTTGTTTGCAAAGGATTTTATTTTTCCTTCACTTATGAAGCTTAGTTTGGCTGCATAGGAGATTCTGGGTTGAAAGTTCTTTTCTTTAAGGATGTTGAATATTGGCCCCCACTCTCTTCTGGCTTGTAGGGTTTCTGCTGAGAGATCTGCTGTGAGTCTGATGGGCTTCCCTTTGTGGGTAACCCGATCTTTCTCTCTGGCTGCCCTTAGCATTTTCTCCTTCATTGCAACCCTGGTGAATCTGATGATTATGTGCCTTGGGGTTGCTCTTCTTGAGGAATATCTTTGTGTTGTTCTCTGTATTTCCTGGACTTGAATATTGGCCTGGCTTGCTAGGTTGGGGAAGTTTTCCTGGGTAATATCCTGAAGAATATTTCCAGCTTGGATTCATTCTCTTCATCACATTCAGGTACACCTATCAAACGTAGATTAGGTCTTTTCACATAGTCCCATATTTCTTGGAGAATTTGTTCATTCCTTTTTAACCTTTTTTCTCTAATTTTGCCTTCTCCTTTTATTTCATTGAGTTGATTTTCGACCTCTGATATCCTTTCTTCTGCTTGATCAATTTGGCTGTTAAAACTTGTGCATGCTTCGTGAAGTTCTCGTGTTGTGTTTTTCAGCTCGATCAATTCATTTATATTCTTCTCTAAGTTGTGTATTATTGTTAGCATTTCATCAAATCTTTTTTCAAGGTTCTTAGTTTCTTTGCATTGGGTTAGAACATGTTCTTTTAGCTCAGAGGAGTTTCTTATTAGCCACCTTCTGAAGCCTGATTCTGCCAATTCATCACACTCATTCTCCATCAGGCCTTGTTCCTTTGCTGATGAGGAGTTGTGATCCCTTGTAGGAGCAGAGGTATTCTGGTTTTGGGTGTTTTTGGCCTTTTTGCACTGGTTTCTTCTCATCTTTGTGCATTTATCCAGCTGTCGTCTTTGGAGTTGCTAACTTTCAGATTGGGTCTCTGAGTGGATGTCCAGTTTGTTGGTAATGAAGTTATTTCTGTTTATTAGTTTTCCTTCTAACAGTCTGAGCCCTCTGCTGTAGGACTGCTGAGGTCCACTCCAGGCCCAGCTTGCCTGGGGATCAACTGCAGCTGCTGCAGAACAGTAAAGGTTGCTACGAGTTTATTCTTCTGCTATCTTTTTCCCAGAAGAATACCTGCCAAATATCGGTCTGAGCTCTCCTTCATGAGGTGGCTCTTTGGGTATACATGGGTCAGGGAGCTCCTTGAGGAGACAGTCTGTCCTTTATAGGAGCTCAAGTACTGAGCTGTGGGCTCCATTGTTCATTCAGAGCTGCTGTGTGATTTCCCGTGCGGCTACCCACTGCACTGGCTGAAACAGTGGTGCTGAGATTTGTGGCGCTTTTTTGCCCGGGAATCTCCTGGCCTGGTTCGCTGTTTCAGTCCCATTTTTAATCAGCTGAATAGGCAACTCTGCCTTCCTGGAGCTCCATTGGCCAGCTAAAAGGGCACCCAGTCCTGTGTATTTTGTATTGAGAACTGTGGTGCTGGTGCGCCGGCAAAACAGCCGCACCAGCCAAAAGAGTCGCACAGGTGACCCGTGGGGCTCCTCCACCTGGGAATCTCCCAGTCTGTGGGCATCAAAAATCCATCCGGAAATGTGGCATCCACTCACTTTCTGGGCTTTCACTGGGAGCTCCAATCCTAAGCTGCTCCTAATCGGCCATCTCAGATCTCTCTCGACTGTGTGCATTTTGACCCATTAGCACTTGCTTTCTGTCTCTCTTGCTCATTCACTCTCTCACTTTCTCACTCTCACTCTCTCTCTCTCTCTCACCCTATTCAGCCATACATTGCTTAATGACAGGGACAAATTCTGAGAAATGCATCATAAGGTGATTTCATCATTGTGTGAAAATCATAGAGGGCACTTATACAAACCTAGGTTAATAGCCTACCACATACCTAGGCTATAGGATATGGCCTATAGCTCCTAATCTACAAACTTGTACAGCATGTTACTGTGCTATATACTGTAGGCAATTAGCACATAATAGTAAGTGTTTGCATATCTAGACTTATCTAAACATAGAAAAGGCACAATAAAAGTATAGTATTATAATTTTATGGAACTACTGTCATATATGCTGTCATTGACTGAAACATCATGCAGTTTATGAATGTAGACACACATTGTACACACACACACACATATGTGTATGTGTATTTTTTCATGAATCATTTAATAGTGAGTTAGAGATATGGTATCCCTCAAATACTGGAGTGTGTGTTTGCTAAGAACAAGGACATTCTCTTAGATAAATACAGCATAATTATCTAAATCAGGAAATTTAACAGTGTTATAATTCTGTTATATAATTTAGAGTCCATGTTTAAATTTAGCCAATTATCCTAATAATGTCCTGCATAGCTAATTTTTTTCTTCATTCCCTATACAATTCATAATCGTGTATTCCACTTAGTTATGTGAATTTAATCTCCTTTAATCTGGTACACTTCCTCAGCCTTTGTTTTTTTTTTTTTTTTTTTTGATGTTGACATTATTGAAGAATATAGGCTAGTTATTTTGTAGTTAGTAAATCAAAATAAGTTACTCTAATGTTTCTTCATAATTAGACTCAGGTTTTACAGTTTTGGCAAAGATACTGCAAAAGTGATTTTATGTCTTTCTCAGTGCATCCTATCAGGCTGATACTAATGTAAATAGAATTGCTTTTAAATTTCATTTTATAGTTATTTATTTGTAGCATACAAAGTACAATTGATATTTATATATTGATATTATATTCTGATGCTTTACTGAACATTTATTAGTTCTAGTAATTGCTTAGGAAATTCTTTATGATTTTGTACATAAACAATGATGGCAAATGAAAAAAGAAATTAATTTCTTCCTTTCCATCTTTATTCCTTTTTTCTTGCCATATTAGATTGTCTAGTACAATGGTGAATAAAAATGTCAACAGTGAACATCCTCAGGGCTAGGGGATAAAGAGAGGTAGGTTAACTGATGCAAACATGCAGCTAGATAAAAAGTATAAGTTACTTGGTTTGACAGCAGAATAGAGTGACTACAGTTGTAGCAATGTACTGTGTATTTCAAACTAGCTAGAAGAAAGGACTTGAAATGTTCCCCACATATAGAGATGATACTCAAAGTGATGGATACCCCAAATACCATGACTTGATTATTTCACATGCTCTGCATGTAACAAAATATCACATGTACCCCATAAATATGTAAAGTATTATGTATCAATTAAAAAATATTGTCACCTATTACTGAAGACAGGGTGAAATATTCAATATTTTAACATTTAATGTAATATTAGCTGTAGTTTTTTTGAAGATATATTTTATAAGGTCAAGAAATGCCCTTAAATTCCTGGTTTTCTGGGAGTTGTTATCAAGAAAGGGTGTTGAATTTTGTCAGGATATTTTCTGTATCTATTGAGATAAACACAAGGGTCTAATTTTTAGTTAATTTATATGTTGGTCAGGATTTTTCTCAATGTTAATCTAACCTGCATTTATGGGATAAACCTGTCATGGTCGTGACATATTATCCTTTTTATGTTTTGACTGAATTTTCTTTGATAATATTTTGTTATCAAAATTGTGATACAAAATTTTGTGTCTATCTTTATGAGGGATATTGAAACATAACTTTTTTTCTTGTAATACTTTGGTTGATTTATATATCAGGGATCCAGATTAGAAGTTAGAAACCCTGGTGCCACCCAAGACTGAGGAGGGTCACTTTGAGAAGGCAGGTCAATGTCTTTGTGGTAGCCTCTTGAAATGTAGTACTGGTTGCAGACCAAAAGTAGCCCTATCCCTCTATAGACTGAAGTCCTGGCTTGCTTGGCCTTGGTTCTGCAACCAGTCTTATCAACCAAGGGGCCCAGAAAGAGCCACCTCCCTCTGTAACCCTGGTAATATGCCTGCCAATCTCAGTTCCAACTGCAGATCCTAAGGCAGTGCTATGACCTGGAGCCAGCTCTGCTCTGCTGTGGTCCAGAATCAGTCCCGCCCCAAAGATACCTGGAGGGAGAGATATATAAATGGACAACAGGCATATGAAAGACGGCTCAATATCACTATTCATCAGATAAATTCAAATAAAAATCACAGTTAGCTATCACTTCACACCCATTAAAAATATATATATTTATTATATGATCCGGCAACCAGAAATAATTGATATCAGGATCTCAACAAGATATCTGTACCCCCATGTTCACTGTAGCATTATTCGCATTAGTCAAGATATGGAAACAATCTAAGTGTCCATTGAGAATAGAAAAAGACATGTGTATATATATGAAATATTTTTCAGCCTTGTTAAAGGAAGGAAATGTTGTCCTTTGACAACATAGATGGACCTGGAGGGCAATATGCTAAATGAAATAGGCCAGACACAGAAAGGAAAATACTACATGATCTCATTTACATGTAGGATCTTAAAAAGTCAAACTTATAAAAACAAAAAATAGAATAGTGGTTGCCAGGGACAAAGATGTTGGTCAAAGGGTCAAAGGCTTACTTATGCAGGATGAATAAGTTCTGGAGATCCAGTGTACAGCGTTTTGACTATATTTTATTAAGCTAAGCAAGTTGATATTAAGTATTCTCACCATACATACACAAATTATAACTATGTGAGGTAATGAATATATTAATTAGCTCAACTCTGAGACTCGTTTTACAATGCATATATATACACACACATCATGTTAAACACCTTAAATTTATATACTTTTTATTTTTAAAATATACTACAATAAAGGTGGAAAAAAATTTAAAAAGATCATGTCGTCTGTAAGCAGGGATGATTTTACTTATTCCTTTGTGATTCACTTGCCTTTTATTTATTTATTTTTGCCTAGTTACATGGCTAGAATTTTCAATACCATGTTGAAATGGCAAAAGTGGGCATCCTTGCCTTGTTCCTAGCTGTGTCATTTTCGTGTATGACTTTTATTATGTTGAGGACATTTCCTTTTATTAATATTTCTAGCTTGTTGAGAGTTTTATAATGAAATTGTGTTAGATTTTGTCAAATGCTTTTTCTGCATCTGTGAAGATGATTTTTTTTTATCTTTCATTCTGTTAATGTTGTATATACATTAATTGATTCTCATGTGTTGAACTATTCTTGCATCCCAGGGATAATTTAGTCATGATATATTGTCCTTTCAGTGTGCTGCTGAATTTGATTTGTTGATTTTCTTGCATCTATGTTGATCAGGGATGTTGGCTTATAGTTTTCCTTTTTGTGGTAATTTTGTCCAGTTTTTGTATCAGGGTAATGTTTGCCTAAAAATGAGTGTGACAGTATTCCCTCTTCTTCCATTTTTTTTGAAAAGTTTGAGATGGATTCATGTTAATTCTTCTTTAAATGTTTGGTAGAAGTAGTCATATGATTCTGGCCTTTTCTTTTGGGGGACGTTTTTTGTTACTGATTCAATCTCCTAAGTTGTTATAGGTTTTCCCTGTCTTTCGAGTTCTTTATGATTTAGTCTTGGTAAGTTGTGTGCTTCTAGGAATTTATCGATTTCCTCCAAGTTACCCAGTTTGTTTGTGAATTCATGAAATTGTTCATAGTGATCTCTTGTGGTCCTTTTAGTTTATATAACATCTGTTTTAATGTCTATTCTTTAACATGTGATTTTGTTTATTTTTCAATTGGACTTATTTAACTTTTATTTTAAGTTCAGGAGTACATGTGCATGTTTGTTACATAGGTAAACTTCTATCACAGTGGTGTGTTGTACAGATTATTTCATCACCTAGGTATTAAGCCTAGTACCTATTAGTTATTTTTCCTGATCCTCTCTGTCCTCCCACCCTTCACCCTCCAAATAGTGTGTATTTGTCCCCTCTATGTGTCTATGTGTATTCATCACTTAGCTTCCACTTATAAGTGAGAACATGTGGAATTTGGTTTTATGTTCCTGTGTTAGATTGCTAAGGATAGTGACCTCCAGTTCCAACCATGTTCCTGCAAAGGACATGATCTCATTTTTTATGGCTGCATAGTATTCCATGGTATATATGTATTACATTTTTTTAATACAGTCTACCATTGATGGGCATTTACCTTGATTGCATGTCTTTGCTATTGTTAGTAGAGCTGTAATGAATATATATGTGCATGTGCCTTTATGACAGAATGATTTATATTCCTTTGTGTATATACCCAGTAATGGGATTTCTGGATCAAGTGATATTTCTGTTTTTAGTTCTTTGAGGAACTGCCACACTATCTTTCACAATGCTTGAACTAATTTATACTCCCACTAACAAAAGTATTCATTTTTCTCCACAGCCTCACCAGCATCTGTTACTTTTTGTCTTTTTAGTAGTAGCCATTCTGACTGGTATGGGATAATCTGTCCTTGTGGTTTTGATTTGCATTTCTCTAATAATCAGTGATCTTGGGCTTTTTTAAAAATATGTTTGTTTGCTACATGGTGGTCTTCTTTTGAAGTGTATCTCCATGTCCATTGCCTACCTTCCAGTGGGTTTTTTTTTTTTCTTGTAAATTTAAGTTCCTTATAGATGCTGGGTGTTAGACCTTTGTTAGATACATAGTTTGCAAAAATTGTCTTCCATTCTGTAGGTTGTTTTTTACTTTGTTGATAGGTCCTTTTGCTGTACAGAAGCTCTTTAGTTTACTTAAATCCCATTTGTCAATTTTTGATGCTGTTGCAATTGCTTTTGGCATTCTCATCTTGAAATCTTTGCTTGTTCCTACATCCAGAATGGTATTGCCTAGATTTTCTTCTAGGGTTTTTGTAGTTTTGGGTTTTACATTTAAGTACTTAATCCATCTAGAGTTAATTTTTGTATATGGTGTAAGGAAGGGGGTCAGTTTCAATTTTCTGCCTGTGGCTAGCTAATTATTCTAGCAACAATTATCAAATAGAGAGTCCTTCTTTATTGCTTGTTTTTTTTTTCAGCTTTGTTGAAGAGCAAATAGTTGTAGGTGTGTGGCTTTATTTCCAGGTTCACCATTCTGTTCCATTGATCTATTTGCCTGTTTTTGTGCTAGTATCATGCTGTTTTGGTTACTGTAGCCCTGTAGTATAGTTTGAAGTTGGGTAGCGTGATGCATCTAGCTTTGTTCTTTTTTCTTAGGATTGTCTTGGCTATTCAGGCTCTTTTTCAGTTCCATATAAATTTCAAAATAGTTTTTTCTTGTTCTGTAAAGACTGTTGCTGGTAATTTAATAGGAATAGCATTGAATCTATAAATTGCTTTGAGCAGTATGGCTATTTTTGTGATATTGTTTCTTCCTATCAATGAAAATGAAATGCTTTTTCATTTGTGTAATCTCTGATTTCTTTGACCAGTGTTTTGCAGTTCTTGTTGTAGTTATCATTCACCTGCTTCATAAGCTGTATTCCTAGCTATTTTATTTTTGTGGCAGTTGTGAATGGGAGTTGGTTTCTGATTTGACTCTTGGATTGACTACTGTTGGTGTACATGAGTGCTAGTGATTTTTGAACATTGATTTTATATCCTGATAATTTGCAAAAATTGTTTATCAGCTTAAGAAACTTTGGGTCTGAAGCTATGGGGATTTCTAGATATAAAATCACATCATCTGCAAATGGGAATAGTGTGACTTCCTCTCTTTCTATTTGGATGTCTTTTATTTTTTATCTTGCCTGATTGCTCTGGCTAGGACTTCCAATACTATGTTAAATAGGAGTAGTGAGAGAGGGCACCCTTGTCTTTTGCTGGTTTTCAAGAGATCTTCTAGTTTTTGCCCATTCAGTATGATGTTGGCTGTGGGTTTTTCATAGTTGGCTCTTATTATTTTCAGGTATGTTCCTTAAATACCTAGCTTATTGAGAGGTGTTTTTTTTTTGTAATATAAAGGGGTGCTGAATTTTATGAAAAGCCTTTTCTGCATCTATTGAGATAATTATGTGGTTTTGTCTTTAGTTCTGTTGGTGTGTTGTATCTCTGTACAGTTTTGGTATCAGGATAATGCTGGCCTCATAGAATGAGGTGGGGAGGAATTCTCCACCTGATTTTTTGGAATAGTTTCTGCAAGAATAGGACCAGCTCTCTTCAGTAGATCTCTTAGAATTCAACTGTGAATCCATCTGGTCCTGGGCATTTTTGGTTGGTAGGCTATTTATTACTGACTCAATTTTGCAGCTCATTGTTGGTCTGTTCAGGATTCAATTTCTTCTTGGTTCAGTCTTGGGAGGGTGTATATGTCCAATAATTCATCTATATATTCTAGGTTTTCTAGTTTGTGTGCATAGAGGTGATAGTAGTCATCACTGATGGTTATATGTATGTCTATGGGGTCAGTGGTAACATCTCCTTTGTTCTAATTATGTTTATCTGGATTTCTCTTTTTTTCTTTATTAGTGTGGCTAGTGGCTATGTATCTATTTGTTTATTTATTTATTTGAGATGAAGTTTCACTCTTTTTTCCTGGGCTGGAGTGCAATGGTGTGATCTCAGCTCACTGCAACCTCTACCTCCCAGGATCAAGTGCTTCTCCTGCATCAGCCTCCTGAGTAGCTGGGATTACAGGCATACCACCATGCCTGACTGATTTTTTTTTTATTATTTTTAGTAGAGACACTGTTTCTCCATGTTGGTCAGGCTGGTCTTGAACTCCCAACCTCAGGTGATCTGCCTGCCTCTGTCTCCCAAAGTGCTGGATTATAGGCTTGAGCCACCGTGTCTGGCTGATTTTCTTTTTCCCAAAAAAACAATTCCTGGATTCACTGAGCTTTTGAATGTTTTTTATGTCTTGATTTCAGCTGTGATTTTGTTTTTCTTGCCTTCTACTAGGTGTGGAGTTTGTTTGGTCTTGGTTCTCTAGTTCTTTCAGTTGTGTCATTAGGTTGTTAATTTGAGATCTTGCTTACTTTTTGAGGCAAGCATTTCATGCTATCCTTGAAACACTACCTTAGCTGTGTCCCAGAGATTCTAGTATATTGTATCTTTGTTCTCATTAGTTTCAAAGAACTTCTTGATTTATACTTTAATTTTATTATTTACCCCAAAGTCATTGAGGATTGGGTCATTTAACTTCCATGTAATTGTATGGTTTGGAGAATTCCCCAAACTTCTGTTTAGTTGGTTTAATTACTATTTCAGTTAAATCTGGTAATTCTGGTAACAAGTAAAATTTAAATATACAGATTTGTGGATAAATTTAACGTATATTGAGTATGCATGTAGCCTAATTGTGAAAGCAGAGTGGGGTGGGTATACTAGAGCCTACTTTATTATCCTTGAGGATTTAGCACACCATGGCTATTGGGCAGGACATTTTACAGATGAAATGAATAATTTGGTTAATTTTTTAAAGTAATTTAAATGGAGCACATTTAAGAGATACTCTATTTTACTTGGAAAATTTATAAGAGCAGAAACGTGCCTGATTAAAACAGAGTCACAAACAGATTTTGAATTTTCTAACATCAATTGTTTTAAAGATTAAGAGTTTTAGTCTGAGCCAAGTATGAGTGACCAAAACCCAAGACACAGCGCCAGGAGGTCCTGAGAACATGTGCTTAATGTGGTTGGGTTAAAACTTGATTTTATACATTTCAGGAGGACAGAAGTTACAGGCAAACATCAATCAATACATGTAAGGTATACATTAGTTTGGTCTGGAAAGACAAGACAATTTGAAATGGGGCGCTCACAGGTTGTAGGTGGATTCAATGATTTTTATGATTGGCAATTTGTTGAAAGAGTTAAATTATTATCTAAAGACCTGGAATCAGCAGAAAGAAATGTCCAGGTTAAGATATGGGGTTGTGTAGGAACAAGGTTTTTATGCAGATGGAGAGTCCAGGTAGCAGGATCCAGAAAAGTGGATGATAAATGCCACTTATTAGACACAAAAATGTACCAGACTCTTAGTTCGTCTCTCTTGGATCAAGAGTAAACTTGGACAGGCAAAGGGGTTCTTTACAGAATGCTGATTTTCTCCACATGAGACAGCTTTGCAGAGCCATTTAAAAATATGTCAAATATGTATATTTAGGGGTAAAATACTTCTGTTTCTTTCAGGGCCTGCTATCTCTCATATGATGCTATACTAGAGTCAATTTGTGATGTGGTATCCCATTACTACAAAGAGTCTGTTTATCAGTCTTAAGATCTCTGTTTTAATGTTAATGCTGGTCAGTTGTCCCTGAATTTTAAAGGAAGGAAGGTATGATGAGACATGTCTGAACCTCTCTTCCCAACATGGCCTGAATTAATTGTTTCAGTTTTACTTTGGAATTCCCTTGGCTAACATGGGGTTCCATTCAGTCAGCTGGGGCGCTTAGAGTAATTTTTGGTTTGCATTCTCTCCCTTTTTGCCAAGATTTCCACAACAGTTTGAGAAGCTTTATCAAATTTACTGTCACAGCTTTTCCTAATGTGTCTTAAACACATGCTAACAGAACATTAGGTTAACTAACAAAAAAAAGTAGAAAAGGCAAAAGGGAGTCAAAAGACTCACCCTGTGAAGGTGAAAATCTGTATGTGGTTATTAAGAAATAAAATAAATGAAAATTGATGGGGTTAAAACAAAGGTATTGTTGTACTGGAGTGAGCATAGAAAGTCAACACCAAGACAAAAGTATGCCAAATTGCAGGGTCTTTATTGCCTGTGGCCACGGAGGACTCGCATCTCTCCAACCCGTGGCCCTGAAAGGAGGATGTCAAGATCTTTTATGCCCATAAACCACCTCAGGGGTGGGGGTGAGGGCCTTCAGACATTCCGAGGGCCAGTGGATTCTGTAAATCACCTCCTGGGCAGAGATGGGGGTGAGGGGCTCCAGACATTCCGAGAGCCAGGGGACTTTGGATATTCCAGTTGTTACTTAAGTGGTTTATAGAAGTCAAGATAAGCGTTAGTTTACATCTTGTCTGTGTATGGGTGGAAATTACAGACCCTAGTTACTTATTACAAGTTGCAGGGGCCCAGATGGCGTGGGTTTGTACTGCTTGCCTGTCACATTAGGGTTAGAGAGCAGTTTCAACAGAAAGCAGAGGTATGGTTGAGGTATGCAGTTTTATGGGGCTTTTACCATGTCACAGTATTAATACAACACTATTCAAGGTTGGGTGAATCAAAAAGAACCCCTGCTGGTCCCTCAACATTGAAGGACCCCACACAAGTTTGCTGTATTTACTGAAGATTGGAGAAATGATTTGGCAAAGCCTGTGAACCTTCCTCATTTGGAATTTCACTGGGCCTAATCTGTTTTTCACTCCCAATGCTTTACCTCTCAAACAAGAACTTTCATTCTAGGCCCAGGGACTCTTCTGGAAGAGATAGGCACATGAGATTGTAAGGGCCAGTTTTTAGTGATAAAATTAGTTTGGACCCCCCCAAATCAACAATGGGCACACAGGTGACTAAACAGCTGTCAAAATAAGGGACTTTTCCTCATGAGTCATTATATGGCCCCTTTTTATCCATTTCAAAAATAAAGAATATCCTGCTTCCCATAGAACTAAAAGAAAATTACTGAAGGAATATCAAGATACCTAGTGACAAAACCTTCTGGGTATGCTCCCAGTTATGAGATTTATGCAGATAGATATGTAAAGTTTTTAAAACTAGCCACCTTAAGGATAGATTACTAAAAGGATCAGAAAAACATTACAACACTAAAGTGTATTTTCTTTTTTCCTTTCCTTTTTTTTTTTTTTTTTTTTTTTTGAGATGGAGTTTTGGTTTTGTTGCCCAGGCTGGAGCAGTGGCAGTACCTCAGCTCACGGCAACCTCTGCCTCCTGCGTTCAAGCAATAAGCGATTCTCCTGCCTCAACCTCCTGAGTAGGTGGGATTACAGGTGCCCACCACCACACTCAGTTAATTTTTGTATTTTTAGTAGAGACAGGGTTTCACCATGTTTGCCAGGCTGGTCTCAAACTTCTGACCTCAGGTTATTTGCCTGCCTCTGCCTTCCAAAGTGTTGGGATTACAGGCATGAGCCACTGTGCCCAGCCTAAAGTATATTTTCAACCAGATGATGTGATCAGATAAATTATCTCTTTACATCGTAGAGATATTTACACCTGCCATGCTATGTGGATATTTAAGTCACTAAGATGTTGGATTGAAGGGTTTGGACTGAAATTGAAGACAAGAGAAAGAAACACCATGAATAACTAGAAGTTGTAGAGGTAAAAAAGATAAAGTCAAATTGTATCATGTGGAACTTTATGAGTTTAAGGAAATGCCTCTGAAATTATCACAGATAATAGAGAAGGAGTGGGAGGGGAATGGCCATAGGTGAGGCTTTAGATACTCTGCACCTGCTAAACCAGACCAGCTATGATTTTATCTATCTATCTTTTGGGCTTCTGCTTAAGACTTCATTTGAAGAACCATGGTTTAAAAAAATTTTAAAAACCTTGTGTAGAGGAATAGAAATGGAAGAAAATCGCTAGTAATCCACAAGTTACATAAATGTTTGAGGAAAATTTCTCATGGTTTCAGCTGTCAGTTTCCAACACACAGAGAATGGATCATGACCAAAGTGACCTAAAGATTTTCTACATGGGGTTTAAATTATCTCCTAGGTTTTGCTGAGGTACATAGAGTGACATTCATGACTGGAATACTGCAATAGATGTGTGTGTGTTATATATTTTTTTAAAAATCTCATCTGACAGGAGTTAAGAGTTACAAGGTACTGTACTCTATAAGCTAAATCCATAGAGCTAAGAGGAAGCATGATGAAAAGCAAGAAGAGGGTATTTTTATTGAGGGAATACTGTGGTTGTTTTGGATGATGCTTTTCTAATATATAAAAAAAGAAAAGTAAGATAAAACAGTGACTGCACATTTCAACTATACCAATAATGACTAGAGTTATCCCCCACAGCATAGCATTCAAAATATTGTTGATTTACTTTGCGGGAAGTTTCAGCTTTCAAACAGAGAACTTTATATGCTTTAGAATAAGAAAGGGATGGCCATGAAACATAGAACTTGTACTTCTTTTTTTTTTTTTTTTTGAACTTGTACTTCTAAAATAGACAAATACTGGACAAACTAGCGATATGGATTTGTTTCTAGAACTTACCTCATGATTTTCAGCACCATCTGTTTTTTGTTTTTTGTTTTTTCTTCAGATGATGGAGCCCTCTCTTTATAATGGTGTGTCCCTTTTAGAATCTCATTTTCCTCATGCTTTCCTATTAGTAACATGGGCTTGAGCCATCTTCCTTCTTATAGAAAGACCACTTTATTAGAATTTCTTCTCTGTGCATATTTGAACTATTCCCCATATACCAGTCACCTTAGACTGGTCTAGGCAGGACCATGATAGGGTTGGGGAGAAGTGCTCTACTTCTCTGGATTGTTTTTCTTTACCACTTATGGAAGATTAACTCAGAAGACCAGGATTTGGTGTATGGGAAAGTGGGTTGTTCAAGAGAAAGGCATAAACGCAGAAGATGCATGGTCTTTCCATATACAAGCAGAGGGAATTCTTAAAGCCTTAGCCCTGTCAGTCAGAGTAGGAGACCCCACAGACACATTTGGAACCAAAGTTCCATCTAAGTATAACAGTGGACATTTGCCTTTAGTATTCTGTTGTGTAGTACAGTAAGGACAAGTACAAATTCAATAATCCTCAGCTTGGATACATTTTACAAAAATTAAGAGAAGCAGTAGTAACTGAGTAAGATAGACTACAATAGCATTTATGAAAGCAACGAAAAGGAAGCTGTGCTCAAAAGCCTATCATAGAATGTGATTTCAAAATGTCCAATAAAATGTCAAGTATGAATCCATGGTCCAAGACTCTAGAAAAGAAAATAGTTCCAGAAATATAGGAAACTAAAAAATGAAGCTGATCATTCCTGAAAGATTCCAATAAGCAAGTTAAAGAAGAAGCATTAAAAAATGTTGTTGAATAGCTATATTCAACAGATGGTGTTAGAAAAACTGGATATACTCATGTAAAAGAATGGAGTTGGGTCCTTACCTTATACCATATATAAAAAATTAATTTCAAATAGATAAAAAATCTAAATATGAGACCTAAAACTATACAACTTTTAAAAGAAAACGTAGGGGAAAAAGCTTCATGACACTAGATTCAACAGTGATTTCTTGAATATGACACCAAAAGCATAAGCAATTTATCTAAATTGGACTACATCAAAATTAAAACACGTACATCAAAAGACAAAATCGACAGAGGAAAAGGGCAACCTATTGAATGGGAGACCTTATTTGCAAACCTGATAAGGGTTAATATCCAAAAGAGAACAACACTTCTACAACTCAACAAGAAAAAAAACTAAATAAAAAATAAGCAAAGGACTTCAGTATACATTTTCCCAAAGACGTACAAGTGGCCAATAAGCATATGAAGAGATGTTCAACATTACGAATCATTATGGAAATGCAAATCAAAACCACAATGAGATATCACTTTGCATACATTAGGATGGCTACTGTCAAAAAAACCAGAAAATTTCAAATGCTGTTGAGGATGTAGAGAAATTGAAAGGCTGTTCACTGCTTGTGAAAATGTAAAATGGTATAGCTACTATGGAAAACAGTATGGCAGTTACTCAAAAACTAAAAGCAGAAGTACCATAAGATCCATTAATTCCACTTCTAGGTATATTCCACCCAAATTTGAAAGCATTGTGTTGAATGCCGCTCTGAATATTGGCGTTATGATCACTCATGTTTATAGCAGCATTATTTATAATAGCCAAAAGGTGGAAGTAACCAAATGTTCACAGACAGATGAATAGATAAACAAAATGTGGCATATATTAACAGTGGAATATCATTCAGCCTTTAAAAGGAAAGAAATGCTGACCCATTTATATGACCCAAAATAAATAAACATTGAGGATGCTATGCCAAATGAAATAATCTAGTCACAAAAAGAAATATGTTGTATGGTTCCACGTATATGAAGTATCTACATTAGTCAAACTCATAGAAAGTATAATGGTAGTTGCTAGGAGATAGAGGAATGGAGACATGGATAGTCATTTAATGGTTATAGAGTTTCAGTTTTGTTGAATGAAAAAACTCTGAAACTCTCTCACACAACAATATGAATATACTTTACATTACTAAACTGTATACTTAAAAACAGTAAAGATAGATATTTTTGTTATGTGTATTGTAGCACAATTAAAAATGAAAAACATTTAAATGTGACCATGAAATAAACTTTCTGATCATCTTGGTTTTAAGAAAGCCTTGCAAAAAACAAACAAACAAAATGAAAGTACTTAACCATTATGTATACTAAGTGTCAGTGAGGAGTTGAGGAAAGATTGTTAGATTAAAGCTCTGATTGAGCCGAGAGTGTGGAAAGAAGACAGAACATACCTAAAGTGCTTTCTTCAGATTAATGAGAGTATGCAACAGACAGGCTTAATTTTTAAGGCAAATGGCATATGATGAGATGATTCTAGAAGGCCAGTGTACTCCATTCATATTTTACTCCTCTCCTTTCTCTCAAGAGAGATGGCCTTCGAAAATTCAACACTGGTTGATAGTAGGCTCAAGCATGGACTGTGATTGTTTTCTGCTTTGCTGCATCCATTCTTGGCCTGCTACCAACACCATGGTAGTGATAGACTCTAGAGCAGTGTCTTACTGATAATAGGAGCTTAGTAAGTATAGATTTGGTTGTCCAAAGTGTCTCTGGATACTGAATCCTTAAGGCATTATGTTTACACAGCTACTGTTTGTTATAATTTCAGGTCCAATGCCTAATAGGCAATTATGTCTCATGAGTCCTAGCCTGAATACTCAGAGCTTAAAAATTGCCTCTCAGGTAACTTTTGTATCATACATTTTATTGACATCTAAGTTCAAATACATCAGCTTAGTTAAACTACAGAGCAAAGTCTGCCAAATGCACAAATCTTTCCTTTGGAAATATGTGGGTTTTTTTGAAAATTTAATTTAAAAATTATTAATGGCCCTCTTTAGATCTGCCTACATTCTTTGGCATGCCAGAGGGTCTGGCTAGCTGTGTACTCCACAGATGATAGCTACAATTTAAGAAAATCTAATACAGAAAAAAATCAGAACATAAAAAACATTATCAGTGTACTTTGCTTCAGAGATTTTCAGCGTGTGTGCAGGGGGGCTTTGTAAAACCTCACATTCCTGTATTCCTCATCTTCCCTTTTACTAACTCATTAAATATTCAGGCACTAAGCCATATAGAGCCTTAGGGAGAGGCATGAACAAGTTAAATACGCAAAAGAAACCTCACAGGTGATTCTGAAAGATGAATGGTATTTGTTTTAACAAAGGTTAGATTAACAAAGTTACTTGTCAGTGATGCCACAAGAAAGGTATGTATTTTAACTCTATTCATTGGGAAAACATAGCTAAATTTACAGTGATTCAATTCACACTTCAGAAACACATCTATTGCTTAATATAAAGAATGTATGGAAGTGTGGTTGTCAGTACAAGCCTTCCAAGCATTCTCAGTCAACACTGTTTGCTTACTTCTATCAGAGAAGGATCAGATCTTGGATAATGAGGAATGTATGAAGAAAGGAAGTTTCTAGGAAAAGGCTTATTGGTACAGATGTTAGATCTCCCCACACCCTACCTATTTTCTATCCATAAAGGATAGAAGGGTCAGAGGCTTTTCTTAGGCTGGTACCTCATCGTATCTGTGGTGGAAATAGAGCCAAGGGATGGATGGAGCTCCCTCTATAGAAAGAAGGAAGGAAAGGGAGTGAAGGAAAGAATAAAGAAATGGTTTTAAGCACTTGCCGCTATATGGTCTGATGATAAGACAGCAGCAATATTGCCTTTGTTTTTCAAAAAACAGCATAATTAACACGGCCTGTTTGTGTTTTGCTAGGTGCCTTCTGGCAAACAATAGTATGAACTTTAATCAGTATGTAAGAGTTCAATCTATGTTCAGCTAAATTTAACAAAGCAACAGGGAATGAGTTTGTTTATATAAATGACAGAGGGATAATCTGAGGTTACTATGGAGAAAAATTAACTTAAACCTACACCTCATGGGACATATCCCAATCAGGAACACAAAAATTAAGTGTGAAATATTCAGAAAACTGTAATTGCATGACTCAAAAAACAGGAGAAAATAGAACACTTATTCAATCTATGGAGGAAAATAATATTTAAGTAGAAAAATAAATTACAAAGGAAAAGATAGGCAGTGTGATTGCACAAAAGTTAATACTACTAAAATGCAATGAAATCATGAAAAAGTGACAAAAGAGAAAACTATATTTAATATATATGGTGGTAGATACATTTCTAAAATATACTAAGACTTTTTATAAATTTACATTAAGTTCCCTGTGGACAATGGTCAAAAGATGTGAAGCATGATTACATAAAATGAAACACCATTAATATATTAACATAGGAAACTGCATTTTTGCCAAGAAGAAAAGAAATGCAAATTAGAACAGCAATGACATGTCACTTTATGCCTCCAAAATTAGCAACAATAAAGGAACATTATTAAAACCAGTGATGGGGCTATTGGGGAAATTAAAACATTTATCCATTTCTAGTGGCAATGTAAATGATTTTGGTTAATTTGATGAGCAATTTGGTACTTTTAAGCAAGAGTCATAAAATGTTCATACCTTTTTAATGAATAATCTTACTCTTGGATATGTTTTAATGATATAATTAAGAAGAAAGCAAGCATTATGTATTACGTATTATTATGGAAAACTGGATATATCCCAAACAACCATTAACAGAGAAATGGTTATAAAATTTTGGCATTTTACACTTAATGAAATTGTTTGCAACTGATGAAAATGATAAATATGAAAAGTATTGGAATACATGGAAAGATATATACAAAATATTAAATAATTAAAAATGAAATATAGAAGCCCAGCTTAAGAAGGTCTAAAGGGGTTGGATCTGTGTATGCTCTATGACCTATTAAGATTGACCCAATAGGACTCCCTTTCTAGGATGGAGCCCCACATTGAGGAAGAACTCCTGGTGGTTGAGTAAAATTAGAACATGTTAGAAACAATAGAGAGGAGGGAAAAGAAAGATCAAAATCAAAGACAGGGAGGGAAAAAGATAAAGGAAATCTCAGAAAACAAGTGGCCACATTGTTTAATGTTACACAAAAATAACAACAGGGTGTCCTTTAAAGTTAAAAAATCCATCTGAATCACACCTCTTTCTAAAAGATGAGTAAAAGACAATTCACATTAAAATGAGCAACAAAAGCGTATCAAGATAAAATCTCACAAGAAGTAACTACAAGAAAAGAGAATAAGGAGCAAAGTAATATCCCTAAATACCATGAAAACCTATCAGAAAGGCATGCTTAAAAAACAGATCCAAATTATATTATTTTGAAACAAACTAAAACATATTAAGAAAATGATACAAGATATGGAAAAACAATACAGACAGCCCCCAACTTATGATGGTTTGACTTATGTTTTTTCAACTTCATGATGGGTTTATCTGGACATAACCCTATTGTAAGACAAGGAGTATTTGAATAAATAATAATTAGAACAACTCAAAAATTGGGTAACCAAACTCAAAAAAGACTTACAAACTAAAAAAGTTTAGTAATGAAGAGTAAACTAGAAGAAATACAAAAGATAATAAGCACAACAAATAATGTCTTAACAGAAACAGAAGATTAAAAGGTAAAACTTAAAACAATAAACATAAGTGAAAATATGAAATAACTTGAAAGAAAATTGCAAGAATGGAAGGTAAGCAAAAAAGATACAACATACAGATCATAGAAATCCGTGAAAGGAAACTGAAGCAAGTGAACAGAACAGACACACACAGGAAATACATGTATACACACAAAGTACACAGTCAGAAAGCACACTCACTGTGTACCTGAGAATATTGACTGAGAATGACAAACAAGGAATATATTCTACTAAGTTACTGGCATTAAAAAAATAGAAAAAAAACTTCAAGCATCCTAGATAAAGAAAGCAAGGCTTATAAGAAAAAACAAAATCAGAATGTCATTAGACATTACAACAGCAAGGATTTATGCCACAAGAGAACTAATATTTTTAAGATACGTAAGGAAAGAACATGGGAACCAGGAATTTTATATCCATGAAAACAGGCATTCCTGTATACAATGAACAAATTGTCAACAATATATAGGAGCTAAAAGACTTGTTTGCATAAGCCCTTTCTGAGGAATATAATGGAAAATGAATGTTAAACAACTAAAACTTGTTAGACATCTCTAGTAGATATCAACTTAAGTATTGGTGACATGCACTAAATATATAATTACTCCTAGAATTAAATCTAAATGAGAGTTAGGAGAGAGTATAGTATGGCTATATAATGAGACACTTTAGGTATAGTACAATAGAAAAAAATGGGAGAAGAAAGGGGTTAATATATGCAAAACGCTTACATTTTCAATAATCACATTGACAGAGACTGTAATCGTATTGTTATACAGATATTATTGTGTGTGTACATGGAAAAAAGCAAATTAGTAAGTACAGAATATCCTAAGTCATGTATTCTCAATGGGACTAATATTACTCTCAAGAGGGTAAAAAAAATGATTCTTAGGGAGTGAAAAAAGTCATCAACTTGTTATACATAAAATGCAGATATATACGTATACAGTATGGAAACAGATACACAGTATGTCTGCAGTATTAAAATTTAATGGTGGCAGCTATTAGGAAAAACATATGTAAAAGCCCACTTGGGGGGCATTAATTAATAAAATACTGAGAAACAGTGTTTTAAGTCTATCATCCCTATGTCAGTGAGAAAATTGACTCTTATTAGTGTAGAAGAAAGGAAATAAAAATGAAAAATAAAAGAGATTTAAAACCTGTCAGCCTGAATTTAAAATAGAAATATCAGTATGAAAACATGAGATATTTTGTCTTTAAATATGTATTCCCTTGTTTAGTACACTAAAAGGGTTTAGAAACAATAATGAATCTATTAGCAGTGAGCATCCCTGGTGCCCAAAAGAAACCAGACTCTTGGGAAAAAATAGTTGATTCCAGGTATGAGGAAGGAAGTGAACAAGATAAACCCAAAACATCCTAATATCCTCGATAGGAAACTATTAAGTAATACTAGTGTCATGCCAAAATGACTTGGGAGCCCACTTAAATAAATTCTCACTGGCCAAAGTTACAGATCAAGCTACAATAATTATAAGAATTTCAATGAGTTGAAACTCATCAAATGTGATTATTTAATAAGTTCATAATGGTTTTAAAAAATAATAATTGATGGTCTTTTAAGGATGATAGGATATGGGGAAAAAAAGAATCCAGCATTTATTATCTTTTCTATGTAGGATGAGAGAAAGCATTTTTATTAAAATCATTTCCATCATCAGACATCAGCAAAAATGGTAAGGACCTCTGAAAATTATCTCTTCCTTCTTGCTAGAAGAAAATTGGCAAAAGAAATGTCAGAATAAATGTTTTTAGAACTCTGGAAATTAACAAGAGGCTAGAAGAAAAGCTTTGCTCAAGAAAATGGCTTAATCTCAGTAAGAACAGTGAGCTTTGTGGCATTTTTCCATTCTTATTTCTGTCTCCCATGTTCATTTTCATGGTAGCGTTGAAAGCAAACAGCCTCCAATCACAGTGAAAACCAGCATCTTGGCAGCAACTACATGGGGCAGAACAGAGTTGCAGCTCCATCGAAGTTTCTTTCCTAGAGAATTGTGGTTATTTTGAAGTGTCTGGTGGTTTCCTGGAAGACTTCACTTGCAAGGGTGTCTTTATTAGACCTGACACAGAGAGCACCTACTGTAAAAAGCCCTCTCCCTGGAGAAGTGTGTTGAAAACATTGAAAGACAATTGTTTAAGTTTGAATCTTCCCGAAGCAGTGGATGACAAATGGGGTAAACAATTAGCTAACCAAAAAGCTTACAAGGAAAAGCTGGGGAATGAGATGTCAATAGGAACTTTGAAAAGGTACAACATATTCCTGAGAATCTAGAAGGATGCATGTAGTTGTAGAACTGTGCACATGCTCAGTAAGAAAGCTCTGCAGTCTCCATGGTAGCTAGCATACATTCATTGCACAAGGAGGAAGGGGAGGCTAAGGCAAAGTTGAAAACTGCCTGACTGGGTATTGAAAGCATGTCCCAGCACACACACAGAGCCTCTAGGGAGACTGGAAGGCTTATTATTTCCAGGCATTTAAGGAAATCTCTAATCATTAACTGATTAGAGTTAAGTTAATAATTAAGGAAATCTCTAATCATTAACTGATCACTAAACCAACCCAGCAGAGACTTTAGTGACTACTTGACCACATACAGAAAGGAATGCAGACTTTAAAAAATTAGTTCAGAAAAGTTGTTAAACAAAGAGCAATAACAATGATAAACGGAGTGATGATGGCACAACTTCGTAAATATATTAAAAATCACTGAATTGTGTACTTTAAAATGGTTAATTTTATGGTATATGAATTATATCCCAATAAAATTCATTCCAACCAATAAATGAAAATAAAATTATAGAATATGGTCATTTTGCAATTAAACATCAATGTCTGCAAACAACAAAGTGAAAACCTGAGACTGATTAAGACCAGGATCCACCAGTAAATACAGAGGAGCATATTGAAATGTACACAAGTATGTAATCAGCAACATGTAGACTCTAGGAACCTCTACAGGTAAAACAGCCTAGATTCTTTAGCATCTACATGTTAGGGAAAAGAGATGGACAGAGGAAGAAGCTATAGATTAATATAAGTTTACAAGACATATCGGGTTTTTTTTTTTAATGGGTAAGATTATATTATAGTGTCTAGCAATCTACCTTTGGGTGATAAAACCATAAAGAGTGTAGTGAAATAATTAGTATAAATTTCAGGATACTATTTACATCTGGAGGGAGAGATGTAAATAGTATCCTAGAGGATACTGGAGGGAGAGAAGAGGCTGTATTTGTGATTTTACCAAATTCACAGTGCCTTCAAGGTCACATTTTTATTAGTTGAAAAATGCTGTATATGTGACTGGGCATTTGGAGAAACTTGTGGGGTGACTGGTAATTTTCTTCAGCTGGTAGTGTTTACTAGGGTATTATTTATATAATAATTTACTAAGCCCTACCTTGTTTGTGTGGCTGTGTCTTTGTCTTAAAATAAGAGGGTAAAATATCACTTATATAAAGCTAAAGGTTGGAAGTGGTCAGAACAGTAATATGAGTTAGCATATTTCTGCAAGTAAAATTAATGTTAAAGAAGGCTAATGTTTAGAAATTGACTTTCTATCCCATCCTAAAACTCAAATAGAGAAATTGCAAAAGAAAATCATCTTATACTATATCTAGACTAGCTATGTCCTAACTTTAAATGGGACTTGTTTAAATGGGCCACTCTAAAAGAACATTCATCTTATACCCATGAATTGTCTAAGAAGAATACTTAATTTAGTCAGCTCCTACAGTCATTTTTCAAAAACTACAAACAATGGGACCTTTATTTGAGGATGTCATGTTGATTCAGGATTTTTGATGCAGAATTTCAATCTTGTCAGTACTGGGGAGTTCCTGACACCAGTTATTTCAGACCTCCTCTTCTGTCCTCAAGCCTCTACCCACTCTCAGCCTTAGCAGATGACCTCTCCTACTTTGCTGAGATTGAGTGCTTTGTATAGCCTCTTATCTCTACCTCAGCTCATCCCTCTATACGTGTTATCTCGTTCTTCTCTCCAGTCTCAAAGGAAGTGCAGGATTCTTCCACCTCTATCTCAGTTTCCAAATATCTGTTAACAAATAGTTCAGTTTTTATGTATTGCCATTCACATCTTATTTTCATCAAAAACACCCCTAAAGTACCCAGCCTGGGAAACTGGAGAATTCTTTGTGCCATTGATGCCAAGAACAAATATAAAGGAAATTGCAGTAAGATTGGATTTGATAAATAAAGAACTCCATTTAGGTTATGGTCCATTTGGAAAAAAGGCAAACCAGCGCAAGTGAAGATCCATGGCCTGTGGCATATCTGCTATTAACCTGTCACTGTTACTACGTTTTATTAAAAAAAAAAAATTATTGTTCACCTAGTATGTGCAAATGCACTGGGTTCTGTTGGGAAGTGTGAACACAGATTAATGACATATAGCCCCCAAGGAGCTAACAATCCTCAAGAATCTAACTTATTTTAATATACCTAATATACAAGGGAGCAGGTCAAAGCAAGAATGAGGTGACTGTTGGGGTGAGTGGGAACAAACAGAATGCTAAGTGTGGGATAAATATAGGAATAAGCATTAGGAAGTTTTCCAGTTGGGATGTTCTGGGCAACATTGCCATGTTCTGTACTCAATAATTCTTCAAGACAGCTGGAAGAAAAGGTAGCTCTTTTGTACATCACTTTACCCCTCCCTCTCCAGTATTTTAGAACTTTTTCTCTACAGTCATTGTGGGAGGTGGGTACAAATACATATAAACCATAGCATCTAACCTCAAAGAGCTTACTTTCTAGTTTAAGAGTTAAGACACATCTGTAATACTACAGACAAATCACAATTTAAGGGGTGCTACAGAAGTAAATATTACTGGAATGCACAGGTTTGGCCCGTAGCAAGGGCTCAATAAATATCTGAAGAATGCATGACTACTGAATTAACGCAGACCCATTGGTCCTGATGATTCTGTCCTGGAGATGTTCTTCTTCCTCCCACAGCCATTGCTCAAGTTCCTGCTGGGATTTCTCGTGTGGACTCAGTGGAGTCAAACAGGTCTAAAGTTCTGGGCTTTGCTCAGTCACTTGCAACTTCTGACTTGATGGAATATTTTGGTTTTTCTCCTTCCTCCTGAAATATGCTAAGTATTTTTCAACTAATAAAAATGTGACCTTGAAGGCACTGTGAACTTGGTGAAATCCGTGATTGACACTGATGCCCCTGACAGAATAAATGCTACTTTTATTTTACTGTCCCCACAATGCAGTTTATAAAGAGACTGTATTTTTTTAAATTTCTCAGCAAAGAAGAATGTAAACGTTTCCTTCTTTTTTGTGCATTTCTGAGTGGATGGAACAAATAAAGGAACGACTGGAAGTCATTCAGTCACCAATACAAAGTCCTATGGACTCTTGATAGTTAGAAAAATACAGATATTTTTGGTTCTGGTGCAAATGGTCTTCAAATGTGAGTTCAGAGCTCAGCCAAGTAGCATTTTAGTAATTCAGGAAGCAGCCATCCCAGAAAGTGTCCAGAGAGATGGATCTGCCCTGTTCACATGTGTCTCCCTAGTACCTAGCACTGTGCCAGGCACAATCAGTGTGGGTGGCATGGATGAAAGAGGGGCACAGGAGCTCCTCAGCGTTTGCTACTGAACTGAGAGTAGAATAATTGGCTTTGAGTCCTGGTCTGCTACTTTACCACAGACGTTGGGAAAGTCTTTTCTGCCCCCAAGTTCTCAGTTAACCCATCTGAAAAATGATTTTCAATGTTCTTTGTGTTCTCAAGTTCTGCATCTTGTAGCTATAAGTGTGAACCTTCACAATGAATCTGCAGAAACTCTCCCTGATTCAATGAACTCTCCATTTGACCCAAGAAAAAGGCAGACAAGGAGATTCCCTCAGACTACAGTATAAGGTGAAAACCTGGTATTGTGTTTGTGCTTAAAAACAGCCTTATCTATGACCAGCATGTTGGATGCTTGTGGCGTATTATTTGAATAATGGCTATCTCTTTATTTGGCTAAAGACATACCCTTCTGAAAACCCTTATTACCACACAAAATCTTCAACAACCAGCCAGGCAGTCATGTATTTATGAGGCTATGGCACCCAGATATTCCACTGATGAAACGTTTTGTCCTTGGCATAAAACTTGTTCTACGAGGTAATTAGAATAGAGAATCCAAAATATTAGAACCATTTAGTGTCAGCCTCAGGGGGCTACTAACTCATGTTGGAAATGATTTTGTTGCTTTTAATAAAGAACTAAGCTACACAGACTTCCTTTTTTGTTTGCTGCTTCAGTACAGAAAGAACAATGCAAATGTTGACATTTTGATATGACCTTCAACTTCTGAAAGAATGAAGGAAACTTTTTTCCCCAAGGCCCAAAGCAGGCAACCCAAAACAATTTATTAGGGTGTGCTTGTATATCTTGAAGTCTTATCTAATTGGTGTTCAAACCTGTTGCTGCCTCTTCTTTTCCGTTATCTCTAAGGGCTCCCAGCAGAGAGGAGGAAGCATCCATTAATCACTCCTCCTCTCTTCCTACACACATATTTGCATGCATAGACTCACGTGATGACACACATCTGTTTCACTCCATCCCACTTAATCCCTACATATACCTGGAGGCTTGGAATGCATTGTTTTGTAACAGATCAGAAACATAAGCTGGGTTAACTCCCTCATTTTATAGAGAAACTGAAGCTCAAAAAGAGAAGAGTTAGGATTAAAACCAGTTTTGGTAATGTCAGCATCTTGGTTTCTGTATTTCCCCACCACAAGCTTAAGGTTTCAAAGAAGAGCAAAAGCTCTTCAACTTAATACATACATCTTTCACTATCTTTGTATATAAACATTGTGCTAAGTCCCAAAAGTGGTTTACAAAGGAATGAAATATAATCCTGATCCAGTGGGGGTAAATGGAGATGTATATAAATATATTTAGTACAAGCAGACTACTAAGTGTTCTCAGAGAGGCACCAAGTGATTTGGAGATTTAAGTCAGTAGAGATTTGTTTGAATTGAATTAGAAGATATCGTTTGGTTTAGGGTGCCTCTTCCAGATTTCATGGAGAGGTTTCCCCATGATGCTTTGAGAGACTAAAGATGATATTAGTGTTAGCCTTGACATTGTTCTTTCTGCACGTTTAGAGAAACCTCAAAAATACTTCTAGTTAAAACAAATACTGTATTTTTGCTTCTGAAAATATCAAAAGATAAAAAGAATAAAAATATGTAGTTTTGATGAACATGTGAAGAAATGGGAATGTGCATACATTACTATGGGCAATTATGTTGCTGTGTCTGCTCTGAGAACAATGTTAAGATAATATATTGAGAACCTTAAAAATGTGAATATCTTCTATCCCAGCCTGTTTGACTTCTAGAAATATTTCCTAAGAAATGTGTGTGTATATAATTATATATTTATTTAGTTGATTGTATATGTATATAAATGATGAACATGAGAAATGTTTCTTACATTGCTGAGTGAGTAAAAGCAAGGGACAAGATAATACATTCCTTTAAAATCTCATGTCTCATTTTATTTGTATATCTTACATAACCTGAATGTAGGCCAAACTTGCTTTTTCCAGATGTCCACTTTGAGGTCAATAACATATATCACTCACATGTAAACACACACACACACACACACACACACACACACACACACACACACAAATCCAAATCTAAATACAAATAAATGATACAGATTTTCCCAAAGATTTTATAAGAAAATATTATATGGATAAAGTTATTTCATATTTCAAACAGCAAAACCTCATAAATCACTTTCCCTTTAAACATTTCTCTTTTCCATCAATGTGCTTCTGCAGCTGCTGTTCTCCCTTCTCTTTCTCTCAAATGCTTCCAGTGACTACCTTTCTATTGGCAGAATCGTCTCCTCTTTTTCCTCCTTTAACATCACTGCTACCACCATCACCACCTTGCAGCCTCCTGTGCTTCTCTAGTCTAGCATATCCAATAGAATTTTCTGCAGAGATCAAAATGTTCCATGAACTGCTCTGTCCAATATGGCAGCACTAACCACATGTGGCTGTTGAGCACTTTAAGTGTGGCTGATACAACTGAGAAAATACATTTTTAATTTTATTTAATTTTAACTGATTTAAAATAAATCAACCACACAAGGCTATTGAGCACTTGAAATGTGGCTAGCATAACTGAAGAAATGTATTTTTAACATTTTATTTAATAATGGAAGCCGGGCGCGGTGGCTCAAGCCTGTAATCCCAGCACTTTGGGAGGCTGAGGCGGGTGGATCACGAGGTCAAGAGATCAAGACCATCATGGTCAACATGGTGAAACCCCGTCTCTACTAAAAATACAAAAAATTAGCTGGGCATGGTGGTGCGTGCCTATAATCCCAGCTACTCAGGAGGCTGAGGCAGGAGAATTGCCTGAACCCAGGAGACGGAGGTTGCGGTGAGCCGAGCTCGTGCCATTGCACTCCAGCCTGGGTAACAAGAGCGAAACTCCGTCTCAAAAAAAAAAAAATAATAATAATGGAGATCCTAAGTTACCCCTATGTGGCTAGTGGCCACCATATCGGATAACATAGCTCTAGTGCATTATGGGCAGAACAAGTTAAGTCTCCTCTTCATCTTCAACTTTGCTTTGATGAGTACAGAAAATGTGGGAAATGACTCAATGGCTTTTTCTCAGCATCCACCTTGCTTAGAAATTACTGAAAAGCATGGGAAGATCATGAATAACTAATGTTTTTTAAATTTTAATAGGTATGCAGAGAAAAATCCCAGAAAGACATAAACAAAAATAATCATGGTTAATTTATGGTAGTGGGATTATGGATTACTTTTATTTTACTTTGTTTTACTGTGTTTTTGCAGTGCTGTGGTCTGGAGTAGGCATTCATTACTTTTGTATTTAGAAGAAAACAATAAATATGATTAAAATGCTTCCATGTATGATTTTAAAAAAAGCAGTAGAGAGAAGGCGTCCTTTCTAAGGGTTCTATACCAACTTCCAGAACAGTCTCTCACTTGGCAAATGGGGAAAAGCCCAATGGCAGGCCCCCCTGGAACGTGGCCCAGGAATGGCGTGTGTATATGTTTTCCCAACTGCTTCCTCATATCAAATAGCTAACAAACCAGAGCTCCAAAGCCAAGCCAATTCCTGCTGTCATCATTGATGAAGCCTGTACACAGATGGAGAAGTAAATAAAACGGAGAGATGGTGAGTTTTCTATATTTGACCCAGTTACTATTTTTGCTAAATAAGGAGAGAAAAGCTTGGGATTTCAAGCATGAAGAAATAGATCTGATTTTGTGAACCAAATCTTGCTCTTTTTAGCCCTTTCCGGATGTGCATTTCCTTCTTGGAATCAGGGCAGAATTTGACAGAATCCATGTAGACTCAGAGTTGCAACCTTACAACTGAGCTTAGATAAAAGGAGCTGTTTGAGATAGGCACAAAGGAACCACACAGAGGGTCTGAAAAATCCCAACAGATCTGGGGAGCCACAGGGTAGTCATGGGGCCAAAACTTTGGAGTTGTCATTACCCAGCCTTCAAATTTGGACTCCAGGTAAACTTAAAAAAAGTCCTCCCCTGGAAATGGCAAACACAAGTAGGCTCAATGAAATATTTTATGCAGTCTTATTCTGGCTCAGCTATGCCCAGATTAGCTCAATAGTCACATCTCCTGCAGTATCTTGCTTCTCCTCTCAGTACCTCCTCACTAGAATACAGTGCCAGAAGATCCTCTGTGGTCCTCATTTACCCTCTTCCTGGTACATAACTGGAAGGGTTTGTGCTTTGATGCCTTCCCAGGATTCTCATATTTATTTCATAGAGGACTCTGGAAGGCTGAAAAGCTTTATGGAACTCAGAAGAATAAATCTAGAATGGAAGATTCTCAGGCATGGTAAAAGGGAATTTACTTAGGGCAGAGGGGATATGGGATCCTTCAAAGGCTTTCTTGCCACCACTCAAGCAGTTATTTTCCATTCCACTTGCCTGCTGAGCGAGCTTCCAGGGACTAATGCCTTCTTCAACAAGGCAAGAGGGAGATAAGCTGCTATATTATTGGCCTAGTTGTGTAGCAACAGAAGGTAAACCACGTTTTGACTTTCAATTTTGTGTTTATTTGCATTGGCTATTTTTAGTTAGTTCAAGTCTAGGAATATTTTAAAATCACTTCTTCTTGAAATACCTTTAGTTCCCCACAATTGGAAAACTAAGATGCTTTCAAGTTGCAAATCATTGCACTGATGATAATAAGACATTGCTTTTGTTGAACAATCAGAGACTAAGTGAGCAGGAAATATATCCTCTGGAGTCCTGAGGTGTTCAGTGCCTCCACTCAGCTTGCTCATGTTGATCTTGGACACTGCCTATGAAGCAGTTTCTAAAAAGCTTCCTTTTGGCAGATTTCAAGTGGCTCTGAAGAGGTGAATGCACATGTTCCTTGTTTATTGTACACAGCATGGCTACCAATGAGTTCCTGACACCATCCATTTTTCCAAAGGACAGTTTTACCCCAATACAGAAATACCTTGAAGATACTAATTGCAGCAAACCTGAACTGGAGTAATCAGCAGTTATCTAGGGCCCAGTATTGATGAGGCCAAGGTCATAGATTGAATCCCAAATGGGCCATTTAGCTTTAAACAGAAGATGAAAGCTCATTTTTTTGTGTGTCTCCATATTACAACTCTCCCTTTGCCTTTTATGTTGCAAATGCAATGTTCTTGTAAAGGGGACAGTGTCATGGTATCCAGTCTGTCTAGGGGCCTGTAAGAACTTTATTCAGTAGGGAAACAGGGACATGAGTATTCTGAACTCTAGGCCGTAATAGAAGAGCCACATTTGGAAGACAGTAGAACTTACTACCAGAAATGAACTCCAGAGCAGTTTAGGTGATTGGAGGGTCAGACCCAGGGCCTCAAATATGAGATGGCTTATGAGGCAGGTTGAGTATGGTATCCAGTGAGCAATGGGTCAAGGAATGGCAGGAATGATGAGCTTAGTTGAGGGAAACAACTCTGTTTAAGGAAGGTCTGGGTAACCTTGCTGTGCCTTTCAAGATTTCTTGCTGTACTTCAGGACTCTATTGATATCACCTCCTTTCTGAGACTTCCAGAACAATACTCCACCCACATCCAGGCAGAGTTAGGGATGCCTCAACTCAACATCCATAGGACTCTGAGATTGCCTGTATTGTATCTCTCACCACATTATATTTTAACCTTTCATTTTTATTTTAATCTCTCCCACTAGACTGCAAGCTTCTTTATCTTTGTATCCCTAGCACCTAGTAACTATGAGCTTACCGCATGTTTGTTGGCTGAATGAATAAATAATTGAATGAATAGAAGAATGAAGAAACAGGGAAGAAAATTCCACACTGGAGATATTTGTGTAGGTTATTAAAAATGAGTTAAATTTTCATAGGAAGAACAAACTGTGCTTTGGAGAGAGAGTATTTGGTGCACTGGCTGCCTGGAGGGGATGAGGAGATGAGGCTAGGAAGAGAAATTGAGATTAGAGGGTAAAGGGCTTTGTATCACCTCCTAAGGAGTTGAAATTTCTTCTATAGATCAGTGGTTCTCAAACTGTAGAGTGCTTACTAATTGCTTGGAGGGCTTGATAAAATATACATGTGTGAGCCCCATTTCTGAAGTTTCTATTCTGAGGTGGAGATTGCAGATTTACATTTTTATTGAAACATAAATGTACATATTTTTAGGGTACATGGGATATTTTAATACATTTGTATAATGTGTCATAATCAAATCATGGTAGTTGGGATAACTATCACCTTCAACATTTATCTTTTCTTTGTGCTGAGAATATTAAAATTATTCCCTACTAGTTATGTTGAAATGTACAATAGATGATTGCTTATTATAGTCACTCTACTGATTTATAAAACACTGGGTCTCATTTCTTCTACCTAACTGTACTTTTGTACCCATTAATCAACCTCTTTTCATCCACTCCCCACCCCCTCACAGGTCCTCGTTTCTGTTAATCATGAAACTATTCTCCGTTTTCATGAGATCCACTTTTTTTAGCTTCCACATATAAGTAAGAATATGCAAAGTTTGTCTTTCTGTGCCTGGCTTATTAGTAGTGGATGGCAGCACCTGTACTACTTTTTGTATGAATCCTGTTTTCCCAAGGTTATCCAGATGCCAATAGCATTGATTTATCCTCAGGATGATTTCCATGTTTGAGAGTTTTGGTATTGCTTTAAACCAGTGGTTCTCAAACTGGCTGTACATTAAACGAATTGGAGGAGACTTTTTATAAAATCCCAGTGTCAAAGCCCTCTCCCACTCCAATTAATTCAGAACTGCTGAGATGAGCTCTGGCCTAGGTACTTTGAAGATGTTCACCAGGTGATTTTAAAGTGGAGTCAGAGTTGAAATCTTCTGTTATAGAATAATCTGAATTTCCAAAAGCTGAGCTTAAGCACTTCTGATGAGCAGAAATCTCCAGAGGATACTGCTGCTGGAAATGGGTCCTTGAGGGTCAGGATGGCAGAATTTCCTGGTGGCTTCCTGGAATCTGATAAGTCACTGGAATGTGATAAATCTTTTGATTTGCAGTAGGTTGTATATGGCCGTTGATAATTTGAAAAGATTCAGGATAATTGATCCTTCACTGAGAAACAACTATCATAGGAGGGAAGATCCAAGATGGCCGATTAGGAGCAGCTCAGGATTGTGGCTCCCAGTGAAAGCACAGAGAGTGAGTGGATGCTGCATTTCCAGATGGATTTTTATTGCCCACAGACCAGGAGATTCCCAGGAGGAGGAGCCCCACAGATTGCCACCATGGCTGTTTTGGCCAGTGTGGCTATTTTAGCCAGCGCGGCTGTTTGCTGGCGCCCTTGTGCAGCAGTTCTCCATACAAAATACACGGGTCTGAGTGCCCTTTTAGCTGGTGACTGGAGCTCCAGGAAGGCAGAGTCGCCTGTTCATCTAATTAAAAAGGGGACTGAAACAGGGAGCCAGGCCAGGAGATTCCTGGGCAAAAAAGCACCACAAATCTAAGTGCCACGGTTTCAGCCAGCGCAGGAACAGTGGGTCACCACATGGGAAATGACACAGATCCTGGCACCTTTTCAACAGGCGACTGGCACACCTGGAAGAGAGTCAACCATTCAACTAAAAAAAAAAGGCTCTGAGGCAGGGAGCCAGGTGATCAGGCTTGGCTGGTCCCACCCCCCACAAAAAACAGCAATTGGAAATTTTCTGGGTTGAGAGTTTCACAGTAAGCACAGCTGAACCCAGGAAAGTCCAGCTCTGTGGGGGAGGGGTGTCCACCATTGCTTAGGCACTCCACCACTATGGAGGTAGTCCGCCATTGCTGAGGCAGCCCACCATTGCCAAGGCAACCCACCATTACAGAGAGAGTCTGCCATTACAGAGGTGGGCCGCCATTGCTGAGGCAGTTTTAACTACACCGGTATAAACAGGACTGCAGGGAAGTTACACAGCAGCTGGGTGGAGCCCACAGCAGCTCAGCAAAGCCTCTTCAGGGACTAGGCTGCCTCCTTGCTGGGAATGGCAGACCTGAAAAAAGGCAGTAGCACAACGGAAACTCATAAATAAAGCCCTAACTCCCTGGGACAGAGCACCAGGGAAAAAAAAAGGTTTTATGAATTCTGCTGCAGCAGACGTAAATGTACCTGCTCAGAGCTCACAGATCAGCACTTGAGCTCCTATAAAGGACAGACTGTCTCCTCCAGCAGCTCCCTGACCCCCATACATCGAAGTAGTCACCTCATAAAGGAGAGGTCAGATTGACATTTGGCGGGTATCCTTCTGGGACAAAGATAGCAGAAGAAACAGGTAGCAACTCTTACTGTTCTGCAGCTGCTGCAGGTGATCCCCACACAAGCAGGGCCTGGAGTGGACCTCAGCAGTCCTACAGCAGAGGGTCCAGACTGTTAGAAGGAAAACTAAGAAAGAGAAAGAAACAACTTAATCATCAACAAACTGGATGTCCACTCAGAGACCCAATCTGAAAGTCAGCAATTACAAAGATGACAGGTGGATAAATCCACAAAGATGGGAAGAAACCAGTGCAAAAAGGATGAAAACACCTGAAACCGGAATGCCTCTCCTCCTACAAGGGATCACAACTCCTCACCAGCAAGGGAACAAGGCTGGATGGAGAATGAGTGTGATGAATTGACAGAATCAGGCGTCAGAAGATGGCTCATAAGAAACTTCTGTGAGCTAAAAGAACATGTTCTAACCCAATGCAAAGAAACTAAGAACCTTGAAAAAAGTTTTGATGAAAGGCTTACAAGAATAAACAACTTAGAGAAGAATATAAATGAATTGATGGAGCTGAAAAGCTCAACATGAGAACTTTGCAAAGCGTGCACAAGTTTCAACATCTGAATTGACCAAGCAGAGGAAAGGATATCAGAGGTCGAAGATCAACTCAATGAAATAAAATAAGATGGCAAGATTAGAGAAACAAGGGTTAAAAGGAATGAACAAAGTCTCCAAGAAATATGGGACTATGTGAAAAGACCTAATCTACGTTTGATAGGTGTACCTTAATGTGACGGAGAGAATGAATCCCAGCTGGAAAATACTTTTCAGGATATTATCCATTAAAACTTCCCCAAGCTAGCAAGGCAGGCCAATATTCAAGTCCAGGAAATACAGAGAACACCACAAAGACATTCCTCAAGAAAAGCAACCCCAAGGCACATAATTGTCAGATTCACCAGGATTGAAATGAAGGACAAAATGCTAAGGGAAGCCAGAGAGAAAGATCAGGTTACCCACAAAGGGAAGCCCATCAGACTCACAGCAGATCTCTCAGCAGAAACCCTACAAGCCAGAAGAGAGTGGGGGCCAATGTTCAACATCCTTAAAGGAAAGAACTTTCAACCCAGAATTTCCTATCCAGCCAAACTAAGCTTCATAAGTGAAGGAAAAATAAAATCCTTTGCGAACAAGCAAGTA
The DNA here is from genome assembly GCF_048565385.1 of Saimiri boliviensis. Lineage (NCBI taxonomy): Eukaryota > Metazoa > Chordata > Mammalia > Primates > Cebidae > Saimiri > Saimiri boliviensis. Next base: position 97,869,934 of record NC_133470.1, read on the forward strand.
CTCAGAGATGTCATCACCACCAGGACTGCTTTACAAGAGCTGCTGAAAGAAGCACTACACATAGAAAGGAACAACCAATACCAACCACTCCAAAAACATACCAAATGGTAAAGAGCATCGACACAGTGAAGAATCTGCATCAACCAATGGGCAAAACAGCCAACTAGCATCAAAATGGCAGTATCGAATTTACACATAACAATATTAACCCTAAATGTAAATGGACTAAATGCCCCAATCAAAAGACACAGACTGGCAAATTGGATAAAAAGTCAAAACCCATCAGTGTCTGTATCCAGGAAACGCATCTCACATGCAAGGAAATGCAAAGGCTCAAAATAAAGGGATGGAGGAACATTTACCAAGCAAATGTAGAGCAAAAAAAAGCAGGAGTTGCAATTCTCATCTCTGATAAAATAGACTTCAAAGCAACAAAGGTCAAAAAAGACAAAAGAAGGACATTACATAATGGTAAAAGGATCAATGCAACAAGAAGAGCTAATGATCCTAAATATATACGCACCCAATACAGGAGCACCCAGATACATAAGGGAAGTTCTTAATGACTTACAAAGAGACTTAGTCTCCCACACAATAATAGTGGGAGACTTTAACACCCCATTGTCAATATTAGACAGATCAACCAGACAGAAAATTAACAAGGATATCCAGGACTTGAACTCAGACCAGGAACAAGCAAACCTAATGGACATTTACAGAACTCTCCACCCCAAATCCATAGAATATACATTCTTCTCAGCACCACATCACACCTACTCTAAAATTGACCACATAATTGTAAGTAAATCACTCCTCAGCAAATGCAAAAGAATGGAAATCAGAACAAACAGTCTCTCAGACCACAGTGCAATCGAGCTAGAACTCAGAATGCAGAAACTAACTCAGAACCACACAGCTTCGTGGAAACTGAACAACTTGCTCTTGAATGTTGACTGGATAAACAATGAAATGAAGGCAGAAATAAAGATGTTCTTCAAAACCAACGAGAACGAAGACACAACATACCGGAATCTCTGGGACACATTTAAAGCCGTCTCTAGAGGAAAATATATAGCAATAAATGCCCACATGAGAAGCAAGGAGAGATCTAAAATTGACACCCTATTGTCAAAATTGAAAGAGCTGGAGGAGCAAGATCAAAAAAACTCAAAACCTAGCAGAAGACAAGAAAAAACTGAGATCAGAGCAGAACTGAAGGAGATAGAGATGCACAAAAACCCTTCAAAAAATCCATAAATCCAGGAGCTGATTTTTTGAAAAGATCAACAAAATAGACAGACGACTAGCCAGAATAATAAAAAAGAAAAGAGAGAATAACCAAATAGATGCAATAAAAAACAATAAAGGGGATATCACCACAGATTCCACAGAAATCCAAACCATCATCAGAGTTTATTACAAACAACTCTATGCACATAAACTAGTAAATCTTGAAGCAATGGATAAATTCCTGGACACTTGCACCCTCCTAAGCCTAAACCACGAAGAGGTTGAAATCCTGAATAGACCAATGACAAGGTCTGAAGTTGAGGCAGCAATTAAGAGCCTACCACCTCAAAAAAGCCCAGGACCAGATGGGTTCACAGCCGAATTCTACCAGGAATACAAAGAGGAGCTGGTACCATTCCTTCTGAAACTATTCCAAATAATCCAAAAGAGGGAATCCTTCCCAAATCGTTTTTTGAGACCAACATCATCCTGATACCAAAACCCGGCAGAGACTCAGCAAGAAAAGAAAACTTCAGGCCAATATCCATGATCAACATAGATGTAAAAATCTTTAATAAAATACTGGCAAACCGATTGCAACAGCACATCAAAAAGCTTATCCACCATGATCAAGTAGGCTTCATCCCGGGGATGCAAGGCTGGTTCAACATATGCAAGTCTATAATCATAATTCACCACATAAACAGAACCAAAGACAAAAAACACAAGATTATCTCAATGGATGCGGAGGCCTTTGACAAAATTCAACAGCCCTTTATGCTAGAAACCCTCAATAAACTCGGTATTGATGGAATGTATCTGAAAATAATAAACGCTATTTATGACAAACCAACAGCCAATATCATACTGAATGGGCAAAAACTGGAAGCATTCCCTTGGAAATCTGTCACTAGACAAGGGTGCCCTCTCTCACCACTCCTATTCAATATAGTACTGGAAGTTCTAGCCAGAGCAATCAGGCAAGAAAAAGTAATAAGGTACATTCAAATAGGAAAGGAGGAAATCAAATTGTCTCTATTTGCAGATGACATGATTGTATATCTAGAAGACCCCATCGTCTCAGCCCAAAATCTCCTGAAACTGATAACCAACTTCAGCAAAGTCTCAGGATACAAAATCAGTGTGCAAAAATCACAAGCATTCCTATACACCAATAACAGACTTAAAGAGAGCCAAATCAAGATTGAACTGCCATTCACAATTTCTACAAAGAGAATAAAATACCTAGGAATAAAACTAACAAGGAAGGTAAAGGACTGCTTCAAGGAGAACTACAAACCATTGCTCAATAAAATAAGAGAGGACACAAACAGATGGAGAAACATTCCATGTTCATGGTTAGGAAGAATCAATATCATGAAAATGGCAATACTACCCAAAGTAATTTAAAGATTCAATGCTATCCCCATCAAGGTACTAATGACCTTCACAGAACTGGAAAAAAACACCTTAAACTTCATATGGAACCAAAAGAGAGCCTGCATACCCAAGTCAATTCTAAGCAAGAAAAACACAGTGGGAGGCATCACACTACCAGACTTCAAATTATACTACAAGTCTACAGTAATCAACACAGCATGGTACTGGTACCAAAACAAAGATATAGACCAATGGAACAGAACAAAGGCCTTGGAGACAATACAACATATCTACAACCATCTGATCTTTGACAAACCTGACAAAAACAAGCAATGGGGAAAGGATTTCCTGTTTAATAAATTGTGTTGGGAAAACTGGCTAGTCATGTGCAGAAAGCAGAAACTGGACCCCTTTCTGACACCTTACACTAAAATTAACTCCAGATGGATTAAAGACTTAAACATCAGGCCTAACACCGTAAAAACCCTAGAAGAAAATCTAGGCAAAACCATTCAGGACATAGGCGTAGGCAAGGACTTCATGACCAAAACACCAAAAGCATTGGCAACAAAAGCGAAAATAGACATGTGGGACCTAATCAAACTCCACAGCTTCTGCACAGCAAAAGAAACAGTCATTAGAGTGAATGGGCAACCAACAGAATGGGAAATAATTTTTGCAGTTTACCCATTTGCCAAAGGGCTGATATCCAGAATTTACAAAGAACCAAAACAGATTTACAAGAAAAAAACAAACAAGCCCATTCCAAAGTGGGCAAAGGATATGAACAGACAATTTACAAAAGAAGACATACATGAGGCCAACAAACATATGAAAAAATGCTCATCATCACTGTTTATTAGGGAAATGCAAATCAAAACTACATTGAGATACCATCTCATGCCAGTCAGAATGGCAATCATTAAAAAACCTGTAGACCTGTAGATGCTGGAGACTATGTGGAGAAATAGGAACACTTTTACTCTGTTGGTGGGAGTGTAAAGTAGTTCAACCATTGTGGAAGACAGTGTGGCAATTCCTCAAGGACTTAGAAATAGAAATTCCATTTGACCCAGCAATCCCATTACTGGGTATATAGTCAAAGGATTATAAATCATTCTACTGTAAGGACACATGCACACAAATGTTCATTGCAGCACAGTTTACAATAGCAAAGACCTGGAATCAACCCAAATGCCCATCGATGATAGACTGGACAGGAAAAATGTGGCACATATACACCATTGAATATTATGCAGCCATCAAAAATGATGAGTTTGTGTCCTTTTTAGGGAAATAGATGAACATGGAAACCATCATTCTCAGCAAACTGACACAAGAACAGAAAATCAAACACTGCATGTTCTCACTCATAGGTGGTTGTTTAACAATGAGAACAGAGGGACACAGGGAGGGAAACATCACACACTGGGGTCTGTTGTGGGGAAATGGGGGACGGATGAGGGGTGGGGAGGTGGGGAGAGATAGCATGGGGAGAAATGCCAGATATAGGTGATAGGGAGGAAGGCAGCAAATCACACTGCCATGTGTGTACCTATGCAGCAGTCTTGCATGTTCTTCACATGTACCCCAAAACCTAAAATGCAATAAAAAAAATAAAATTTTTTTATAAAAAAGAAATAACTATCATAGTAAGTTTGCCTATGTCTACCCCCGTCTCTATTTCGTCTGCAGCAGTATAGTGTCATGTATAACGGCCCCAAGTTAGAACTAGACAGAGATGAGTCTCTTTTAACACCTGGCTTTATCACATGTTCTAACCATGCACTATTCTCTAAGCCTCAGTTTTATTGTCTATAAAACAGGAATGCTAGTACCTACGTCACAGGATTTTTGAAGATTGGGGTTAATCAATAAATGTAAAGTACAGCACAGTACCTGAAACATAGGTAATCAGTTTAATGCCTGGAGGGTTGCATGTAAAATATTCTGAGTGGTGACTTCTCAACAGTGGAGTTGGGATGGTGGAGGAAATGGAAGACTTTCACATTTTACTTTATATTTTTTTTAATTTATAGATGGAATAGGTTACCTTCGTACCTTGTTTTGAGCCAAAAAAGACAAAAGAAATTGACTGCCATGTCATCACCCCAGAGACTCTCCAAGTTAGCCACAAGTTCAGAGGTCATCCAGCCTGTTCCCCCTACAAGTGCCAGAAACTCTGCTACTATTGCCCTGCCAAGGTGCATTCACTTTCCTCTGCCTCCAGGATATGATTTGATGTCAAGGAAGTTTTTTTTCTTTTCTTTTTTTTTAAAGCAATTTGCAATGCTAGGAAATTCTTTTTCTATATTGAGCTCAAATCTGTCTGCCTACTATACCCTTCCATTGGTCCTGCCTAGTTTTGCTTTGTGGAGCTACCTAGAGTAAGCTTAATAGATTCTACTATGCCTAATACCTTATGACATGCTTTAATATGTTTAAAAACAGCTCTCCTGACATTTTGAAATTAGATCTTTTCAGAAAATCCCTCAAAGTTTCAGCTGTGTCTCAGAGGATATAACTTCCTCACACTGTCACAGATTGGGTTCTGTGGAAGTAGACATTTAAGTGGACTTTTGGGTGCAAGGTGTCTATTATGGATCAATGCTTATAAAAGGACTAGGGGGCAAAGCAGAACAATGGAGAGGAAGAAGTTGAACTACATGAGGCTTGACAGAGTTGTAACTAATTAGGCAGGGAGCTCTGGAGAGACTATTGCCTGTTAAAGTTGCCCAGCAACAAGCTGGAATGGCCAGCTATTATGCCCAGCCTCTCTCAGTCCCCAGATATGGGAAGAGTGTCACATTGCATGAGGCAGCTCTCTCCAGTTGAGTCTGTCTCCTGACTACGCTTCATACATCTGGGCTTGTCCTTCCTTGGAGAGGTATCTGGATTAGCACAGTCCCCTGTCTATCAGCCTATCCACTGTGCCACTTGGATTCAGTTCAAACAAATACAAGACATAGGTCTTCCAGGACCAGTGGAGTCAGTGGACCTCTCTTCTTGAGGGGAACCTTGGAAAAGGCAGGCAAAGGAAGCTAATTGGAAAAAGCTTCTGCTATGACAGTTGGTTTCGGGGCCACAATTGATGCCATTTCCCTCCCCTGTTATCCAGTCTAGAGTCTCCCCACTCTCAGTCACCATCTTTGTGACCCTCATCCCTGAGGGGTCTGACACCTCAAGCAGGAGTTACCCTGTCTGTTCATTTATAGTAACAATTGGGCAAGGAACCACCAAGAGGTGTCTCAGTAAATTACTTGGGTTCTATGTTGTTGCTTGACAGTAGCCCTGTTGCTTCCTGATAACCAGGGTCAAGTGCCCCTGTCAAGAAAACTATACTTCCTACTTGTTGCTGGAAGTAAGAAGTTCAAAGTGCCCAGGTAGAAGCTGTAGCTTACAATTCAACTCTTGTTCTGTCCCCTGGAGGAGGTGTTCCCATCTGGGGAATCACAGCCTCTAACCCAGCAGAGCTCAGACTTTCAGGGATGGAAACAAAGTCCTCCAGGGGGTCTTGTGAGTGATAAGTGGTGTCTTAGTTTGCTAGGGCTTCTGTAACAAAGTACAATAGACTGGGTGAGTCAAAGAACAGAAATTTATTTTTTAACAGTTCTGGAGGCTGAAAGTCTTAGATCAAGACTAGAAGCCTTAGTCAGCAGGGTTGGTTCCTTCTGATGGCAGTGATCTGCTCCAGCATCTCTCCTTGGCTTGTAGATGTCTGTCGTCTCTCTGCCTTTACATCATTATTCCTCTATATGTATCTGTGTCCAAGTTTCCTCTTCTTACAAAGATAACAGTCATGTTAGATTATGGCCAGTTGCTTTTGTAGATATCTTATCTCCAAATATGGTCACATTCCAACATACTGGAGATTGGGAATTCAACATATGAATTGTGGAGGGACAGTATTTATCCTATGATAAGTAGGGTCACATTTGCTTCTACTTTTTGGTTCTCAGACTTGTGTATTCTTTCTATTGGGGTCACAGCACCAAATAGAAGCTGCTGATTCAATTCAATCTATGGCATCCTGATGGAAGTTTTCCACTCCTCACCAAATGTTGCCCTGAGCTGGTACTTTAGCTGTGCCTTCTGCACGTTATTCCCATGCTGTGAGGTTAGCAGGTAGTGGGTGTTATACAGTGGATCCTATGGTCATTGTCCCGCTCTCTCACATACTATGCTGTAAAGTGGGTCTCCTGGTCTAATATGATGTTGTGTGAAACCTCGTGTTGATGAGGTTTCTCTTTAAAGCCCTTAGAGAATAGTGTTAACTGTCATCCCGTGGACAGCAAAGGTGAACACATACTATTCTTGTACAAATAAACCACTGATTTTCTAAGGTAATGATAATGAGGGCTTACTATGGTTAATTTCCCACCAATTGGCCAATAGGACTCTTTAAGAAATAGTGCCATAGTAGGGGCTCAGTGTTGGTCCTTGTTGCTGATAAGTTGAATATTAGGAGGCAGCAAGAGTTAGATCAACCTTCTTAAGTGGGAGTCTACGCTGTTGGGTCCATGTGTAACTGTATTTGTCTGTTCTCATTCTGCTAATGAAGACATATTCCAAACTGGGTAATTTATAAAGGAAAGAGATTTAATGGAGTCACAATTCCACATGGCTATGGAGGCCTCACAATCATGGCAGAAGGCAAAGGAGAAGCAAGGGGACATCTTACATGATGGCAGACAAGAAAATATGTGTAGGGACATTCCTTTTTATAAATCATTATATCTCATGAAACTTATTCACTATCACAAGAACAGCATGGGAAAGATCTGACCCATGATTCAGTTACCTCCCACCAGGTCTCTCCCAGGACATGTGGGGATTATAGGAGCTACAATTCAAGATGAGATTTGGGTAGGGACACAGCCAAACCATATCAGCAACCTTCATTTCGATCACCATGTCTACTCCATTCATGTGCTCATTATGCCAGTTTGGAGGATGTCTGATACTGAAGGCTGACTAAAGTCAACTGGCTGAGTCATTTTGTCAGCTTTATTCTTCAGTTCCTCTTCTATTGTAGATGCTTTCTGGTGGTCTGGTGGATATTAATGTGTGATGCAAATATCTTCACACTTTGTCCTCACTCCCGTATGCTCATTCATATGATTCTATCTCCTTGTCCCCTATATTCTAGTCTTTTTCTTTCTAGGCCTCTCACCAGATAGATGGCCTGACCATCTACTATTTCTTTTTCCATAGAATGTGGACATCCAGGTATGTGGTCCAAAACTCTGCCCATTGAAATGATTTTTCCTTACCATGTCTTTTAAGGCTATTATTAAGTGAGGCTGTATCACAGGTGTTGCCCATTTTTGGCTAGCACCCACATACACTCACATAATGGATGTGCTCAGTCAGGCTTTTTTCCTCCTCTATCAGGTAGTGATACAGTCATAAATGGCAGCTAACAGAGAGGTCTGGGGCAACAGGGACAGATGCCATGGGAATCGGTGATACCTGCTCATGCTTCACACTGGTACACCAGTCCTATTCATGCTTAATCTAAAGCATATCTCTTCCTTCTTTGGATGAATAATTGGTAGGCCCACCTAATCTTGTGACTTCATATATCTGATAGAATTCAGCACATAGGGGAAATTCTAGACTCTTGGTCTCTTGGCATTTAATATTCAGACATTCTTTCTCACAGTGCCCAGTAGCACACCATGAGGTTTTGGTTTGTTTGTTTTAAAGTTTCCAGATCTATGCTACTGTGGTCAATGGGCTTGCTCCAGAATCTCAGTGGCTTGTTTTGTATTTTTTCCTCTGCAGCTTTCCAGAACCTGTCCATGGCATTGTTTCTCACCATTGATACCTCTAACACCATAGATCTACTCAATCGTATGACCCAAAAGGCAATACTGCTTGTACTAATAGTTACAAAATTCTTTCCTTACTCTAAGCCACCCTGTCAAAGGTGATACATTTTCATATTACCTAACATATGAACTAGAGATATACACCCAGGTATGGAATATGGTGCCCTAAAACCTGAAGAGATCTGTTAGATGTTTTATTTTCTTCATGATTGCAGGTGTAAGATAAAACAATTTGTCTTTTACTTTGGAGGGGATGTCCAAACATTTGCCTTACCACTGTATCCCTAAACATTTTTAGAGATGTAGTAGGCCTTGAATCTTCATTGACGTTATCTCTCACCCCCTGGAGCATATGTGTTTTACCAAGACCTCCAAGTGGGATGCCCAAATGGTCTTGACTTTTTTTTGTGCTATATTGGGACAAATATCAAGAGATTTATCTAGCCCTCCTGTGCTGCAACAAAACTATATATATGTATATATACGTCAAATACACACACACACACACACTTTTGATGCAGAGCAGGAGGGCTAGTTAACTCTCTTGATATTGATATCTTGATATGTGTATATATTTTATATATATGTATATATATGTATTTGACATTTTTATGTGAATTCGTTTATTGTGATCCTCTTTTCTGATTGGGAAAGAATGCATTTGTCAAATGAACAGCTACAACCTGTGCACTGAGGCCATATAAATCTGTTCTGGCAAAGATCCATATCAGGGTTGGAAGGAGCAAGATGGCAGAATATAAAGTTTCACTGATCATACACTCCCTCGTCCAAGTACACCAATTTAACAGCCATCTACACACAAAAAAAGCACCTTTATAAGAACCAAACATCAGGTGAACACTCACAGTACCTGGTTTTAACTTTATATTACTGAAAGAGGAACTAAAGGGGTAGGAAAAATAGTCCTGAATTGCCGATGTCACCCATCCCCCATCCTCTGGCAGTGGCAGCATTGTGTGGAGAGTTTGTTGTGGTGGAAACAGGGAGATCACAGCATTTGTGAGGCACTGAAGTCAGTGCTTCCTTATTATAACAGAAAACAAAACCAGACCAAACTCAGCTGATGACTACTCATGAAGGGAGCATTTAAACTAGCCCTAGCCAGAGGGGACGCGCCAATCCCAGCCATCCAAACTTGAGTTTCTGCAAACCTTGTCACTGTAGGTTAAAACCCTTCCCTTCTCTGGGAACCCAAGTAAACTTGAAAGGCAGTCTAGGCCACAAGGAGTGTGACTCCTAGGTGAGTTCTAATGCTTTGTACTGAGGGGGCATACAACATACTGAGACACCAGCCAGTGCAGAAAAGGAAGTGCTGTCATTACCCTCTTCCTAACCCCAGGCTACACAGCTTACAGCTCCAAATGATACCACTTCCGTCCACTTGAGGGTAAGAGAGGGAAGAGTAGGAAAGATTTTGTCTTGTATCTTGGATGCTAGCTCAGCCACAGTAAAATAGGGCACTGGTCAGAGTTGTGAGGCCCCCTTTCCAGTCCCTAGCTCCAGAACAACATTTCTAGACACACCCTGGGCCAGAAGGGAACCTGTTACCTTGAAGGGAAGGACTCAGTCCTGGCAGGATTCATCACCTCCTAACTGAAGAGCCACTGCACCCTGAATAACCAGCAGTAATACCCAGGTATTATGTTGAAGGCCTTGGGTGAGCCTCTGAGACTTGCTGGCTTCAGGTGAGACTCAGCACATTTTCAGCTATGGTGGCTATGGGGCAACACTCCTGCTGCTTCAGAAAAGCAAAGGGAAAAGCAAAAGGGACTTTGTCTTGCACCTTAGGTACTAGCTTGGCCACAGGGCTGTAAGAGCACCAAGCAGGCTTTTGGAACTCCCAATTCTAGGACTTGGCTCTTGGACAGGATTTCTGGGGTTGCCTTGTGCCAGAGGAGAGACTTTTGCTTTGAAGGTGGTATGCCAGGCCAGGCAGCATTCACCAGAGGCTGACTTAAGAGATCTTGGGCCTTAAGAAAACATTAGGGGGAGGCCTGGCAGTACTCCCCATAGGCCTGTGATACTGGTGGCCATGGGTTAGGGATTCTCTGCCCTTGGAAAAGTAAGAGAAGTGTGGGAAGGATCTTGTATTGTGGTATCAATGTCAGCTCAACAGCAGTGCAATAGAACACCAGGTAGACTTGTAAGGTTTTTGACACTAGTCCCTGGTTTCTGTGTAGCAACCCTGGACATGTTCAGGGCCTGGAGGAAATAATCACTCTGAAGGGAAGGACACAGGCCTGGCTGGCCTTGCCACCTGTTGATTGTAGAGCCTCAGGGCTTTGAGTGAACATAAGTCGTAGCCAGGGATATGTTACAATAGTCTTGGGCAAGACCCAGTGCTGTGCTGGTTTCAGATCTGGCCCAGTGCTATCCTAGTGGTGGTGGCCACAGGGGTTCTTGTTTCACAACATGCCCAGCTCCAGGTAGCTCAAAACAGAAAGCAAGAGAGACTCTGTTCCTTTGGAAGAAATTACCAGAAGAGAACAAGAGTTGCCCAGTAATCCAGGTAATTATTCTGGAACTTGTCTAAGACCATCAAGTTGGTACCTCAACAAGCTTCTAAGAACCACAGCATTACTGGGGTTGGGGTGCCCCCTAAAGCAGATACAGCTTAGATCACAACATCCAAGTCCTACTGATTATCTGGAAAGCCTTCTCAAGAAGGACAATTACAAATAAGCCCAGATTGAGAATACTCCATAAATACCTAACTCATCAGTGCTCGGAAACCAAAGAACATCTACAAGAATCCACACCATCCAGGAAAATTTGACCTCACCAAATAAACTAAAGAAGAAGCCAGGGACCAATTCTGAAGAAACTGAAGTGTGATCTTTTAGACTGAGAATTCAGAATAGTTAAGTTTAGCAAACTCAAAGAAATTCAAGAGAATACAGAAAAGGATTAAAAATTCTGCCAGATAAATTTAACAGAGAGATTGAAATACTGAAAGAGATTCAAGCAGAAATTCTGAAGCTGAAAAATGCAATTGCTATAATGAAGAATGCACCAGAGTCTTTTAATAATGGAATTGATTAAGCAGAAGGATTAGTGAGCTTGAAGTTAGGCTATTTAAAAATACAGAGGAGGCAAAAGAAAAAAGAACAAAGAACAATGAAGCACCCCTGCAGGATCTAGAAAACAGCCTCAAAAGGGTACATCTAAGAGTTATTGGCCCTAAAGAGGAAGTGGAGAAAGTGATTGGAGTAGAAAGTAGAATTTTGGGAGTAGAATTTCCAAATGTTAAGGATAAAGAAGGGATTCTAAAAAGCAGTAAGAGAAAAGAAACAGATAACATACAATGGAACTCCACTACATCTGGAGCAGACTTTTCAGTGGAAGACATATAGGCCAGCAGAGAGTGACATGATGTAAAGTGCTGAATAAAATGAACCTTTACCCTGAATAGTATATCTGGCAAAAATATCCTTCAAACCTGAAGGAGAAATAAAAACTTTCCCAGACAAACAAAAGCTGCAGGATTTCATTAATACCAGATTTGTCCTACAAAAAAATGCTAAAGGGAATACTTCAATCAGAAAGAAAAGAATGTTAGTGAGCAATAAGAAATCACCTGAAGGTATGAAACTCACTGCTAATAGTAAATACATAGAAAAACACAGATAACTATACCACTGAAACTGTGTTGTGTAAACTACTATTAAGTAGAAAGGCTAAATTATGAGCCAGTCAAAAATAATAAATACAACAATGTTTCCAGACATAGATAGTATAATAAGATATAAATAGAAACAACACAAAGCTAAAAAGTAGGGGGACAAAGTTAAGTGATAGAGTCTTTATGAACTTTCTTTTTGCTTGTTTATGCAAATAGGGTTAAGCTATCAGCACAAAATAATGGGTTACAAGATAGTACTTCAAGCATCATAGTAGCCTCAAACCAAAAATCATACAATGAATACACTAAAAAATAAAAAGCAAGAAACAAAACCATATCCCCAGAGAAAATCACCTTCACTAAAAGGAAGACAGAAAGGAAAGAAAGAAAAGACCAAAAAACCAGAAAACAAATAGCAAAATGACAGAAGTAACTCCATACTTACCAATAATAACATTGAATGTAAGTTGTTGAAACTCTCCATTTGAAAGACTGAGAGTGGTTGGATGGATTTTAAAAAGGTCCGTTAATTTGTTACTCACAAGAAACACACTTCAGTTATAAAGACACGAATAGAAAATAAAGGGATGGAAAAACATATTTCATGCCAACGGAAAACTGAAAAGAGCAGGAGTAGCTACATTTATTAGGCAAAATAGGTTTCAAGACAAAAACTATAAGAAGAGACAAAGAAGGTCACTGTAAAATGATAAAGGGGTCAATGCAGCAAGAGGATGTAGAATTGTAGATATATATGCACACAACATTAGAGCACCCAGATATATAAAGAAACTATTATTAGGGCTAAAGAGAGAGATAGGACCAAATATAATAAGAGCTGGAGATTTCAATATCCCACTTTAAGCACTGAACAGATCTTCCAGACACAAAATCAACAAAGAAACATTGGACTTAGTCTGCATTGTAGATTAAATGGACGTAATAAATATTTAAAGAACATTTCATCCAACAGCTGCCAAATACACATTCTTCTCCTCAACACAAAGATTATTCTTAAGGATAGACCATAGGTTGTCACAAAATAGTTGTTAAAACATTAAAGAAAATTGAAGGCCAAAAAACATATGAAAAAATGCTCCTCATCACTGGTCGTTAGAGAAATGCAAATCAAAACCACATTGAGATTCTATCTCACGCCAGTTAGAATGGCAATCCTTAAAAAATCTGAAGACAATAGATACTGAAGAGGATGTGGAGAAATAGGAACATTTTTATACTGTTGGTGGGAGTGTAAATTAGTTCAACGATTGTGGAAGACAGGGTGGCGATTCCTCAAGGACCTAGAAATAGAAATTCCATTTGACCCAGCAATCCCATTACTGGGCATATATCCAAAGGATTATAAATCATTCTATTATAAAGACACATGCACACATATGTTCATTGAGGCACTGTTAACAATAGCAAAGACCTGGAACCAACCCAAATGCCCGTCGATGATAGACTGTGGAAACCATCATTCTCAGCAAACTGACACAAGAACAGAAAATCAAACGCTGCATGTTCTCGCTCATAGGTGGTTGTTGAACAATGAGAACACAGGGACACAGGGAGGGGAGCTTCACACACTAGGGTCTGTTGGGGGGAACTGGGGGAGTGACAGTGGGGAGTAGTGAGTTGGGGAGGGATAAGATGAGGAGAAATGCCAGATATAGGTGACGGGGGATGGAGGCAGCAAACCACATTGCCATTTATGTACCTATGCAACAATACTGCAGGTTCTGCACATGTACCCCAGAACCTAAAGTGCAATTTTATATATATATATATATATATATATATATATATATATATATATATAAATTGAACTAATATCAAGCATTTTCTCTTACCACAGTGGAGTACAACTGGAAACCCATAACAAGAATAATTTTGGAAACTATGCAAATACATGGAAATTAAACAATATGCTCCAGAGTGACCAGTGGGTCAATGAAGAAATTAAGGAGAAAAATGAATAATGTCTAGATAGAAATGATAATGAAAACACAATGTACCAAAACCTATGGGATACAGAAAATGCAATACTCAAAGGGAAGTTTAAATCTAATAAGTCCCTACCTCAAAAAAGAGGAAAAAGTTCAAATGAATGATCAAATAATACATCTTATAGAGCTAGAAAAACCTATTAGTAGAAGAAAATAAATAATAAAGATGAGAACAGAAATAAATACATTTGAAATAATACAAAAGGGCAATGAAACAAAAAATTATTTTTTAAAATTGTGCAAGAGAATTGACAAACCTTTAGCCAGACTAAAAAAAAGAGAAGACTCAAACTGATAAAATTACAGACAAAAAAGGAGGCATTACAACCGACAGCACAAAAATTCAAAGGATCATTAGTTGCTACTATGAGCAACTATATGCCAACAAATTGGAAAATCTAGAAGAAATGAACAAATTCCTAGAGACATAACAATCTACCAAGATTAAACTGAGAAGAAGTAAAAAATCTGAACCTGTCAAAAAAGTAATGAAATTTGAAGCCATAATAAAAAGTCTCCGAGCAAAGAAAAGTCCTGGGAAAGATGGCTTCACTGCTGAATTTTACCAAACACAAAGAAGAACTAATCATATTCTAAGTATTCTGAAAAATGGGGTAGGAGAGAATACTTCCAAACTCATTCTACAAGGTCAGTATTATTCTAATACCAAAACCAGAGAAAGACACCTCAAAAAACAAAAACTACAGGGCAGTATCTTCAATGAATATTGATGCAAAAAATATCCAAGAAAATACTAGCAAACAGAATTCAGCAATACATTGAAAATATCCTTTAGCAATACCAACTGGAATTTATCCTAAGTATGCAAGGATTGTCCAACATATGCATATCAATCAATGCGATACTTCATATTAACAGAATAAAGGACAAAAATCATGATCATTTTGATTGATGCTGAGAAAGCATTTGATAATATTCAACATCCATTCATGATAGAAATCCTTAAAAAACTGAGGATAGAAGGAACAAAGCTCAACATAATAAAAGCCATATATGACAGACACACAGCTAGTAATGTACTGAAGGAGAAAAAACTGAAAGGCTTTTCTCTAAGATCTGGCACATGACAAGGATGCCCACCTTCACCACTGTTATTCAGCATACTACTGGAAATCTTAGCTAGAGCCTGAACCCCACAGGAAAACTGTTAGAACTTATTTAAAAAGTTTACTAAAGTAGCAGGATATAAAATCAACATGCAAAAGTCAGTAGTATTTCTGTATGTCAGCAGTGAATACTCTGAAAAACAAATCAAGAAAGCAATCCTATTTACAGTAGCCACACAGAAAATCACATAACTAGGAATTAAAGAAATGAAAGACCTCTATGATGAAAATTAAGAAACACTGATAAAAATATTAAAGAAGACACCAAAAATGGAAATATATTCCATGTCCATAGATTGGAAGAATAAATATTGTTAAAATGTTCATACTACCCAATGCAATCTACAGATTTAATGCAATTTTATCAAAATACAAAAGACATTCTTCACAGAAATAGAAAAACAATGCCAAAATTTATATGGAAGCACAAAAGACCCAGAATAGTCAAAGCTATCCTAAGCAAAAAGAACAAAGCTGAAGGAATCACATTACCTGATTTCAAATTATAATACAGAACTATAGTAACTAAACAGCATGGTACTGGCATAAATACCAACGCAGAGACCAATGGAACAGAATAGAGAACACAGAAACAAATTTGTATACCTTTAGTGAATTCATTTTTGACAAAGGTGCCAAGAACATACATTGGGGAAAAGAGAATCTCTTCAATAAATGGTGCTGGGAAAACTGGATATCTATATGTGGAAGAATTAAACTAGACCCCTATCTCTTGTCACATGCAAAAATCAAATAAAAATGGATTAAAGACTTAAATCTAAGTCCTCATACTATGAAACTACAAGAAAATGTCAGGGAAAGTCTCTAGGACATTGGTCTAGACAAAAATTTCTTGAATATTACCCCACAAGCATAGGCAACCAAACCAAAATGGACAAATAGGGTCACATCAGGTTAAAAAGAAATGTCAGATATAGGTGATGGGAGGATGGAGGCAGCAAACCACATTGCCATGTATGTACCTATGCAACAATCCTGCATGTTCTGCACATGTACCCCAGAACCTAAAGTACAATAAAATATGTGTGTGTGTGTGTGTGTGTGTGTGTGTGTGTGTGTGTGTGTGTGTATAATCAAAAAGCTTCTGCATGGCAAAGAAAACAATCAACAAAGTGAAGAGACAACTAATAGAATGGGAGAAAATATTTGCAGGTGACCCATTTGATATAGAATTAATAACTATAATATGTAATAAGCTCAAATAACTCTATAGGAAAATAATCCAATTAAAAATAGGTAAAAGATTTGAATAGACATTTTTCAAAAGAAGACATAAAATGACAAATAGGCATGTGAAAAGGTGCTCAGCATCATTGATCATCAGAGAAATGCAAATCAGAACTACAATGAGAAATCACCCACGTTAAAATGGCTTTTCTACAAAAGTCAGGTAGTAACAAATGCCGGCAAGGATATGGAGAAAAGGGAACCCTCATACACTGCTGGCGGGAATGTAAATTAGTAAAACCACTATGGAGAACAGTTTGGAGGTTTTTCAATAAAGTGAAAAATGAGGTACTATATGATCCAGCAATCCTGATGTTGGGCATATACCCAAAAGAAAGGATAGCAGTATATGGAAGAGATGTCTGCACTCCCATATTTGTTGCAGCACGGTTTACAATAGCTAAGATTTGGAAGCAACCTAAGTGTCCATCAACAGATGAATGGATAAAGAAAATGGGATACATACACAGAATGGAGTACTATTCGGCCATTAAAAAGAATAAGATTCTGTCATTTGCAAAAACATGGATGGAATTGGAGGTCATTATGCTAAGTGAAATAAGCCTGGCATAGAATGACAAATATTTCATGTTCTCACTTATTTGTGAGATCTAAAAAGCAAAACAATTGATTCCATGAAGGTAGAGAGCAGAAGAATTGTTACCGGTGGCTGATAAAGGTAGTGGGTGGGTTGGGGGAGGTGGAAATGATTAATAGGTACAAAAAATAGTTTGAAAAAATGAGTAAGACAGCAGAGCAGGGTGATTATAGTCAATTACAATTTAATTATATATTTAAAAATAGCTAAAAGTATAATTGATTTGTTTATAATGCAAAAGATCAATACCTGAGGGAACAAATACCCCATTTTACATGATGTGATTATTACACTTTGCATACCTGTACTGAAACATCTGATGAACTCATAAATATATACACCTGCTATGTACCCACTAAGCTTAAACTTAAAAATTAACAAATGAATAAATAAAATTATTAAAGCAAAATAAAAAATCAACAAAACAAAAGATCCACATCTGAGAAAGTGGTTGTGATTCAGAACTACTACTTGGTTAAAAACTTGGTGTATTCTATAGTTACCTTTCAGGGACCATTGGGTTTCTACAGGGCCAGATTAATAAATTCAATGGAGATTTGATGAGGACCACCACACTTGCCTCTGTTAGATTTTTAAGGGTGGAACTAATTTCTGTCATCGTCCTTCCTGTTCCATGATGCAATATTGTTTTTTAATTACTATCTTGGTTGAGAGGCAGTTTCAGATGCTCCCATCTGCCCTTTCTCACTATGATGGTTCTTGATTCATACTCCAATATCCAACATGGCCATTGCTTGAACTGTTAAATATGTCAATCTTCTACATTTGGACAAGGAGGGAATGATCATCAAGTGTATACATAGATCTAGTAGATCTACTGTAAACTAGACTCTGGCCAGGAATTCATATACTACCTAGCTCCCTTTTTTTTCCCCACTGTAGCAGTGGAGATGATAATGACCCTTCTGATCTCTGGATAATGTTGATTCAGTCCCATGTTCCAGGAGTCCTTGAAATGTCCAGGTGTTTTATATATATATATATATATATAGTTTTTTTATTATTTTATTTTATTTTATTTTATTTTATTTATTGCATTCAGCAAACTGACACAAGAGCAGAAAACCAGCTGTTGTTTTCCCCCAGCATACCTTTATCTGAGTAAATGACTGTAATACTCTTTGGGAAAGGACTGAGGGAATTATTGTATATACTTGCCATTATTTTGCAGAGAGCTTCCTCTTGTGGACCCAGACTCTTTAACCCATTGGTCCAGGTCATAAAATTGGCTTAGGTTTAGAAATCATGATTTTTGATTTTTTTTTTTTAATTGGAGTTGCTTCCCTTATTGTCCCAGTCATCCAGTCTTAATTTCTTCTGCTTATACAAACTCTGTAGTATCCTTGTTCCATGCTCATTTATTTTGCCTGTAAGATCTTATATTCTGTTAACTATCTCCATAACATTCTTACAGATCAGACCCTACTGACCGCAACACTAACTTTTTCAGGCATTGTGACAATTGTGTCCTTGTGGCTTTGGACATTTAAGCTTCACTACTTGGCCTCTATAGTTTTGGCATCTTCTCACACACATTCCTATCAGCAAGCTAAATTATTTACTGACTCTCCTACTATAAGCCCAGTCTGCAGAGCAGATACATAACTGAACTTCTTAGTGAGGCTGGTGCATCTCTTATCAGAGCATTCTTATGGCCTTGGTATATAGTATGTATCCAGATCCATCCTGTGGAACATAACCATCTGATGAGCCTCTCTAAATTGTACAAAATAGATCATTCTACTATGCCTATTTCTCTGAGCCTTTAAATATTTTTTAAAAATATAAGTTCTAGAGTACACGTGCAGGTCATGCTGGATTGTTACACAGGTATACACATGCCATGGTGGTTTGCTGCATCCATCTCCCGCATCACCTATATTAGATATTTCTCCTAATGTTATCCCCTCCAATCCCCCCACCCCATGCTATCCCTTTCCTAGCCCCCCCAACCCCAACAGGTCCCAGTGTGAGGTATTCCCCTCCCTGTGTCCATGTGTTCTCATTGTTCAACACCTACTTATGAGTGAGAAAATGTCGTGTTTGGTTTTCTTTTCTTGTGTCATTTGCTGAGAATGATGATTTCCAGCTTCATCCATGTCCCTGTAAAGGACATGAACTCATCCTTTTTATGGCTGCATAGTATTCCATGGTGTATATGTGCCACATTTTCTTTATCCAGTTTATCACTGATGGGCATTTGGGTTGGTTCCAAGTCTTGGCTATTGTAAACAGTGCTGTAATTAACATATGTGTGTATGTGTCTTTATAATAGAATGAGTTATAACCCTTTGGGTATATACCCAGTAATGGGATTCCTGTGTCAAAAGGTATTTCTATTTCTAAATCCTTGAGGAATCACCACACAGTTTTCCACAATGGTTAAACTAATTTACACTCCCACCAACAGTGTAAAAATATTCCTATTTCTCCACATCCTCTCCAGAATATGTTGTCTCCTGATTTTTTAATGATTGCCATTCTAACTGGCGTGAAATGGGATCTCATTGTGGTTTTGATTTGCATTTCTCTAATGACCAGTGATGATGTGCATTTTTTCAAATGTATGTTGGCCTTACAAATGTCTTCTTTTGAAAAGTGTCTGTTCATCTCTTTTGCCCACTTTTTGATGGAGTTGTTTTTTTCTTGTAAATTTGTTTTAGTTCTTTGTAGATATTTGATATTAGCCCTTTGTCAGATGGGTAGATTGCAAAACTTTTTTCCCATTCTGTTGGTTGCCAGTTTTGTTGCCATTGCTTTTAATGTTTTAGTCTTGAAGTCCTTGCCTATGCCTATGTCCTGAATGGTGTTGCCTAGGTTTTCTTCTAGGGTTTTTATGGTTTTAGGCCTTATGTTTAAATATTTAATCCATCTGGAGTTAATTTTAGTGTAAGGTGTAAGGAAGGGTTTCAGTTTCTGCTTTCTGCACATGGCTAGCCAACTTTCCTAACACCATTTATTAAACAGGGAATCCTTTCCCCATTGCTCGTTTTTGTCAGGTTTGTCAAAGATCAGATGGATGTAGATGTGTGGCATTGCTTCTGAGGCTTCTGTTCTGTTCCACTGGTCTACATCTCTGTTTTGGTACCAGTACCATGCTGTTTTGATTACTGTAGCCTTGTAGTATAATTTGAAGTCAGGTAGCGTGATGCCTCCAGCTTTGCTCTTTTTGCTTAGGATTGTCTTGGCTATGCAGGCTCTTTTTTGGTTTCATATGAGGTTTAAGGTGGTTTCTTCCAGTTCTGTGAAGAAGGACAATGTTGGTTTGATGGGGATAGCATTGATTCTATAAATTACGTTAGGCAGCATGGCCATTTTCATGATATTGTTTCCTCCTAGCCATGAGCATGGAATGTTTTTCCATCTGTTTGTGTCCTCTCTTATTTCCTTGAGAAGTGGTTTATAGTTCTCCTTGAAGAGGTCCTTCATGTCCCCTGTTAGTTGTATTCCTAGGTATTTTATTCTCTCTGTAGCAATTATGAATGGGAGTTTGCTCATGATTTGGTTCTCTGTCTGTTATTGCTGTATAGGAATGCTTGTGATTTTTGCACACTGATTTTGTATCCTGAGACTTTGCTGAAGTTGTCTATCTTCTTAAGGAGATTTTAGGTTGAGACGATGGGGTCATTTAAATATACAATCATGTCATCTGCAAATAGAGACAATTTGACTTGGTCTTTTCCTAACTGAATACCCTTTATTTCTTTTTCTCGCCTGATTGCTCTGGCCAGAACTTGCAATACTATGCTGAATAGGAGTGTTGAGAGAGGGCATCCTTGTGTGGTGCCCATTTTCAAAGGTAATGCTTCCAGGTTTTGCCCTTTCAGTATGATATTGGCTGTTGGTTTGTCCTAAATAGCTTTTATTATTTTGAAATACATTCCATTGATACCTAGTTTATTGAGAGTTTTTAACATAAAGTCCTGTTGAACTTTGTCAAAGGCCTTTTCTGAATCTATTGAGATAATCATGTGATTTTTTTTCTTTGGTTCTGTTTATGTGCTGGATTATGCTTTCTGATTTACATATGTTGAGCCAGCCTTGCATCCCCACAATGAAGCTGACTTGATCATGATGGATAAGGTTTTTGATGTGCTGTTGTATTCAGTTTGCTGGTATTTTATTGAAGATTTTTGCATCAGTGTTCATCACGAATATTGGCCTGAAATTTTCTTTTTTAGTTGTGTCTCTGCCGGATTTTTCTATCAGAATGATGTTGGTCTCATAAAATGAGTTAGGGAGGATTCCCTTTTTTTGTATTGTTTGGAATAGTTGCAGAAGAAATGGTACCAGCTCCTCTTTGTACATCTGGTAGAATTCAGCTGTGAGCACATCTGGTCCTGCACCTTTTTTGGTTGGTAGGTTACTAATTGCTGCCTCAACTTCAGACTTTGTTATTGGTCTATTCAAGGATTCAACTTCTTTCTGATTTAGTCTTGGGAGGGTGTAAGTGTCCAGAATTTATCAATTTCTTCTAGATTTACTGGTTTATATGCATAGAGATGTTTGTAGTAATGTCTGATGATAGTTTGTATTTTTGTGGAATTGGTGGTGGTATCCCCTTTATAAGTTTTTATTGCATCTATTCGATTCTTCTCTCTTTTCTCGTTTATTAGTCTGGCTAGTGCTCTATTTTATTGATCTTTAAAAAAAAAAAACAAGCTCCTGAATTAATTGGTTTTTTAAAAATCATAGCAACCAGTCTCTCAGACCATGGTGCAATCAAATTAGAACTCAGGATTAAGACACTGACTTAAAACTGCAGAACTACATGGAAACCAAACAACCTTCTCCTGAGCAACTACTGGATAAATAATGAAATGAAGGCAGAAATAAAGATGTTCTCAGAACCAATGAGAATGAAGACACAATGTACCAGAATGCCTGGTACACATTTAAAGCAGTGTCTAGAGGGAAATGTATAGCACTAAATGCCCACGTGAGAAGCAAAGAATGATCTAAAATTGACACCCTATAGTCACAATTAAAAGTACTAGAGGAGCAAGATCAAACAAATTCAAAAGCTAGCAGAAGACAAGAAATAACTAAGATCAGAGCAGAACTGAAGGAGGTTGAGCCTTTAAATCCTTTTTTCCACCATGTGCTTTGACAGTTCAACTTCATTCAGTATGGGCCGTCACTTTTTTTCTGCTTTTAGGAGTTGCTCCATTGGAAGTTCACAGTATATCTTGGAGTCCTCACCAGGGTGTTAAATCCTGCATCTCTGAAGAACACTCACAAATCCATAGACTCTGTATCCAATTTTATGATATACATCCCCTTTATCAGATACTTTCAGAATCCAGTTTGATGTGTTCCTCCCCAAGCATGTGCTGGAACATGCTGGCTGGTTCTTAGAACTTCTTTGGGGCATACTTCCTTTTCTCCCTCATCAAGCCCAACACCTTTCCAGCTGGGTTATGCTGCACCTTATCCCTAATCATAGACCTCGTTTCCAGGAAAAGTGTTTGGGGCAAATATCCAGGTGGGTACCTGTTGCTTTTTGGGTAAAGAATTCTGAATTGTCTTCCAGCAACAGTATGAAAAACTACCTCTTACTAGATGGGCTATGTGTGTAGACTCCTGAGGTTCAGTAGTGTCTACTATTTCCTCCAGATGAGAAAACAGGCTCAGAAAGGGTAAAGTTATATTGCCAGTAATTACTAAATGAGCCAGATTCGGAGTCTAGATCTCTGTGCCTTAAAAACCTTTTTCCGTGCAGCCTACTGCTTTCTATCATTTATACCATCATAGATTTTCTGATAGAAGGCCAACCTTTTCAAGAAAATGTGTTCTTACCTTCAATGCCTGAGACTGCTGACAATTTGATAATTTTTTTTTTTATTGTACTTTGGGCTCTGGGGTACATGTGTACATCCTGCATCCTGTAGGATTGTTGCATAGGTGCATGCATACCATGGTGGTTTGCTGTCTTCATCTCCCCCGTCACCTACATCAGGCATTTCTCCTGGTGTTATCCCTCCCCATCCACCCTGCCCTTCTGCTGTCCCTCCCCTCCCCTCCCCTACACCCCCTCACCTGTCCCAGTGAGTGTTGTTCCCTTCCCTGTGCCCAAGTGTTCTCATTGTTCGTCATCTGCCTATGAGTGAAAACATGTGGTGTTTGGTTTTCTGTTCTTGTGTCAGTTTGCTGAGAATGATGGTTTCTAGATTCATCCATGTCTCTACAAAGAACACAAACTTACCGTTTTTTATGGCTGCATAGTATTCTGTGATGTATATGTGCTGCATTTTCTTTGTCCAGTCTATTATTGTTGGGCATTTGGGTTGGTTCCAGGACTTAGCTATTGTAAATAGTGCCACAATGAACATATGTGTGCATGTGTCTTTATAATAGAATGATTTATAATCCTTTGGGTATGTATCCAATAATGGGATTGCTGGATCAAATGGAATTTCTATTTCTAGATCCTTAAGGAGTCGCCACACTGTCTTCCATAATGGTTGAACTAATTTACACTCCCACCAACCTTTCTCTCTACATCTACTCCAGCATCTGTTGTCTCCAGATTTTTTAATGATCACCATTCTAACTGGCGTGAGATGGTATCTCAATGTGGTTTTAATTTGCATTTCTCTAATGACCAATGACGATGAGCATTTTTTCATATTTTCATTGGCCACATTAATGTCTTCTTTTGAAAAGTGTTTGTTCATATCCTTTGCCCACATTTGAATGGGTTTGTTTGTTTTATTCTTGTAAATCTACTTTAGATCTTTGTAGATGGGGTAGATTGCAAAATTTTTTTCCCATTCTGTTGGTTGCCAGTTCATGCTAATGATTATTTCTTTTGCTGTGCAGAAGCTCTTAAGTTTAAGTAGATCTTATTTGTCTATTTTGGTTTTTCTTTCCATTGCTTTTGGTGTTTTAGTCATGAAGCCCTTGCCTATACCTTGTCCTGAATGGTGTTGCCTAGTTTTTCTTCTAGAATTTTTATGGTGTTAGTTTTTATGTTTAAATCTTTAATCCATCTGGAGTTAATTTTTGTATAAGGTGTAAGAAAGGAGTCCAGTTTCAGCTTCCTGCATATGGCTGGCCAGTTTTCCCAACACCATTTATTAAACAGGGAATCCTTTTCTTATTGCTTGTTTTTTTCAGGTTTGTCAAAGGTCTGATGGTTGTATATGTGTGGCGTTGCTTCCAAGGCCTCTGTTCTGTTCCATTGGTCTATATCTGTTTTGATACCAGTACCATGCTTTTTTGATTACTATAGAGTCGTAGTATAGTTTGAAGTCAGGTAGTGTGATGCCTCCAGCTTTGTTCTTTTTCCTTAGGATTGTCTTGGCTATGTGGGCTCTCTTTTGGTTCCATGTGAAGTTTAAAGTGTTTTTTTCCAGTTCTGTAAAGAAGATCAATGTTAGCTTGATGGGGATAGTGTTGAATCTATAAATTACTTAAGGCTCCGTTAAAACATGCATTACTTTCTATGATCAACCCATTTTTCTATGTTTTGAAAGAGCAGTCTCCTCACATACAGACTTTTGACAATGGGACAAGCATCTATAGAAAGTTAAGAAAGAAGATTCATTCATGAGTTAAGGTTTTATCTCAGCTGTGAGCTGATGGTAAAATGAATATTATACAACATGTATTATACACTTTAAAAAGCACATTTTTGTTTTGCTTTATTTTTTCTTCCACTCTTTCTTATCTTCTAGTGATGTTTGCTAGTGACTTGGTAAATTAATTGTGGTGTTCGGCTTGGGCATCACCCCTCTGAAGGGAATTACCCCATTCCATCAGTGCATCCCATTCACCAAGCTCAATTCCACTAAATAATTTTTGTTAAAATAATGATTTCAAGATATTCAAAGAGAAAGTGCAGAGCTCATTGTTTTCTTTGTACTATGTCTTTAGAATCCTGAATCCAGCAAAGTGTTTCTCTTTCTGACCAGGTGAAAATAGGCCATAATTAGCCTTGCCTGGGGCTCTTGAATGCACTGCTAGCCCTGCAGCTTCATCTTTAATCTTGAGACCAGGATCTCATGTGCTTTTATAACTGTATAAAGTATGTTATACAGTATTCAATTTAGTGTTGGCTCACAGCTGAGATTAAACCTCGACTGATGAATGAATCTTTCAAATTTAAAGGCAATAGCTAAGTATCAAAATCTTTGAACTGGCAGCAGTATAATACCACACATGCTAGGAAAGAAGCTTAAAAATAACAAGCATTTTTTGATGTTGTTGTTAATTTTAGCTTTCCTACACTGTAAGAAGACTTACCAGCTCTATGGCTTCATACTTAAAAAATAGTGAGAATGGGTATAATCTTACTCCTAGTAATTGAGGTTTGGGCAGGATTGAGAGTATTCACCATAGTCTTCATTTTCTCACATGAGGGGTAGCTTTTTCCAGCCAGCCACTACCAGATCATTACCTCACTGTTTACAATCACTATCCATTATTGTCATTATCACTATCACCCTCAGAGTCATCAAATATCATTGTAGAACATGATCATACCTCTACCTTAATATCCCCTCCAAAGCCTGTTTGCTTCAGGATTTTCTGTCTAAATCATCTCAGAATTGTTCGATCTGACAGTTAATTGCTGTGATTCAAAGTTGAGTGGTATTATGTTCTTTTGGGATATCATGTGTCTTTTTTCTTCATTTCTTACTCTTACAAAGAAAACACAGTTGCCTCAATCTTGAAAACATATACAGAATGTGATTATATGTATGCATGTTGTATATACTCATACAATTTTTGTACATATAACCTCTAACCTGGACCACAGCCAATAGACTCCTACCTGGTCTCTCTGGTTACTCTACATGGTTACTCTTGTGCCTACAATCCATTTTCTTTTTCTACAATAGCAGCCTGAATGATCCTTTATAAATGTAAATCAGGTCATATCACCCTCCTGCTTAGAAGTTTCCAACCACCTTTTTTTTTTTTTAGATGGAGTCTTTCTCTGTCACCCAGAGTGCAATGGCACAATCTCGACTCACTGCAACCTTTGCCTTTCAGGTTCAAGTGGTTTTCCTGCCTCAGTCTCCCAAGTAGCTGGGATCACAGGCATGCACCAACATGCCCAGCTCATCTTTGTGTTTTTAGTAGAGATGAGGTTTCCCATGTTGGCTAGGCTGGTCTCAAACTTCTGGCCTCAAGTGATCCACCTGCCTCAGCTTCCCAAATGCTGGGGTTACAGGCATGAGCCACTGTACCTGGCCAAAGTTTCCAACCACTTCTGATTTTATTCAGAGCAAAATCTATGCTTCTTGCCGTGTTCCATGAGGCCTTGTTTTTCTGGGTTCTTCTGACCTTTAAACCTCATCTCCTCTTACTCTCTTACTTTCTTACTATGCTCCAAGTACACTGGATGAAATGAAATGAATAAGGCGAGTGTTACAGGATTCAAAATGAGACTTTTTCTATAGTCCTGGAACTTTGGCTAAAGCTCAAAACTGGGGACAGTGGATGCTAAGTAAATAATAATAATGAAAACTTTCAATAATTCAGCACCAGTCATGTTTCTAAGTGTTTTCATATGGGCTGACTCATTTAAACACTACCCCATGACATAAGTATTGTTATCACTCTCATTTTTTAGAAAAGGAAAGTAAAGTACATAGATGCTAAGTAACTTGCCTGAAGTCACTCAAGTGGTGATTGTAGGGCCCACAAGTTGAATCCAGGTGATCTAATTCTAGAGTCCATGTCCTTCACAGCCACCTTTCAGCTGCTCTTAGCAGTCTCAAGGGATCAGCCAAGGAGCTACCAAATGCCCCTTTTCAGTGCTTGCTAAGAGGTGGCTAAGCTACTCCTTTAGACTCTAACCCCCACCACCCCATCCATCTTAGATAAGCAGAAACATTGAGCTTTTGTCATGGTAGGAGAGTAATTCAAGAAAGGAAATTTGTAGGCCAATGCGGTGGCTCACTCCTGTAATCCCAGAATTTGGGAGGCCGAGGCGGGTGGATCACGAAGTCAAGAGATCACGACCATCCTGGTCAACGTGGTGAAACCCCATCTCTACTAAAAATACAAAAAAGTAGCTGGGCGTGGTGGTGCATGCCTGTAATCCCAGCTACTCAGGAGGCTGAGGCAAAGAAAGGATATTTGTAGTGGGGAGTTATTAACCAGAGACCAGAGAGGGGACATTTTTCTTCCTTTCCTATGGTGGGCAAACGAGTGCTCTCCTCAAGTTCAAGCCAAATTAGATGGAATTGTTGATATGTCCTAGAATGCTAATTACACTGAGCTACTGTATTAGTCAGAGTTCTCTAGAGATGCAGAACTCATGGAATAAATATATAATATATATTATGTGTATTATATATATATATATATATATAGAGAGAGAGAGAGAGAGAGAGAGAGAGAGAGAGAGAGAGACAGACAAAGAGAGAAAGAGAGAGAGAAAGGAGTTTATTAAGTATTAAATCACATCATCACAAGGTTCCCCAATAGGCTTTCTGCAGGCTGAGGAGCAAGGAGAACCAGTACAAGTTCCAAACTGAAGAACTTGGAGTCCAATGTTTGAGGGCAGGAAGCATTCAGTATGGGAGAAAGATGTAGGCTTGGAGGCTAGGCCAATCTCCCTTGTCACATTTTTCTGCCTGCTTATATTCTACCCAAGCTGGCAACTGATTAGATTGTTCCCACCCAGATTAGGGGTGGGTCTGCCTTTCCCAGTCCACCTATTCAAATGTTAATCTCCTTTGGCAACACCCTCATAGACACACCCAGAATCAACACTTTGTATCCTTCAATCCAATCAAGTTGACATTCAGTATTAACCCATCACAAGTCCATCCCTTGCCAACTTGAACCCATTCACGTCTCCTGAGAGTACACATAATCTTCAAATAAAGACAATAATAAAGCCTAACATAATACAACTATCCTTCATATAACTGGAAACACACTAATCCCCAACCCAAATACTATACATTAAGTTAACAATACTTAAATACCCATGTAAAGTCAATAAATCTTATGTCACATGATAAAGGAGAAAGGAAATAAAATGAAGATATTTTCTTAGTACAAGTGTATACATACAAAAACATTTTTTTAACAAAAGGAGGAGGAAATACTTGTGACAATTACAGTCCCCATTTATGCAGCTGGTCACATGGTCATTATGTAGCTGGTCAGCTGGCATTGTTGACTACCTTCTTCTACTTCCCATTCTTAATTCCCTTTGCCTTCAGCAAGCACCTCAGCAGGTCATGTTTTTCCTCCTGATGGAGCGATCTTCATTACTGAAGGGTCTGGGTCATTTGTAATCCTGCCTGTATTAGGCTGTTGTAGTTTCCCATTGACCTTAATCACAGGGCATGGTAATACTATGAGAGGCCCTAATAGATCTCCTATATTCCACGCATATTCTTCCTTCCCTTTACTGTGTAATGGTAGACTGATTTCATCTTGATAGTCCTGTTCAATCACCCCAGCCAACACTGTAACTCCCTTCTTAGCTTGTTGACTTAAAGGTAAGAGGAGCCCAAAATGTCCACATGGCAATCTTAACTTCCAGTTGAATGGAATTTTTGTTGTGTCTCCTGGTAGCAGTGTTCCTCCCTCTGGAAGTAAGACCTCTAGGCCAGCAGAATGTAATGTGGGAACAGAAAGCAAAAATTTTGCTACTGGATCTCTAGGGGTGATGGTGAGTGGTGCCACTTCCACTTCCACCCCTTGATTCCTGGGCCCATGAATCCTGGCTATGGGAGAAATAATACCATATGTTGGACGCTGATTCAGAGAATACATGGTCTTCTGGAGAACTTTGCCCCAGCCCTGCAAAGTATTGTTGCCTAGTTGACATTGTAATTGTGACTTCAAAAAGCCATTCCACAGTTCTGTCAATCCATTCACTTTAGGATAATGGGGAATATGGTAAGACCAGTGAATTACATGAGCATGCGTCCACTGTCACACTTATTTGGCCATAAAGTGAGTGCCTTGGTCAGAGGCAATGCTGTGTGGAATATCATGATGGTGGATAAGGCATTCCATGAGTCCATGAATGGTAGTATTGGTAGAAGCATTGTGTGCAGGATAAACAAACCCATATATGGAATAAGGTCTATTCCAGCGAGGACAAACCTCTACCCTTTCCATGATGAAAGAGGTTCTATATAATCAACCTGCTACCAGATAGCTGGCTGATCACCCCAAGGAATGGTGCCATATCGAGGGCTCAGTGTTGGTTTCTGCTGCTGGCAAATTGGGCACTTAGCAGTGGCCATAGCCAGGTCAGCCTTGTTGAGTGGAAGTTCGTGTTACTGAGCCCATGCATAGCCTCCATCCCTGCCACCATGGCCACTTTGTTTATGGGCCTATTGAGTGATGACAGGGGTGACTGGGGAAAGAGGCTGAGTGGTGTCCACAGAATGGGTCATTCTCTCCACTAGATTATTAAAATTCTCCTCTGTTGACATTACCCATTGGTGAGCACTCACATGGGATACAAGTATTTCACAGTTTTTGACCACTCAGAGTGGTCCATCCACATACTTTTTTCACCGTATTTCTTTGTCACCAATTTTCCATTCATGCTTCTTCCAAGTCCCTGATCATTCAGCCAAACCATTGGCTACAGCCAATGAATCATTATATGATTGCACATCTGGCCATTTTTCCTTCCATGCAAATTGAACAACCAGGTGCACTGCTCCAAGTTCTGCCCACTGGGAAGATTTCCCTTTACTGCTGTCCTTCAGGGATATCCAAGAAAGAGGTTGTAGTGCTGCAGCTGTTCTCTTTCAGGTGGTGCCTGCATATCGTGCAGAACCATCTGTGAACCAGGCCCTCCTCTTCTCTTTTTCTGTCAACTGATCATAAGGAAGTCCCCATGAGGCCATTGGTGCAGGCTGGGGGAGAGAAGGCAGGGTGGCAGGAGTGGAGACTATGGACATTTTAGCCACTTCCTTATGTAACTTACTTGTGCTTTCAGGACCTGCTTGAGGCCAATCACATATATACCACTTCCATTTGATGATGGAATGCTGCTGTGTACGACCCACTTTATGGCTAGATGGGTCAGAAAGCACCTGGTTCATTATAGCCAGTTCAGGTCTCATGGTGACTTGATGACCCATAGTCAAACCTTCAGTTTCCATCAAAGCCCAGGAACAGGCCAAGAGCCATCGCTCAAAAGGAGAGTACTTATCTGCAGAAGATGGCAGGGCCTTGCTCCAAAGTCCTAGAAGACTCTGCTGTGATTCACCTATGGGGCCTGACAAAAGCTCCAAACAACATCCCTATCTACACTGACACCTCAAGCACCATTAGATCTGCTGGGTCATATGGCCCAAATGGCAGAGCAGCTTGCTCAGAAGCCTGAACCTGTTGCAGAGCTTTCTCCTGTTCTAAACCCCACTCAAAACTGGCAGCCTTTCAGGTCCATTGATAAATGGCCTGGAGTAACACACCCAAATGACAAATGTGTTCCCTCCAAAATCCAAATAGGCCCACTAGATGTTGTGACTCTTTTTTGGTTGTAGGAGGGACCAAATGCAGCAATGTTTCCTTCACCTTAGAAGGAATATCTTGACAGGCCCCACACCACTGGACCCCTAGAAATTTTATTTAGGTAGAAGGTCTCTGAATTTTAGTTGGATTTATTTCCCATCCTCTGGCATGCAGATGTCTCACTGATAAGTTCATTGTGTTTGCTACTTATTGCTCACTGAATCCAATCAGCATAATGTCATTAGTGTAATGGACAAATGTGATATCTTGCAGAAGCAAAAGGCGATCAACTTCTCTCTGAATAAAATTATGACACAGAGCTTGAGAATTGATATACTCCTCAGGTAGGACAGAAGAGGTGTATTGCTGGCCTTGCAAGCTGAAGGCAAATTGCTTCTTGTGGGACTTATGGACAGGAATGAAGAAAACGGCATTTGCCAAGTAAATGGCTGCATACCAGGTACCAGGAGGTGTGTTAATTTGCCCAAGAAATGAAACCACATCTGGTACAGCAACTGCAGTAGGAGTCATCAGTTGGTTAAGCTTATGATAATCCACTATCATTCTCTAAAATCCATCTTTCTTCTGCACAGGCCAAATGAAATTGTCAAATGGGGATGTGATGGGAATCACCACCCCTGTGTCTTTCAGGTTCTTCATGGTGGCACTAATCTCCGCAATCCCTCCAGGGATGCGATGTTGTTTTTGATTTACTATTTTTCTAGGTAGAGGCAGCTGTAATGGCTTCCATTTGGCCTTTCTCACCGTAGTAGCCCTAACCCTACCAGTCAGGGAGCCAATGTGGGGGTTCTGCCAGCTGTTAAGTATGTCTATGCTAATTATGCATTCTAGGACTGAGGAAATGACCAAAGGATGAGTCTGGGGACCCACTGGACCCAGTGTAAGTCATAGCTGAGCTAAAACTTTATTAATTACCTGACCTCCATAGTCCCTACTTTAACTGGAGGACCACAATGACATTTTGGGTCTTCTGGAATCAATATCAGCAAAGAGCCAGTATCCAGTAGTCCCCAAAATGTCTGATAATTTCCTTTTCCCCAATGCATAGTTACTGTGGTAAAAGGCCAGAGGTCACTTTGGGGAAGGATGGGAAAAAGATTTACTGCATAAATTGTCGGCAGTGTAGTGGGGTCCTTCCTCAAGGGGACCCAATCTCCTCTTCACTCAAGGGGTTCTGAGACTGTAAACTGGGTCACATCTGGAAATTGATTGAGGGGCCATGATTCTCTGTTTTTATAATTAAAACTAGTCTTTTATCCATTTGACCTAGAAATTTTCTGCTTGTATAAATGAAGTAGGAATGTGGAGGTTTGCTATCAATTTCACTGCTAGGAACACTGTGATTAATTAGCTAATGCCAGAGCTCTACTCAAGACAGACTATTCTGATTGCCGCTTTGCCTCTGCTGTCCTTTACAGTAGCTACAAGCACCTTGCCTTTGACAGTAGAATGCCGCCGCTTGGCACCTGCTACCTCGGGACCCAATTATTCCCATTGTATTTAAATTTTGTAGTTGAGTGACTGTGGTTCCCACTGTTAGATGTGACATACAGAGAAGAGCGATTACAGGGCTCTTCAAAAATGCAGGTGCTGCCCTCACAAATCTATTTCACAAGACATTAGTCAAGGGTGTATCTTGGACCCCTCAGCTGGGATGAATAAGACTAAAGTGACTAATCCACTTCACCATCCCAATCTCTCTAAGCCTTTGGATTCCTTTCTCTGCATTAAATTAAGGGAGATCAGGTATTTTCAGCTCACTCACAGTAGGCCATATTTTAATCCACATTTCAGCAAAGCAACCAAATGAGCTATAAGAACCTTTTTTAACTCCCTGAGCTGCAACATTAAATGCAGAGTCCCTACTTAGAGGGCCCAAATTAATAAATTCAGCCTGATCCAACTCTATGTTTCTTCCACCATTATCCCACATACTTAATATCCATTCTCATGCCTGTTTTCCAGATTTCTGTTTATATAAATTAAAAAACTCAATGAGTTCTTTTTGAGTGTAGTGTACCTTCTCATGGGTTATACTCTCAAACTCACCTCAAGGGGCCCACCTGGTCTTTATTTATAGGTCTAGAAGAAAACGGGTGTTGGGGGTGGCTCCTGAGGAGAATCAACATTATCTTTACTGCAATGGCCTCAAAGGAGGCCATCACTGTTGCCTTAGGCAGCACAGGGTTTATCTCCTCAAAGGTGGAAAGGCTGATGGCAGCATGGTTCAGGGAAGGGATGTTACCATTACTGGAGATGGAGAAGCTGCAGCTTCTGGCAAAAAAAAGTTTCATCAGAGTTTACAAACTCAGTGTCCCCAGCTTCATCAGGGTCCTCCCAGACATCCCCATTCCAAGTTTCAGGGTCCCATTCTTTTCCAATCAATGCCCTCACTTTAACAGTAGACACCTGGCAAGGCTATGCATGCACTTTCATTGCAGGTCAGCCACTCTCATGGTAAGAGCTTCTGTCTGCTTTTCCACAATTTCAGCTCTTTCTCTATAGGAGATAAGACTTTCAATCAGGGCAATCTCAGCAGGGTTGAGGCTCAGTATCTGCTTCTAAAGCTGGGAGATAAAATTCCTGACTTCATCATTTTCTCTCACTTTGTCCACTGAACCTAGGAGTAAACAACCAGCTTCATTATGTTCCTTGGTTCTCCACATGTAGTCAAAGGTATTATATAGAGAGTCATTAAACTCCTTGCCTCTCATGAGCAATGAATCAGGATTGTCAAATGCATTTATTTTGCATAACTCTCTAAACAGTTCACACCAATGACTATCAGTGTTTTCCATACTATTAGAAGTACAGTCCTTTGCATTTTTGGGTCTAATCATATTAAGCAGCCAACTCCATAAACCCCCAAACCAGTGAAAGAACTCCATCCTTAATATTCTGTTCGCCTAAAACCCCTCCTGGTACCAAAATCTGTATTAGTCAGGGTTCTCTAGAGGGATAGAACTAATGGAATATAAATATATATATATATATATATATATATATATATATATATATATATATGTGTGTGTGTGTGTGTGTGTGTGTGTGTGTGTACTCATATATATATATGTATATATATATATATACACACACACACACACACATATATAGGAATTTATTAAGTATTAACTCACATGATCACAAGGTTCCACAGTAGACTTTCTGCAGGCTGAGAAGCATGGAGAACCAGTCTGAGTTCCAAAACTGAAGAACTTGGAGTCCAATGTTCGAGGGCAGGAAGCAACCAACGTGGGAGAAAGATTTAGGCTGGGAGGCTAGGCCAATCTCCCTTTTCACATTTTTCTACTTGCTTATATTCTAGCTGTGCTGGCAGCTGATTAGATTGTGCCCATCCAGATTAAGGGTAGCTCTGCCTTTTCCAGCCCACTGACTCAAATGTTAATCTCCTTTGGCAACACCCTCACAGACACAGCCAGGATCAATACTTTTGTATCCTTCAATCCAATCAAGTTGACACTCAGTATTAACCATCACAGCTCCTTAATAGCCAGGCCTATGTGTTTTTGGCTTTCTGTATCCACAAGTTCTAGCACAGTGCCAGGCACAGGATAGGAGCTCAGTACATAAGCAAAGGTGGCACAGCTGTGCTGGAGCATTTGTATGCAGAGCACTTCCCTCAGCTGGCTGGGGAACAACCACGAAATGAGATGGATGATTTGAGTGTTGAGTTGCTTATGATCTAGTCAGGGAGATGAAAAGCAGAAAGCAATCTCTCTCTCTCTCTCTCTCTCTCTCGTTTCCCCTCTCTCCCCCCCATCACACACACACACACACACACACACACACACACGTACACACCCCAGACAAGAGCAAAAAGATACAGGGAAAAGTTCAGTTGCTAAGTAAGAAAATCAATAGAAATCAGCAAGGAGGTCTTAATAAAGGTTGCAGTTATTATCTTTATTTAGTAGATGTCAAAACAACACTCATTAAAGTGATGAAAGCCATAGATTCATGCCTATAATTCATTCAGACATGCTAGGAAATTTCAGTCAATTCGATTTGCTGGGGCCCGTCTTCCAATTCCTGTGATTGAATGGAGCCCAAAGACTTGGGAAGCATTATTACTGAAAAAATCATAATAATGAAACTTGCTGAAGAATAGTGACTACATCTTACAGTTGCATCTGATTCCATGACATCTGCGGCCATCGACTCAGAAAGCAGTGCCAGATTCTCTTGAGTAATTGTAGCCAAAGTTGTGGAGGCTGGCAGCTGTGGCCTCTGTAGCAGGTACTGAAGGTGGGAAAATAGAGTAGGGAGGTGTGGGGAAGGAATATGCTTTTAGCAAGAACCATAGACAAGGGGGTGAGAGAGGAGTCTACAAATCGATGCAGAGCAGTGCAGACTGTTGGTTATGGGCTAGGGCATTGGAGCCACACTGTTTGGCTTCAAATTCTGGCTCTGCTTAGGAACAATGATGAACTTGTTAATTTTGGCTGTAGCATGTTATTCAACCCTTTTATGACTCTGTTGTTTCATGCATAAAGTGGAACTAATAACAGTGCCTACCTCATCAGATTTTTATTAGTGTTACATGAAATAATTTATGTAAAGTGCTTGGCATGTAGCCAGTGCTTTAATTTATGTAAAGTGCTTGGCATATAGCCAGTGCTTAACAACTATTTGCTATTACTATATCCTACAAGTGTCTTCCACACTGTGGTTGTAACCTATTAATAGATGATAAAAAATATGTTGATGGTCATGAACTGGATATTTTATTAATGAGATAGCAATGAATAAAAAATATGAATGCATTGAATGTTGAAGATAGAAATATTGTTTTTGAAATTTGTTCCATATGTTTGTGTGTGCATGTGTATATTATATATACATATGTATACACATTAACACACATAAATATACACAGATGGGTACACCAGGTATGAAAACACCAAGGTTTTTATACACCAAGTATGAAAACACGCATATTCATACATAAAAATATATAGATGCATTTATACAAGTAAACACAAACCTATGAATATACACACATTTGTAGCATATATGAGATATATATATATATATATATATATACTTGCACACATATTCACAGGCATACAAACACACATACACACAAGGAAACATGCATGCAAACTTACAAGCGCATTTAAATACATGTATATGTATGTACACACATATACACATGCATATATGCATATGTAAACTTGTAATGCACTAACATAAAACACATACAAATACACACACATTAACATATACATACATGTCAAAATATAAATGTATGTATATATGTATATACAAACATACAACAAACACATATGCAGATGCATAGGCATACATTAACAGACACACATGCACATGCATGTTTGTCAACATACAAAGACAAAAATACATGTTCACACAAGTTGATACACATGCTCGTATAAACATATATACACATATATATATATATATATATATACATACACAGATACAGGCACACACCTATACACATACTTACAGAATATACATACATACTCATATATATATGTATAAACATAAACATACATACACATACTCATATGCACATGCAAACACACACACACATACACACACATACGCATTCACAGGATTATTCTGTTTTGCATGAGAACCAGGATCTACATTTCAGGTGGGCCCATGCCTCTGATCTGTGTTCAGAGGATCTACATTTCAGGTGGGCCCATGCCTCTGATCTGTGTTCAGACTAGATCAGTCCTCAAATCCACAGCATACCTAATGGTGAAACACATCTGATCACATCAGGAGAATTTTAAAATCATTATTGGAAGATTTCATTTCTGCTTTTAAACAATTTTTATTCATATTATCTATCAAAGTGAAGATTTGAAAAGAGCTTTGCTTTGAATTCATTTCCAGTCTTACTTTTGAATCTTTTTAAGAAGAAACACAAAGCATCAGAAGCTGTTGCTCTTCATCCAAGAAAGGATAATTTTTGGAATTATTGAGCTTGGCGAATTGCCACTCAGTAAAGACTGGGTAACATCAACAGTTCATGCTTAAATTCTCAGCTTCCGAGAGATGCTGGAATTGGCTCACATCATCAAAGCCTGGCTCCATGGGACTGACAAGTGCTGCTGGGAATTGTTTCATCTGACCTATTTTGGAATGGTTGATCCCTAACTAGAATTCAAGGGGAAAGAGAAAGGGAATTTGTGTGAATTAAACCTATCACAAAGACATATAGGTAGAGAAATCCCAAAGTTTTCCTTTTTACTGACCTGCTGCAGAGGAGCATAGTGACCAGGGAAGCCATGTGTTGAAGATGATAGAGCCATAGGTAAAAGGAGCTTGGATCCCTAATTCTCCATTTAGAAGAGAGCTGTCTGCCTAACAGGAGCATCCATGTGGGCTTCTAAATGAGTGAGAAATAAACTCCTATTGTGTTTGAGCCAGTTATATATATTGGATCTTTTTGTCCTGGAAGTTATCCTACCCTAACTAACACAAGTGTCTTATGTGAGATGCATCTTTCTGGATTTATAATTAGGATTTCAAAGTAATGTGAAGCCATTTAAAACCCTCTCTACTAACTTTGGCCATTAGTACTTGTGCTCTGCAAGTTGGCTGCAGATTTTTAATAAAGGAGAAAAGCAGGTTAATTACTATTGACTTTGAGATAATTTAAACAGTGTGAAACATATAAATATTATTTTGTTTAATAAACAATTATGTAGTACTCTGCTAAGCACCATCATAACTGCTTTATATATATTAATTCATTTGATTGTCTCAACAACCCTATGAGGTGGGCTCTACTATTATCTCCATTTTATTTTAGGAGGAAACTGAGGCACAGAGATGTTAAATAATTTGCCTAATATCACACAGCTTATAAGTGACAGAGTTGGAAAGAAAACTCAGGCAATTTTTCTCCAGAAACCATGCTCTTATCCACCATACTAAGTTGCTTCCCATAAGTGGATTAACTAGGGTTTCTGCTCTACTCCTGGTGAACAGCAGATCTGATTCCTCCCGTCAACCTTAAAAGAGACAGCAGTTTTTCAAGAACTATTCAGAACCATAGTTTTGCTTTCAGCAGAAGATAGCCTCCAATCCCTGAACTCTTTCTGAGTTACAATGTAGAGGACTTCCGCCTACTGCCTCCATGATACCAGTCTGAGTATTCCATGGAGGTTGCATGTGTGTGCGCACATGGAGGGAGGCAGTCAGCCCCACAGAGCTGCTTTACTTGTGATAACTAATAGGATCACAGCACACAGTGGTATGATTGCAAATAGAAAGACTGTTCTGTTGAAACAAATCTGTTTCTTCATGTCAAGACCTACAGGGGGTAAATTTGCATCTAAATTGGCCCTGGTGTATGGATCATGGTTTCTTCTGTAACAAACCCCTGACCATAGCCAGATTACATTAGTCCATGGTCATAGCCTATAAATGCTCAGTAGGGCACAAGTGGCCCCAGGGCTATGAGTTGTAGGCATCTCCCATGTCTGTGGGTGAAAGGAGTGGAGAGAAGTAAATATCCCACTCCACCAATCATCTCTTGTCTTCATTGAAACTGATAGAGGTCAAGTCATTCTCATGCACCCGCTTCCTTATTTCCTGCCTAGAGGAGCCTATGGGAATTCTGTAACTCTTTTCTCTTTCACTTTTTATTCCCAATGGTAGAACTCATCAGTACTCCCAATAATTCTCCCCCTCATCTTTGCCTCCATCACTTCTTTAAAAATCTCAAGAGTACAATGTTTCTATGTTTATTTCTCTAAATATAAAACCATAGGAACCTAGAATACCAGAGCTGAAAGGACTCCTAGAGATGATCTAACCCCTTCATCATATAAATGAGGAAACTGAGGCCTTGGAAAGGGCAATTTATTGCAAGGTTGTTACCCAGAGTTGGAAGTGAGTAAAACTGCTACTGAGGTTTGAATTGTGTCCCAAAGTCAAAACTCTTATGTTAATGAGTCATATCTGCCTGGACAAAATATTGTTGCACTTAGGGGTCAGCTGCCTAGGCAGTGCATTTAGTTGTGTCCAGACTATTGTTTAAGGAGCTACATGATTTGTTATGTGTTCTTAGCTGGTAAGGAAAGTTTGCAACCCAGTGCTAAAAAGCAGAAAAAATAATAGGTACTTTGAATTCCCTCTTCTAGGTCAGCCATTGTGACATGATATGTGCTTACATGCTCAACTTTTGAGGCAACTAAGAATTCATTGCTGCAGTTATATTATTTTATTTTAGTCCTCAGTATAGTCTTCCAAGGTAGGTTTTACTGTATTATTATATAGAGGAGTAAACTGAAGCACAGGTATATTAAATAACTTGTCCAGAGTCACATGACAAGTAGTCGCAGACTCAGGATTCACACCTAGCTTTGTCTAACTTCACAGTTCATGTGTTCAACACTGTTCTATGTGGAGACTGCTTGTCCACAATATAAGACTCTTAGAAAGTCCCAGCAGTTTGCCTAGATTTGCTTCTTCACCAGTCTGATTGTTTTTTTTTGTCCATTTTTGTGGGAAGTCTCAGTAGGTGGCATCTAAGAACTCTTTTGACTGGCAATGAGGCCTTACCATGGACCCCATGAAGTAGTGGAAGGAGTTTGGCTCTCATCTCCACTGCACTCTGGCTTTCACGACCTATTTCCCTGGGTGAAAATTGAGCCATTTTCCCCTGAGTCAACTGATTCTACTCTTGCTAATTGTGTTGTGGACCAAACCACCCATTTGTTCAAATGAATGAAGGTGAAACCAACATTCATCTTGCTATGTCACACCCCTGGAGAAAAGTGAGCAGGCATGTTTGTCAGTAGTATAGTCAAATAATCTCTGACTTGATTAAATAATCTCTGAACTAGTTCCAAGAGAACTTTCTGCTGAACAAGTATATGATTCTGCCCGTGAAGACTGAGAACTCTACACATTTTTGCCAATTGCTACAAAATTTTCAAGCCCAACCTCAAGAATTTCATAATCCTGAAGTCTTTTCTTGATTCACTGCAAGGAAGAAGTAAGTGGCAAAGAAAATTTAGTATACGCTGCCCTACATTCAGAAAAACACAACTGGTCTTAAATATTATGAATCTGTTATTTTTAGAAGCCCTCAAACCTTGCTCACTCTGAGTTTAGAAGGCTGATCCAAATAAATAAATAAATAGCAATGGTTTCTGTTTAAATTAGGTCTTCCTCAGTTTCCATGGCATTCAGTCTGTTAGCATCAATATTCTCACCAGGAACTATGCTCACCCTTCAGGATGGCAACATTTGCTATAAAGTTTATAGGGCATATCATAGCTCAGTGGATTTATTATACTGAAGGAAAAAGAGGATTTATGGACACCTATGCATCTTCCTGGTGTCAGTGTTTAGTTCTAGCCATTACACGACTCTGTGGGTAACTGTGATTTGAGTGAGTTACAGATGATATATTTACAGTAAGTGCTTGATCTCAAGCTTCGTGGTTCTATATCAGTTACTGCAGGTAACACTCATAGGCTAACTCTAAAAGAAAGATATCCAAGGGAAACCATTCCAGTGAAGTCAGTGTGGAAATGACCAGCGTTTGATCAATGTGGAAATCTTCATTCGGCATTTCAAGATGCTTAACTGCAAGACTTAGGAGAATCTTTTTATACATTAGTGGGTCCACACTAAATTTATTTCCACAAGCAAACAGACGGACAGATAAGAAAAGAAACAGTACCTCTGTAAGCTTTCCTTAGAATGGGAAAAAATATGATTTTACTGATGTGTGCAGTTTCAAAAACCTAACAGAAAGGCAGGCGTAGATTTATTAAAATATATATGACTTGTGAAGCAAGATAACATAATAAATTTAGTAGGTAGAAAGGTCTTCATTCTTCTCTGGTTATATCACTTAAAATATTCCATTTACATATGCAAGTCCCACATTTTAGTAATGACTTATTTATTTTTAACTATTTTACTCATAATGTTATCTGAAGTTTTCATAGAATTATTTTTAGGAGCTCAAATTTTTTTGCAGAGATATGGGACCCCCCAAAATAGGATCATATATTTTGAGACTAAACAACTGAGTCTACAGCAATAACAGAAATAATTTTTGCCTACATGATTCTAGAAAAGCCAGGAGTCAAGTCTGTTGAAATAGAAATCTTCAGATACTCTTATTCATTTCCATAGATTTTTTTTTGTATGTCAGAGTTTTTATTACTTTGATTTTCTATGTCATAGATAAGTTTTATCCTGTATATTTGAAGTTTATAACATGATGTTATGAG
Organism: Saimiri boliviensis; assembly: GCF_048565385.1. Classification (NCBI taxonomy): domain Eukaryota; kingdom Metazoa; phylum Chordata; class Mammalia; order Primates; family Cebidae; genus Saimiri; species Saimiri boliviensis. The sequence continues at coordinate 97,910,750 of NC_133470.1, forward strand.
ATACATGTAGATTGTAAAGTGGTTACTATCTCAAAGTTTATTCATAGTGTTTTTTTCTCAGGTGATGTCTTCTCTTAAATCTTATATCTTTAGATTCTTTTTTAAGTTTTTTGTATTTTAGATAGGTCCTGATCCTCAGCTTTCGTTGTCGTTAAAAGGAAAAAACTGCATTAGAACACAGGTTCTTAATCTGGGCTCAATGGACAGGCTTTGTGGAGGGGCCTACAAAGTACAGGAACTATGCAAAATTGCATGTGTATGCGTATGTAAATACTTATACATAGTGTGCTGAGAATAGAGCCTATCGCTTTCATCAGATTCTCACATGTTCGTATAACCCCAGAAAATGAAGAATTTCTGAGCTAGGTACTTTTTACGTTCCCGCGTACCTCTAAATTTCAAAGAGATTTGCTAAGCAGTTTTATTACAGCTCTTCCTTAGCAAAGCAGAAGGTGATAGGAAATTCAACAGGTAGTCTAGAGAAGGCTATATTATATTTCTCATTGGTAAGTATAATTGAAAATCTAAATATGTAAGGAGTTTATCTAATATATAATTTAAATTAGAGACAGCAAAAGTAATAAGGACCAACAACCGGCAAACCCCAATAATTTTAAGTCAAGTTAGTAATAATAAAATATTTCTTCAAGTTCACTTTATTTTCTGAATTGTTTATTATTATGCTGTTGACTTCTCATTCTTTTCACATATCCACAGATATCCCAATGAACTTTCAGAGTAAGCTATCCAAATAGAAAATAAACATGTGAGGGAGACAAGATGAGAATGAAGCCGACCATGATTGCAACTAGGTCAAATCTATTAATATGTGATATTTATGTCTCTGCATGGTTGAAACTGAAAATCCTTATGCATAACATTTCCTCTTGCTTTGATAGAAAATTCCCCACTCAAATACTTCAAAACCATCATTTAAATTTTTATCAACCTGAATATTTCATTTTTAAATGGAGCATAATGTTGTTATGCTGAAATAGATGTCTTTGGATTACATCACTTTGCATGGTGTAAAACTCTGGAGTTAATTTCGCTGCTATCAGAAGTATGCCCGTGAACTTGGGTGACTAGAGGACAGAGCTAATGAGGACAAGGTTATGGTTTCAGACTCTGTAAGGGTGTTAACTCAGTTATGTTCCCTGGCCACAGGCTGTACCCCAACCCTAGCCAGAAGACTCCTGGGGCCAAGAGAATCCAGGGGAGAGAGGAGATGACTCAGTATAATCCATCCCCCATGACTAGAGAGGCAACTCTAAGAACACACATCTCAGAATCTTCCAATGGAAGTGATAGAAAGAATTCCAAAGCCATTCTCATTTTGTTCCCCATAAAATGCACAATAATTTTGTTAAAAGGTTATCCTGTCTCTTCTTGAATATCTCAAAGCACAGAGAATTCATTGCTTCTCAGTGTCACTCATTTAATCTTGAAACAATACTCATTATTTTTCTTATGTGAATTACAAGTGTCCATCATTCTGTAAATTGGACAGAGGCCCGCCTTGTGGAATCAACAAAATGACTGTAAGCCAACCCTTTATAAGCTTATAAGCTGGGAAATAGCAACAGAGTTGAAATAGGGGCTTCCAGCTTTACCTACACATTGCCATTCTTACTGGCTTTGTCAGCAGAAAGAGCTCTTGCTTAGAGATCTTGGTAACAATAATTTAAGCAGAAGCTTCAATTCTTCTATATGAAGAACTTGGAGTATAGCATTGGGGAAGAGAGTCTAAATTCCCTTCTAGCTCTTGAGACATGTTTCACACATAGCACACAGCTGGAAGATATAACCAGGACCACTAGGAAGATATCCATCAATCTTCAGCCTGCAAAAAACATTGCAATAGGGTTCTGCCACGGGGCTGGATGTTTGGAGATATTAATAGGGGGAGGTCTACACCAACCTGTCATTTCTTATTCAGAGGTCCTAGGGGAAAATCTTTGAATAACAGGATTATGTTTTAATCCCTGCCAAAGACATGTACTCATTCATTAATCCAGTCGAAAAAGGAGTTATTGAGGTCCTTCTATGCTCTAGCTGTTAGGAATACAATGATGAGTAAAATAAAAAGAGTCAACTGTGGGATATACACATTAAACAAATTGTCACATAAGTTAATATGTAATTTAAAATGATGATTTGTGATACAGAGGAAAATTACAGATTATTTTTAGAGCATGTTATAGGTCTGATATTGAGGAAGACTTGCCTAACATTTGAGTTAATATATGAAGGATGAATAATGGTTAAGTAAGTTAAAAAAGTGAAGATGGGAATGCATTCCAGATAAAGAGAACAGCAAATGCAAAATGCCTTGCCTCCTCAAGGCAGGTATATGAAGAAGCATAGAATATTTAAAAAATAAAAATAAAACTGAGAGAGCCACGGTGGGTGAAATTCAGAGATAAGGAGTTCTGCAGTACAAAATGAAGCTGGAGACATCATTAAGCCAATCCATGAAGAATATGGCAGTCTGTGGGAAGACCTGTACAATTTTACCTTCTGTATTTCCACTCACAAAGTCTTTGCTCTTTTTAGCAAATACCATAACCTGCCCTGCTGCCCACATTCAGTTCTTTACCTGTATTTTTCTGTTCTCAGGGACGTTTCCCCTTCTTATCATCCATCTCCTACACAAAGTCTTACTCATCTTCTCATTCTCTGATTTTTGGCATCTAGGAAGTGAAGATGAAGAGAAAGGCCCCTAATGTACATTAAGTACCTGATATGCACCAAGCACAGTGCTAAATTCTTTACATTTATAATATTTAGTCCCCATCATAACACCATGAGGAAATACCATTTCCTTTATCTTATAGAGGATGAAATTTGAACTCTGAAATCTTAATTAATTGACCCAAGGTCACATAGATAAACTAATAAGCCCAGAAAAAGCTCAGTTTTCCATGACTCCAAAGATTTTGCTCTTTCTCATAAATCTAGTTGCTTCTATCTGCCTTTCAAGTTGTTCACTAACTTCCCAGGAGAAATGTTGTGGCCATACTAATTTTGATATTAAGGTTAGCAATTGAGACATACCAGTTGCTGGTATCAATTGGATAATTGATACTAAACTCCTATTTCCAGTTCTAAGTTCCTGGACATAGGAGTCCCATTCATAGTCATAATACTGTTGTATTTCAAAGGAACTTGATGCAGTCATTCCAGGAAATAAGATTTGTACACAGAACATCTACTTTGCTATATTCCTTGAAAGTGAGAATTTTATGCAAGCATTTGTTAGCATCTATTAAGAATTTCTATGTAACCTCTATAAATTTAATCTACCTCAAGACTCAGTCTTAGCACGAGGTCACATTTAAAAAAACATTATTCTAAATATCAAGAAAAATATGAAAAACAAATGTAATTAGCATTATAGATACTGTCTCAGGAAGCATCAAAGGGGATTCCAATATCCCAGTAAGCCAAACTTTCATAAAGTTCTTTCTAAAACTTCCTTCTCCATGTCATTCTCTCTCAGAAGCTTGCCCACAGTGCAGATGTCCCCACGCCTCTCTCATTTTTCACTCAATTTCTCTCAAATTTTCTCAAACTCTAGCTTGTGCTGCTGGCTCTTGTTTGTCTTGCTATCTTTCCTCATTTATAGGATCTATTTAACTCTTACCAGTACCTTTCTGCTCTTTCCAATGTTAATCTTTCAAGTGGTATCAAGAAGCAGGAAGGCAGAAAAAATGGTCTTTGTAAATCAGGAATAGCTGGACATGCCCGGAATATCTAAACTTCAAGTTTATTTTTCCTTTCACACATACTTTTGGAATATGGTCATTTTCAAGTACATTTTTTCCTTTCACACTTACTTTTGGCAAATGATCATTTCAAAATTCTTTTAACTTAAAAGTAATACCAATGAGGCCGGGCGCGGTGGCTCAAGCCTGTAATCCCAGCACTTTGGGAGGCCGAGGCGGGTGGATCACGAGGTCAAGAGATCGAGACCATCCTGGTCAACATGGTGAAACCCCGTCGCTACTAAAAATACAAAAAACTAGCTGGGCGTGGTGGCGCATGCCTGTAATCCCAGCTACTCAGGAGGCTGAGGCAGGAGAATTGCCTGAGCCCAGGAGGCGGAGGTTGCGGTGAGCCGAGATCGCGCCATTGCACTCCAGCCTGGGTAACAAGAGCGAAACTCTGTCTCAAAAAAAAAAAAAAAAAAAAAAAAAAAAAAAGTAATACCAATGTTCGACTTTCCATTGGCTGATCTTGGCAGAAACTATTAGTGCTCATGGATATCCCTCAACTGCTCTGCACTTCCTAGCATCCCTTTGCAGTTGGATTGGCCCTGAGACTAGTTCTAATCTATAGAATATGAGTGGAAGTGACAGGAATCACTTTTGCATCTAGGTGGTTAAATATCCAGTTTGCCTTTTCTAATCTCTCTTAGTCCATTTGGGCTGCTATAACAAAGTACATAGACTGAGTGGCTTATAAACAACAGAAATTTATTTTTGCACAGTTCTGGAACTGGAAGTCTGTGATCAAGGTGTCAGCAGACTCAATGTCTGGTGAGGACCCCTTTCCTGGTTCATAGGTGATACCTTCTTGCTGTGACATGGTTGGAGGATCTAGCTAGCTCTCTGGGGTCTCTTTTATAATCCTTCCAAAGGCCTTGCCTCCTAATACAATCACCTTGGGGGTTAAGATTTCAACATGTAAATACTAGGGGGACACAAACATTCAGACTATAGCACTCTTTTCCCTGTCCTCTATCTGAATAATACCAGGGTGACCTTGTAGCCACTAGATAGAAGCAGCCTGAGTTCTTGAGTCACTTCTTATAAAAGAGTTAATCCACATTTTACTATAATGTGAATGAGAAATAAACCACCATTGCATGGTTTGTTTCAGTAGCTAGTGCTTATAAAGCTAATATATTATTTTACACAGTATTTTAATTAAAACTCAATAAGTTCATTACTGTAGTGAGTTGACATTTTAAATCTTTTCATCTAGACTTAGTACTTTTTATGCCCTGTTTAAGATATTTTTGCCTAACCCAGTGTCATGAAGGCATTTTCTGATATTTTTGTCTAGAACTGTTACTGTTTTACCTTTCACATTTAGATCTATTATAATCTATCTCAAGTTTCTTCTTCCTCTTCTTTTTTTTTTTTTTTTGAGACACAGTCTCACTATGTTGCCCAGGCTGGAGTGCAGTGGCATGATCTTGGCTCATTGCAACCTCTGCTTCCTGGTTCAAGCGATTCTCCTGCCTCAGCCTCCTGAGTAGCTGGGATTACATGCGCCCAACACCTCACCCAGCTAATTTTTGTACTTTTAGTAGATACGAGGGTTCATCATGTTGGCCATGCTTGTCTCGAACCACTGAACTCAAGTGATCTGCCCACCTGTGCCTCCCAAAGTGCTGGGATTATAGGCATGAGCCACTGCACCCATCCATCAAGTTATTTTTTGTGTACTATTTGAGTGCCATGGTTAATTTTCCACATGAATATGCAATTGACCCAGTGCCATATGTTGAAAAGACCATGATTCTCTCACTGGATTACAGCAGCCCCTTCACTGGATAGCAAATTTAATAGACAGTTCCTAAAAGACTGACTTCTGTTTACTCTTGCTTTGTCTCACTCTTTATTAAAGAACTTTATATCCACCCCCCCTCATTGTCATCTGGTATATGCTTGTGAAATAATGGTGAGGCTGGCAAGAAGGGATGGTTATAAGGCTACAAATGGCATATGTACTGCTCAGAATAAGATTGTACTGGAAAGGCAGCCTTTTGGGAAGTGGATTATCAGGAGAAGTCTTCACTAGTTACCTAAAAAAGAAGACCTCACAAAGGAGCCTCCACATGCATGAGAAATTCAAATTGAATCCTGTGGTTGTCAACAATGCCTGTTAAGTCAAAAGGGAAAGCTCCTACCGAACCTAGGTTGCATAACAGTAAATTTACTCATAAAGTTTTTTTTGAGACAGAGTCTCGCTCTGTCACCCAGGCTAGAGTGCAATGGCATGATCTTGGCTCACTGCAACCTCTGCCTCCCAAGTTCAAGCAATTCTCCTGACTCAGCCCCCCAAGTAGCTGGGATTACAGGTGCTCACCACCATGCCCAGCTAATTTTTTTGTATTTTTAGTAGACATGGAGTTTTGCCATGTTGGCCAGGCTGGTTTTGAACTCCTGACCTCAGGTGATCCACCTGCCTAGCCTACTCAGACTTTTAAAATGTGGATTTAACCTTCTATCAATAATAGTACTACATATCAAATAGACCATCATTTTCTGTTTGTATGATTGTAATTAAGAAAAATTTGGGGTTTAAAATTTCATTTCCTGGCAAAATTTGTTTTCTACAAGCTAAATGTAAATTTTATAAATATCTCTTTACCTCATTACTTCCAGCTACCCCCCACTCCCATCTACACATACAGCACATACATTTAGTAGATATAAAAGGTGTCACCATGTTGGCTAGGCTAGTCTTGAACTCCTGACCTTGAGTGGAGGTCTCACAAAGTGCTGGGATTACTGTGCCCAGCCAATACTGAGTTCTTATAGTAATAAGATGTTCAAGGTCATTAATTATAGTATATTTATGATGAGAAAATATGCAGCCAGTACAAAGAGTGGTAAAAGTGTAGAAATACATCTAATATATACTTTTGTTTATTTATACATGCAAAAATGCCCAATGGTTACCTGTTACATGCTGGGCACAGTATGAGGTACCAAGGAATACAAAATCCCTGCCCTCACAGAGCATGTATAAGGAGGGCTTGGCACAGATAATAAACTAGTGCTATGAATAAAATTAAATGGGGTAATAGGACCAGAGAGCATGTTTTAGGGTGGGTGTTCAGGGAAGGTCTCTATGAGGAGGTGAGATCTAAGTGATGAGAAGACAGTTCTGCATTTCAGGCAGAGGGAATAACAAGTACAAGAAAACAGAGAAGGAAAGACTATCTATGTTGCAGGAAGAGAAAGAAGGGGACTGGGGCTCAGGCACAGTGGATTTACTGGGTAGAGGGTGAGTTTGAGGTCATGTCAGTGATGGCAAAGGCTACTGCCATCATTTTGGCTGCAGCAGGGAGGCGCCACTGGGGCTGCACACTTCATAGAGACTGTGGGAACCCCACCTTTTTTGAGTCAGGACTGGCGCTCCCTGGTTGTCTCTGCAGCCGCCCAAACCACAACTGCAAACCCAGACCTACTGCTCTAAGGAGCAGGCAGGAGCCCCACCCTCTTAAGTGGGGCTACAGTCACCAGAAATGCAGCTGTGGATCCCAGCCTCTTTATGCCTTTTGGGGAGGCCCGAGAGCAGACAGGATCTACCTTCCAGGGTGTGGTTGCAGCTGCCCTCCCAGGTGTAGGAGCTGGGTGTCTCTGCAACCTGCACCCTAGGGGACCCCAGGAAGGACCCCAGTCCCTACAGTTTCAGGGGTGTCTTCTCCCACTGCCTGGCCTCTCTCCACTTCTGGTGCCTGCTCCTATCTCAGAATGAGGTTTAGGACCAAGCCCTAGGGCCATGAGTAGTAGCCAGAGACAAATTGATTCCTGTGTGGATGGGGGTGGGTCCCTAGTAAGGCCCCACCTTTGGGCCAGGGAGGACCTGAAGACTGGGGTCTGGGCTGCAAATCCTGCAGAGCAGAGTAGGGACTCATGGTCCCTCTTCTGGGCAGCCCATTACTGTCCATGGACCAATCAGCAGGCACTTCCTCCTCTCTGAGGTCCATGAAAGCCCTGAGCTCAGCCACAGCGGGGCAGAGAATGGTTAGAGGACAAGAAGGGCAGAGAGACGCTGGGAGGAGATGACTAGCTGCAGATAGGAGTACCTTCCCTGCTAATAGCTATAGATGATGGGATGACCAGCTGCACAGAGGAGTACCCTCTCTGCTGAGAGCTGCAGAAACGACCTTCCAGCAGAGAAGAGTACCCTCTCTGCCGAGAGATTCAGAGACCTCTAGAGATGCCCGAATCACCTGTCTGCAGAGAGGAGCCTCTCCAGGGCCCCCTCTCTGCTGAGAGCTAAATTTCTGGACATGATGACTTGCCTGCAGAGAGGAGCTACCTATTTCTCTGACCTGTTCTAACATTAAATAAAGCTATTCTTCTTCACTCTTCACTTGTCTATGTACCTCCTTCTTCCTGGACATAAGACAAGAACTCAGGCAAAGGTTCCACAGCCACAGAAGTTTCTGGCCAGAAAAATCGACATCCCAGAGATCTGGTAACATCAGGACCTGTAGGCCACTTTAAGAAGTCTGGGATTTTATTTTTGTTGTTACAGGAAACAAGTGGTGTACTCCTCTGGGTTGAATTGTAGTAGGACAAAAGGAGCAGCAAGGAGAACAGTTATAGACTATTATGGGTTATGCCAAAAGAGAAGATCAGCAAATATTCTTCCCCAAAAGTAACCATCAAGCTAGTCAAAATTGACAAAAAAAAAGTCTCTGGACTCTGGAAATCAATTAAGGGCATATAACAATTTGAGCATTGTTTATTTTTTAAAAAACAAAATGACTAAACCTCATGTAAGAATAGCAAGAATCTGCTATGTTTTAGTCTGGAGCTCCTCCTGTTCACCCTACAGTTATCAGTGCAGCAATTCTTCTAGAATAGGAAAGCTGTAAAACCAACTTTGCTGCTAGCGGTGGCTGAATTGATCTGGAGTGCAGCAGAAAAAAACCCCACAACCCTGAGAATTGTATGAACTAGAGTGATCTTGGTGACAAACAAATGGGAGAAAGACAACATCACAGCTTACCTTATGTTGTGATCGTGGTTAGAAAGCAACAGACTGGCAGACTAGCCTTAAGTTAAACAAGAAAATTCAAGGAATGTTATACTTATGATAGACCTTGATAAGCTCCCACATGTCTCCGGAAGTGTAGAAAGCTGTGCACATGCTCAAGGCTGCATGAATTCCAAGGAGAGACCAGAGAAAGTCATAGCTATCCATAAGTTCCTCACCATTAAGATAGCTATTATTAAAAAAAAAGAAGAAGAAATAAAAGAAAAACATGGACACAGGGAGGGAACATCACACACCTGGGCCTGGTTGGGGAGGGGGTTGGAGCAAAGGGAGGGAGAGCATTAGGACAAATACCTAATGCATGTGGGGCTTAAAACCTAGATGACAGGGTGATAGGTGCAGCAAACCACCATGGCACATGTATATCTATGTAATAAACCTTCACATTCTGTGCATGTATCCCATAAAGTAAAGTAACATAAAAAAAGAAATAAAAAGAAGAGATAGCAAATGTCGGTGAGCATGTGTAGAATAGGGTACCTTAATATACTGTTGGTGTGAAGGCAGATTGGTGCACCCATTATGGAAAACAGTATGGAAGTTTCTAAAGAAATTACAAATAGAACCAGCATGTGGCCTAGCAATTCCTCTTCTGAATATATATCTAAAGGATATGAAATCACCATCTGGTAAAATGGTATTTTTACCATGTTCATTGCAACATTATTTATAATAGCCAAGATACGGAAACAGTCTGAGTGTCTGTTGTTGCACAAATAGATGAAGACAACACGATACACACACAGACAGACAGACACACACACATACATACCCACACAAAATATTAGCCTTCAAAAAGGAGATCTTTCCATTTGCAACAATGTGGATGGACCTGGAGGATATTATTCTAAGTGAAACAAGTCAGGCACAGAAAAAAAAGATTGCATGATTTAACTAATAAGTGGAATATGTTTTTAAAAGGAAAATCAAAAAGGATCAAATATACAGAGATAAAGAACAAAACAGTGGTTACCTGGGGCAGATGTGAGAGAAGGAAATGCGGAGATGTAGGTCAAAAGATACAAAGTAGCAGATATGTATGATGAACAAGTCTAGACATCTAATGTACAACATGACAACTATAGTTAATAAAGTTGTATTGGCAATTTTTGTTAAATAAGTAGATTTTAGCTGCTCTTGTCACAGTACAAATGTGTGCAGCAACAGGTTTATCAGGCATAGAGGTTATAACTTGTGCTCTGGCTTTGCATCCTAGAACTAGTAAATAACAAGACAAACGTGGGTATAATCAGTAACATTCTTTTCCAGTCAAAGAGTGACATGTAGAGTTATTTGGCACTTCAGTCCAATGTGTACTATTACTAAGGGACGCTACCGGGGCCATGTTAATTCCTCCTAGCCAAGCAGTTGCATTGTTAGAGGCTGGGAAAGGAGTGTCTGCCTAAGTAACACGTGGAAAAAAGGCAGATTTAGAAGATGGCCTCAATAGAGTATAGCAGGTAGGGTTGTCAGGAAAAGTGAGAGAATGAAAAAGGAACAAATTATCTGAAGTGAATGGTGTTTGTGTTTGGAGCAGGATTCACTCAGCCTTCTGATTTGTCTTCTTCAGCATGCCCCAGGTAATGTCTGGGGCCTGTGTCATTTGAGGCAGCCATATTGTCTGGGGCTGCAGGTCCTGCAGGGTCATTTTCTTCATTTCTGGTACCAGGTTGGGTCCTAGACATGCCAGGGTATGCTTTGATGTGTCATGCTAGAAACCAAAGAGGACCTGAAGGGGTGTGAACACAAGCATATCCTCTTGCCCATGTTAGTAAATCATTTGGACCATGCCATAAATTACTATTTACATCCTTCCATAAAACTGTGGGTTTTATGTCTTGAGAGGTTTTAGCAAATTGCTTTTCTATAGTTTATTGAAATTTATCATTTAAATTTAAGAAATTAAAGGTAAATAAGGCTTGTGCTCATAGTGTTGCAGGGTCTTTACTCACATTCTCCCTTTTTTGTTTTCTGAGCATATTTATCTACTTTTGTAGGCAAAACTACAGAAGTACGAGATAAGAACTGAAGTAGTTTGTCAGCAGTAAGGTCATGCTCTCTATGGCCTGCATAATCAGAGAGTGCTATCTGAAGATCTCATGATAGGGGCAATACTGCTTTGAATTACTTTTTACTCAAGGGAATTCTTATGACATCAGGGTCATAATCCAGCAACAGATTGCATCATCTGCAGTTTGCATAAATGACTTTACTAACTAGATGGATATAGGAAGATAGTGTTTTAGTCCCAGCATGTGAACAAGAAACCCATTCTAGGAAGTGCAGCCCTGGGGTCATCTGTCCTATTAATCCTGTTGGGAAATGGTTAGTAAAATAAATAAATAAATAAACAATTGAACTGAATATCCTGGGTCTTTGGGATGTAGTTGCCTCTGAGAAATAGCTTGGTCTATTTCCTCAAATTTTTTTTTTTTTTTTTTTTTTTTGTGCTGCAGGGGTTAAATACCTAGGAGAATCCAGTGCAGCATTGCCTTTTAAGATAGAAAACGGGTTTTGCAACTTATCAGTAGTTATGTGTAATGTGGGGTGAAACCAGTTAATATCGCCCAGTAATTTTTCATAGTCATTTAAGGTATGTAAGTTGCTAGCATTTAATTTAATCTTCTGGGATCTTACTGTACAGAAAGTTTAGTATGTATCCAAGATATTTTCAAGGAGAGGACATTTGTACTTTTGCAGGTGCCATGATTAAATCTCTTAACTGTGTATTCCTTTGGACAGAGGCATATGAACTTAAAAGTACTGACTCCATTGGGGTTGCCAGTAAAATACCATCCATAAAATGAATAATCTTGCAATTAGGAAATTCGTTTCTACTGGGGAGCAAGGCCTGATTTACATGATACTGACACATGGGAGGACTGTTCAGCATTCCTTAAGCAAGCACTTCCCGATGAAATCAGCAAGTTGGCCTTTCATTATTGATAGTTTTGGTATTGTAAATGCAAATTTTTCTCTGTCCTGTTCTGCAAAAGGAATAGTATAAAAGCAGTCTTTTAAGTTAATAACAACTATAGGCCAATCCTAAGGAAATGCTGTGGGGGAAGGGAGCCCCTGTTGAAGATGCTCCATAGGCTGCAAATTAGCATTAATAGCTCGTAAGTCATGCAAAAGTCTTCATTTGACAGACTTTTTGGGAATAATAAAAATAGGCAAATTCCAACAGGTGATAGATGCTTCTATATGGCTGACTTTTAATTGCTCCTCAACTAATTTATGGGTTCACTGTAATTTCTCTCCTGTTAAAGATCACCATTCTACCCAAATAGGATTCTGAGAGAGCCACCTCAGGGGTAAGGGAAGAATAACAGTGGCCATTATTAGAAAAGTTTTGCTGTTCACATAATTTATCAAATTCTGCCCCCCAGAGAAGGTTTTGACTGGCATCTAAAGTTGTTTTAGCTAGCACTAACTGGTCCCATGGGCTCATATGGAAGTTGTTTGCTATGGTCTCAATTAATTCTTTCTTAAATGGGCTAGCAGCTCCATTTTCTCTAATGCTTTTTCTTATCTCTTTATTAGCATATGCCTGATTGCCTTGTTGATCTTGCATCACCAGGCAGGCCAAGAGCTCCCCTTCTAGTACCACTTGCCTAAGATAGGGTCCCATATCTTCAGGGTATCCCTTATCTTTTTTCAATTTATTGGGGGAGAGGTCTCAGGGAGAATTTCTGTCTCCTTTGTGGCACTTCTACCTGGTAATTGTGGGGCTGAGGGACAGGGAGGAGCCAGTAATGTAGGTGATGGTTCCTCTTCCCTTCCATTTATAGGCTCTTCTGTGTAGAGTAGGACCAAAGCAGCCCTGACTAAGGCCCATAACATTAGAAATGTTACTGGAATGCATTGCCCTTGTGCATGATGCTGTTTTAGAGTTCTCCCCACTAGTTCCCAGAGCTCTAGGTCCAGCATGTCTTCTAGTGGAAACCATGGGTTATAAGAAGCAACAGTTTGCATTAGCTCCCTTAACTGAGCCTGCAAAACCAAGGCTCCACTAGCTTTTAGCAGTTGTTTCAATACTTTAATATACTGTTTTTGTTGTGCTGATAACTGTTGTCCCATGATGAAACCCTAGCCTGAACAATTCCCTCGAACTTGAAATCCTGAGCAGGCACCAATGACTTACTGATTGTGCAGTTTTCCATCTTTGTTTTTGAGGGTTCTGTCGTAACTGGTTGCAGCGTTCCTCATATGAGGCACCATCTGGCAAGTCTGAACTGCAGACTCTGGCTGAGTGACAAATGACAGAAGTACACAGACACAGTGTTGATAGGGGACCCCATGGCTTACAGACCCCAAAGAGGGAGTCTGGCCATGAAAACCCCATATGCCAGAGAGGCTCATATTTATTTTAGAACAGATTTAATGACAAAGGTCTCTAGCAAACACCATTTGTGGGTAAATAACATTGTCGACCCCCTGAGTAGAAAGCAGTCATGCATATGGATGATCAAATGTTGGTTTTAGGATAATATGAATAAACAAGCTATTTAGATAAACTCTTCTACATTTCCTTGTTACCTGCTCTTTGCTATTAGCTCAAGCTGAGAGGATTAGGATGCTTTCAGCCATAACCCCTCCCTGAGGCTTTTGCAAAACCTTCTGCCTTCCAAGAAGGTTTGTGTCTTTCCTATAATTTTTTTCACCACCCTGACTTATCTCCTATAACTCATTTAATCAGGCCAGCATCATCCTGATAACAAAACCTGGCAGAGACACACAAAAAAAAAAAGAAAGAAATTTTCAGGCCAATATCCCTGAGGAACATTGATGTGAAAATCCTCAGTAAAATTCTGACAAACCAAATCCAGCAGCGTATTAAAAAGCTTGTTCACTATGATCAAGTCTGCTTCATCCCTGGGATGCAAAACTGGTTCAACATAGACAAATCAATAAACATAATCCATCACATAAACAGAACCAATGACAAAAATCATGTGATTATAGCAATAGATGCAGAAAAGGCCTTCGATAAAATTCAACACCCATTCATGCTAAAAACACTCAATAAACTAGGTATTGATAGAATGTATCTCAAAATACTAAGAGAGATTTATGACAAACCCACAGCCAATATCACACTGAATGGGCAAGAGCTGGAAGCATTCCCTTTGAAAACTGGCACAAGACAAGAATGCCCTCTCTCACTACTCCTATTCAACATATTATTGGAAGTTCTGGCCAGGGCAATCAGGCAAGAGAAAGAAATAAAGGGTATTCAAATAAGAAGAGAGAAAGTCAAATTATCTCTGTTTGTAGATGACATGATTGTGTATTTAGAAAAACATATCATCTCAGCCTCAAACCTCCTTAAGCTGATAGAGCAACTTCAGAACTCTCAGGATACAAATCAGTGTGCAAAAGTCACAAGCATTCCTATACACCAATAACAGACAGAGAGCCAAATCATGAGTAAACTCTCATTCATAATTGATACAAAGAGAATAAAATACCAAGGAATACAACTTACAAGGAATGTGAAGGACCCGATCAAGGAGAACTACAAACTACTGTTCAAGGAACTAAGAGAGGACACAAAGAAATGGAAAAATACTCCACGCTTATGGATAGGAAGAATCAATATCGTGAAAATGGCCATATTGCCCAAAGTAATGTATACATTTAAAACTATTCCCATAAAGCCACCATTTACTTTCTTCACAGAATTTGAAAAAACTACTTTAAATTTCATGTGGAACCAAGAAATAGCCCACATAGCCAAGACAATCCTAAGCAAAAAGAACAAAGCTGGAGGCACCATGCTGCCTGACTTCAAATTATGCTACAAGGCTATAGTAACCAAAACAGCATGGTACTGGCACCAAAACAGATATATAGACCAATGGTACATAACAGAAACAGGTGACATTTTACCAAAGTGAGTATAGAGGTGGGAAATATGTACATGAGACATTCAACATCATTAGTCATCAGGGAAATTCACATTGAAACCACAAGGAAATATTACTATACAACTATTGGAATGGCTAAAATATAATACAGTGACCACACCAAATGTTGGTGAGGATTCAGAAAAAATCAAATTGTTCATAAATTGTTGTAGGAATGTAAAATGGTACAGCCACTCAGGAAACCAGTTTTACGGTCTTACAAAACTAAACATTCAATTGCCAAATGACACAAGGAGCACACTCTTGGGTACTTATCCCAAAGAAATGGAAATATATGTTTACACAAAAACCTGTACACAAATGTTCATAGCAGTTTTATTCTTAGTAGGCAAAAACTGGAAAGGTTTCAGATGTCCTTCAACAAGTGAATGGTTAAAAAAAAACAACAACAACTGTGGTATATTCATATCATGGAATTCTGCTCCTCAGGAAAAAAAATACAAAACTATTGATACACCAAAAACTTGGACAAATCCCCAGGAAATTATGCTGAGTGGAAAAAGTCAATACCAAAGGTTAAACAATATATGATTCCATTTATATAACATTTTTGAAATAACAGAATTTTAGAAATAGAGGACAGATTAGTGGTTACCATGGGTCAGGTTTGGAGAAGGGAACAGCAGGAGGTAGATATATGTGGTTATAAAAGGGCAACAGGAAAGACCTTTGTGTTGTTGAAACTGCTCAGTGTTTTGAGTTTGTGGTGGATAAATACACCTACTCAGGAGAAAAAAAACTGTATAGAACTAAGTGTGAGTACCAGTAAAAGTGGGGAAACCTGAATAATGTTGGTGGATTGTTATCAATGTCAGTATCCTGGTTCTGATATTATACTATAGTTTTCCATAATGTTACCACTCAGGTAAAATGGGAAAAGTGAACAAATGAACTTTCTGTATTATTTCTGAACTGCATGGGAATCTTTACTTATCTCAATGAAAATTTCAATTAAACATGTTACTACAGAAGTCTAGAGAACAGATGAGGAAATTTGATGTTGGTAAAACAAGGTGCAGGATAATCTGTACAGTAGGTTCTCATTTATTTACATGACTGCATATTTACATAATTGTATATTAGCATGGGAAATTGCTGGAGGGAAACACAAGAAATTGTTGAAGCAGTGACCTTTGGAAAGTCACAAGTGGGAGAAGACTCACTTTAATCCTGCATGATCTGCACATGTACCCCAGAACCTAAAGTGCAATTATATATATATATAAAATATTTTTTAAAATGCTCTTTTGCAACACTAGATTTTCTTTTATTTTATTTTATTGCATTTTAGGTTTTGGGGTACATGTGAAGAACATGCAAGATTGTTGCATAGGTACACACATGGCAGTGTGGTTTGCTGCCTTCCTTTCCCTCACCTGTATCTGTCATTTCTCCCCATGCTAGCTCTTCCCACCTCCCCAACCCCCCGTCCCACCCCCAATTCCCCCCAACAGACCCCAGTGTGTAGTGCTCCCCTCCCTGTGTCCATGTGTTCTCATTGTTCAACACCCACCTATGAGTGAGAACATGTGGTGTTTGATTTTCTGCTCTTGTGTCAGTTTGCTGAGAATGATGGTTTCCAGGTTCATCCATGTCCCTACAAAGGACACGAACTCATCATTTTTGATGGCTGCGTAATATTCCATGGTGTATATGTACCACATTTTCCCTGTCAAGTCTATCATCGATGGGCATTTGGGTTGGTTCTAGGTCTTTGCTATTGTAAACAGTGCTGCAATGAACATTTGTGTGCACGTGTCCTTAGAGTAGAATGATTTATAATCCTTTGGATATATACCCAGTAATGGGATTGCTGGGTCAAATGGGATTTCTATTTTTGGGTTATTGAGGAACCACCACATTGTCTTCCACAATGGTTGAATTAATTTACACTCCCACCAACAGTGTAAAAGTGTTCCTATTTCTCCACATCCTCTCGAGCATCTGTTGTCTCCAGATTTTTTAATGATCGCCATTCTAACTGGTGTGAGATGGTATCTCAATGTGGTTTTGATTTGCATTTCTCTAATGACCAGTGATGATGAGCATTTTTTCAGATGTTTGCTGGCTTCCTGTATGTCTTCTTTTGTAAAGTGTCTGTTCATATCCTTCACCCATTTTTGAATGGGCTTGTTTGTTTTTTACTTGCAGATCTGTTTTAGTTCTTTGTAAATTCTGGTTATCAGCCCCTTGTGAGATGGGTAGACTGCAAAAATTTTTTCCCATTCTGTTGGTTGCTGATTCACTCTACTGACTGTTTCTTTTGCCGTGCAGAAGCTGTGGAGTTTGATTAGGTCCTATTTGTCCGTTTTGGCTTTTGTTGCCATTGCTTTTGGCATTTTGGTCATGAAGTCCTTGCCTACGCCTATGTCCTGAATGGTTTTGCCTAGATTTTCTTCTAGGGTTTTTATGGTGTTAGGTCTGATGTTTAAGTCTTTAATCCATCTGGAGTTGATTTTGGTGTAAGGTATCAGGAAGGGGTCCAGTTTCTGCTTTCTGCACATGGCTAGCCAGTTTTCCCAACACCATTTATTAAACAGGGAATCCTTTCCCCATTGCTTGTTTTTGTCAGGTTTGTCAAAGATTGGATGGTTGTAGATATGTTGTGTTGCCTCCAAGGCCTTTGTTCTTTTCCATTGGTCTATATCTCTGTTTTGGTACCAGTACCATGCTGTTTTGATTACTGTAACCTTGTAGTATAGTTTGAAGTCCAGTAGTGTGATGCCTCCTGCTTTGTTCTTTTTGCTTAGAATCGACTTGGCTATGCGGGCTGTCTTTTGGTTCCCTATGAAGTTTAAGGTGTTCTTTTCCAGTTCTGTGAAGAAGTTCATTGGTAGCTTGATGGGAATAGCGTTAAATTTGTAAGTTACTTTGCGCAGTATGGCCATTTTCACGATATTGATTCTTCCTAACCATGAACATGGAATGTTTCTCCATCTGTTTGTGTCCTCTCTTATTTCGTTGAGCAGTGGCTTGTAGTTTTCCTTGAAGAGGTCCTTTACGTTCCTTGTTAGTTGTATTCCTAGGTATTTTATTGTCTTTGTAGCAATTGTGAATGGCAGTTCATTCTTCATTTGGCTCTCTTTAAGTCTGTTATTGGTGTACAGGAATGCTTGTGATTTTTGCACATTGATTTTGTATCCTGAGACTTTGCTGAAGTTGTTTATCAGTTTCGGGAGATTTTGGGCTGAGATGATGGGGTCTTCTAGATATACAATCATGTTATCTGCAAATAGAGACAATTTATTTGATTTCCTCCTTTCCTATTTGAATACCCTTTATTTCTTTTTCTTGCCTGATTGCTCTGACTAGAACTTCCAGTACTATATTGAATAGGAGTGGTGAGAGAGGGCATCCTTGTCTAGTGCCAGATTTCCAAGGGAATGCTTCCAGTTTTTGCCCATTCAGTATGATATTGGCTGTTGGTTTGTCGTAAATAGCTTTTATTATTTTGAAATACTTTCCATCAATACCTAAAAATATGGAACGCTTCATGAATTTGCGTGTCATCCTTGTGCAGGGGCCATGCTAATCTTCTCTGTATCATTCCAATTTTACTATATGTACTGCCGAAGCAAGCACCACTTGATTTTCTTAAACCACGTGTATGTATTGCTTGTGTTAATTTATATTTTAAAACACATAGAAATATAATATCTTAGGTAAAATATTAATGTTATCATAATTACTACATGAAAGAAAAGATTATATAAGAAATATCTTACAGAGTGCAAACAAGTTTGCTGGTGTCATTGTGAAACTGCTTTTGCAAAAATTACAACAATGAGAAAATTATGACAGTGAAAGAGACCTGATCTAACCAACGCCCATCTTAGCTTTAACCTCCAACCTGCACTTAGTCATGCCTGGGTGTGAGCCAAGCTAACTTTGGGAGAAATTTACTTTATACTTTAAAACATGTTAGCCGGCCGGGCGCTGTGGCTCAAGCCTGTAATCCCAGCACTTTGGGAGGCCGAGGCGGGTGGATCACGAGGTCAAGAGATCAAGACCATCCTGGTCAGCAAGGTGAAACCCCCTCTCTACTAAAAATACAAAAAGTTAGCTGGGCATGGTGGTGCATGCCTGTAATCCCAGCTACTCAGGAGGCTGAGACAGGAGAATTGCCTGAACCCAGGAGGTGGAGGTTGCGGTGAGCCGAGATCACGCCATTGCACTTCAGCCTGGGTAACAAGAGCGAAACTCCGTCTCAAAAAATAAATAAAAAAATAAAAATAATAAAATAAAACATGTTAGCCATTGCCCAA
Organism: Saimiri boliviensis; assembly: GCF_048565385.1. Lineage (NCBI taxonomy): Eukaryota > Metazoa > Chordata > Mammalia > Primates > Cebidae > Saimiri > Saimiri boliviensis. Next base: position 97,929,753 of record NC_133470.1, read on the forward strand.
AACTAAACTGCCTTTGTAAAATTAATAAAAGACCACCATGTTAGGAGAATGAGAGGAGCCTGAATTCTGTTAATATGCAGACATAAATGATAAAGAGCCATTATTCTGGAAGTCAGAAGATTTGCAACTTCCTCAATGACTCCTGCAGATAACATCACTATTCTGGAGCCTAAGATTGGCCTTTTGAGATGTCTTTTCAGGCTTTTGCCTTTCTGATGGTAGGATGGCTTAACCTGGACCTGCCAACCAGTCCCGTAGCCCCTACCCAGAAGTGAACTGAGAGAAGGACCATTTTCCACACCACTATGATTGCATCCCCAATCAATCAGCAGCATATATTCCCTAACCACTCCTCTCCCTCCCAAACTATCTTTGAAAAACCCTAGTCTCTAAAGTTTCAAGAAGACTCATTTGAGTAATAAAATAAGTAAAGCTTTTTATTGCAGTTCTTATGTGTTGATAAATCAGGTCTATCTGGGCAATGGGCAAGAAGGACCCATTCGGTGATTACAATTGGAGGAAGAAATTTTCATCAAAAAATAATTCCCATTGCTCTAACACTATAAACCTCCAACTCCAGGCAACAGCCAATGGTAATTTTTTGAAAATATTGCTCCTGGGGCCCTGTATTTTGATGCCAAACTTTATGGAAGAAACAAATTCTTTGTGCTTGTGTTTTGTCCTTTATACTGTCTCATTGATTACATTTTAAGTCTGTGCATGACAACAGGCATATGTAATTTTAAAGTTAGAATCCTTCTAATGCTTGGTTGTAATTATCAGTAATATTGACAGCAGTAGGTGGTGAATATTTTCTACAGCCTACCAGCAGAAAAGAGGAACTGATGGCAGATAATATAAATCAGCTGGGCCTAATTCAGAGCACATCAGAATTCCTGAAAAGACTTGATCCATTTAGACTAAATGAGAAACAGCTAGGGAACAGGTCTTCAGTACAATTAATTAATTTAAAAAATTCTCTCTGACCTTTAGAGATAAATGTAAGCCTTAGCCACATACAGAGGAAAGACTGCACAAACAAAAGAGTCTGTAAACAGCAAAGGTAGTAGGTCACCCAGAGCCAACATGATTTTGAAATTTTTTTTTTTACACTGATGAGAGATATCTGATAAATCAATACCCCCACAGCAACATTTTCATCATAAAACCTATCTATAGAGTTTGAGGCTTCAGTGATCCATGATCACACCACTGCATTGCAGCCTGGGCAACAGAGTGAGATCTTGACTCCATTAAAAAAATATATCTGTTTATCCCTTTTTTATTTTTACATCCTGTTTCACATCCTAGGAAGGAGTTGACAAGCAGCTATCTTGCTCTAACAGCTTTTAAGACACCTGAATAGCAAGAAAATGACCCAATTTTTAAAAATGGGCAAAAGACCTGAATAGAAATTATTCAAAAGAAGATATACAAATGGCCCACAGGTATTTTTTAAAAATGTTCCTCATCACTGATCATCAGGAAAATGCAAACTAAAACCACAATGAGCTATGACATCACATCTGTTAAAAATGGCTATTATCAAAAAGATAAAAGATACATGTTGAGGATATGGAGAAAAGCGAACCCTGGTACACTCTTAGGAAAAATGTCAATTATGGAAATTATAGCCATTATGAAAAGCAGTATGAAGGTTTTTCAAAAATTAAAAAAAAGAACTATTATATCATCCAGCAATATCCATAGGAAACGAAATCAGTATGTGAAATGGACATCTACATTCCCATGTTCATTGTAGCACTATTTACAATAGCCAAGACATGGAATCACTTTAAGTGTCCATCAACAGATGAACGGATAAAGAAAATGTGTTATATATGCAGAATGGAATACTATTCAGCCTTAAAAAAGGCAGGCATTTGTGACGATAAGACGTTATGTTAAATGAAATAAATAAAGAAATAAAAAGAAAAATACTGCATGACCTCACTTATGTGTGGAATCTTATAAAGGATAAATTTATATAAGCAGAGAATAGAATAGTTGTTGGCAGGGGTTGGGAGACAAGGATAAGGAGATAGATGTTAGTCAAAAGGCACTAAATTTAAGTTAGATAGGAGGAATTAGTTCTGGAGATCTGTGGTATAGCCTGGTGAATATAGTCATTAATAATGTATACTTGAAAATTGCTAAGATAGATCTTTTTTTTTTTTTCCTCGAGACGGAGTTTCGCTCTTGTTACCCAGGCTGGAGTGCAATGGCACGATCTCGGCTCACCACAACCTCCGCCTCCTGGGTTCAGGCAATTCTCCTGCCTCAGCCTCCTGAGTAGCTGGGATTACAGGCACGCACAACGATGCCCAGCTAATTTTTTTGTATTTTTAGTAGAGACGGGGTTTCACCTTGTTGACCAGGATGGTCTCAATCTCTTAACCTTGTGATCCACCCACCTTGGCCTCCCAAAGTGCTGGGATTACAGGCTTGAGCCACCGCGCCCGGCCTAAGACAGATCTTAAATGTTCTTAATCCAAAGAAAATTGCAAGAATATGAGGTGATGGATATGTTAGTTAGCTTGATTTATGCATTTAGCAATAAATGTGTATCTCAAAATATGCTGTCGTACACCATAAATGTTTAATTGTTTTGTCAGTTGTACCTTAATAAAGCTGGGAAAACAAACACACACACACACACAGGCCTGTGACTCCCTCTTCCACAGACATCAAGGGCTAAACAGCATTACTTTGCAGTACCCCTCCCTGACCTTGGTTTTCTTAAGTGGTGATGGTTATGTTTAATCTTCAATTGCTACTATACTCCACCTAGTAAAACTTCAGACATATTCCAGAGACCTTTGCAAATGTAGATAAAAACTTCTTCTCTCGGTTTAATTCAACCTTACAACATGTAGTTCTAGAAGAGCATTTCTTTTTCTTTTTCTTTTTCTTTTTGTGTGTGTCTTGTGTTTTTTTGTTTTTATTATTATTATTATTATTATTATTGCATTTTAGCTTCTGGAGCATTTCTTATGAGTTGGTTGTTAATTGAAGCTAGTCTCTAGGTAGGCCCCAAGGGTCAAGGTAAATGCCAACCCCCTATATCCACTCTGATGTCTGACCTACAGAAGAACTCCTAATGGAGCTGGGTGACTGACTGGTGAATGACTTGAGACAACACATATCTTTTGACTGAGCAAGCCCTGATAACCATGTGTTTGGTGGTGTTTTTCACAACATACTCCTCTCCTCTCCAGTGTATTGCCAATCTATCAGGATAGCTCCACTTGGAAGACTTGTAGAAATCTCAGACTCACCGTATTCCAAAATGAATTTAGGATTTTCCTTCCAAAACTTAAGTTTCCCCTCATCCCCTGTAATTTCAACTCCAAATTCTTGCTTTCCTCATTCCTGTACAGTAAAAAAGCTTTGTTGATAATCCCTCCAAAATGTCCTGTAATGCACTTCTTTCTATTCCCATTGTCAATGCCTTAAGTCATGCCCTTGTCATAACTGACACAAATTGCTGCAAAAGATTCTTTTGTGGCCACTCTCACTCTTCCTAGAAATAATAATAATAGTTAAATAGAGTTTTTCCTGTGTTCTGAGCATTTTCTAAGAGCTTTATATTCATTACTTTGCTTAATTTTTACAACCACTCCATTAAGTGCTATTATTGTAACCATATTACAGATGAGGAAACTGAGGCAGAAAGAAGTGAAGAAACTTGTCCAGGTTTACACACATACAGTGAGTGCCCAAATTCATCTGTATTGCAGTGATTCTCATGCTTTAGGGAACACTCTCCCCATAAGAGTTATGCTGGAGAGGGTATGTTAAAATACAGATTCCCAGACTCTATCCTTTGATACTCACTGATGCAATAGGTCAGGAGTTTCACTGGTGATCTGCATTTTGCAAACACCACTGATTCTGATGGAGGTGTAACAAGGAATACACTATAAGAAACACTGGTCTACAACTTTCAGAGTAAAATTACTAAAACCACAAGTCTTATCATTTTATTCCCTTCTTAAAAACCTGTTGATGCCCTATTGCCTTTAGGATAAAGTCCAAATTATTCGGTATGGCATACAAAACCCTCCACAAAGCAGCTTCTGACAATCTCTACTACTTTATCTGTAGCCTTTCTTCCCCATACCAGACTTCTTATAATTCCTTAGCTATTCATTTATATATTCATTTACCTAACCACCATTGACAGGGTTTTTACTCATACTGGCACTATACTAACTATACTAACTCTACCAGCTAAAATGTTGGGGCACCTTCCCTTGAGAAACTTTGTCCAGGAAAGAGTAATTTTAAAGGGACATATACAAAGTACAATAAAAATAGATGATAAGGAACACTTAAATCCACCTGGGAGTCAACGAAGGTGTCATTGTAGAAACAGTATTTAAGCTGACACTTAAAGGACGAAAAGTTTACCAGGTAGAAAATAGAGGAAAGAGTAGTCTCAGTAGAGAGATACAGCATATATAGAAGTATAGAAATACATATTCCAGAATCTATACATAGTTCTATAAATCTAGAAGGAAATTGTAAAAGAGTGAGAGAGTAGTTCTCAGAGTTGAAACTAGAGACCTATGTACCAAGGGATACAGAAATCTAAGATGGCCCCAAAATTCCTAGTGTTAACTACACTGATTTTGCTGTGAATATAATAGGATATCACTCCAGTGTTCAGGTCATTAATCAACTGACTTTGAGTTCATAAAAAGGGAGATGATACTGTGTGAGGTCTTAAATGGGTATTAAGAAGTCAGAGATGTACTCCTCCTGGCTAGGAAGATAGCAAATAGCCATGTTGTGAAATGCCTATGGGAAGCATGTGGCAAGGAACTAGATTTGGCCTCTAGATGATGAGAATGGTCTCTAGCAAACAGCAATAAAATGGGACCCCCAATCTTACAAATGAAAGAAAATGAATACTTCCAACAACTTGAATGAGCTTGGAAGAGGACCTTGAGCCTCCTATGAGAATTGTAGCCTGGACCACACTTTAATTTCAGCCTGTTGAGACCCAGAGAAGAGGACTCAGTTAACCTGTACCTTAGCTATCCCATGAAAACTCTGGTATCATAAATTTGTGTTGCTTTAAAGTGTTATGTTTGTGGCAATTTGTTATATGATGAAAGAAAACTAGTGAATATGCCATGCAAAAATATTTATATTTTGCCTGTAGGTGATTGAGAAATAGTGAAGGCTACTGAGCAGCATAATGACATTATATACATGTTAGAAATCTGAGTAGTATAGAGAATGACTGGTAGAAACTGAAGGGGAAAGTCCAGGCATTGTTCCTTTTTTTGCTCTACTTTTTGGCAGCATGCTCCACAGTGGTTGCGCTGACTCTGTTGTTCCTGATAGCCCCCGCCTATACGATCTCAACTCCTACCAGGAATCTCCACCATGGTTTTAGCTACCACTGGCAGCTACAATTTCAGGGATCGGATAACACTAACTACGTTTGTTGTCTTCAGTTCCTGGTAGGCAAGTAGCAGCTGATCTCTGGGTTACCTTATGGCTGCTGTTGGGCTTTCTCAGAATTTAATCACATATTAAGCCTATTTCCTTCTTTAAATTCCCAATGTTTGCAATTTCTGGAGTGGTATCGGTTTCTCAACTAGAGTCTCATTGATACAGGTGGAAAATTGACAACGGTGGGTGATTGAGTATATGTACGCAGGAGTATGAAAGATCTCACATGACTTCTGAATTTGGGAAGCCAACTGGATGGTGATGTTGTTCACCCCAAGAGAGAAACATAGAAAAGGGAAGAAATGTGATGGGAGGAGGCCTGAATTGTTTTCACCATGTGGAATTTGATGTTCCTGTGAGACATCCAAAATAGAGATGTCCAGTAGGAATTTGGATAGATGAGGCTGTAAGCTCCATAAAAGTAGAAATTGATATTTTCTTATTCTAGGCTACTTGTTACTTTTATGTTCTCATCTCATACTGCTACTGCCCTTTTCACTCCATTGCAGTCACATTGGCCTCCTTGATGTTCTTCAAACACAGTAGGCATAGTCTCATTTCATAACTCTTGCCCTTGTTTATTGCCCTGCTTATGCCATTCATTCCCTAGGTATCTGCCTGAACCACTCCCTCAACTCTTCAGGCCTATGCTCATACGTTCATCTTCTCTATGAGCCTGCTATCCTCTGACCACTTTATTTTAGATTGGACCCTCCAAAGCACAACTTTATCTCCCCAATTATTGCTTAAATTTTCTCTATAGAACTTATCACCATCTGACACACTGTATATTTTATCATTTACTGTACATTTTCCTCACTAGAATGTGAACCTAATAGGGAAGAATTGTTTTGTTCACTGCTGGATCCTCAGTAACGAGAAGAATGTTGTATGAATTAGTTTGAATGAATGAATGAGATGTATATCCCCAAAGGTGGTATGGGTGATATGGGCCAATTTCTAAATTGATTTAGAAATCATCAATCTAAAGACATAAGAGTGGATAAGATTACCTGCAAAATATTGGTAGATTGAGAAGGATGGAGCACTGAAGAGAAAAACCTTGGAGACATTAACATTTAGGATTCTTTAAAAGATAAGAAGCCAGAAAAGGAGCTGAGAAAGAGCCAGAGAGGGAGAGAAAGGAAACACACAAATAGAGTGATATATGTAAAACCAAGTCTAGAAAGAAGCTGATCAACAGTGACAAATGATGCAGCCAGGTCAAGTATAAGTGACCAAATTATCCCTTGAACTTAGAAACTAGAAGGACATTGATGGCTTTGGTGAGAGCAGTTACTACTGAGTGACTAGTCAGAAGGCAGATTGCTTTGAATTCAGTAGTGAAAGATAAAGGATTCTATATGTAGATAATTCTTTTAAGAAGATTGGTTGGGAAGCAAACAAAACACAATGGTATTTTGGAATTATGGAAGGAGATTTTTATTTAGGAATGATTTAACCATTTTTTTTTATTTATGAGTAGGAAGACAACATGGAAAGTAAGGCAGAATATATAAAAGAGGGGAAAAGGGAGGAATCATCAATGGGAAAGGCAACAGGGTGTAAGAGAAATATTCGTACAGAGGAGCATAAAGTCCAGAATTATTCCTTATGATCTTTATTTTATCACTGACCTAGGAACATGACCAAGTATTGAAATATGCTCACATGAGATTTGAGTTTTTGAGGTAAATTTCATTTTGTTTTATATTTTGGTCATTTGGTGTCAATTTGGAAGGAAAAATTTAAAAAGAAATTATCTTCAATTTTCTATATCTTGACTTTTTGTTATGATTTCTGTGAGAGTTCCTTGATTTACTATTCCTATATAATTCCACTTGGGATTCTTCTTTGGGGATATTTTGCCTCTGCTTGGGAGAAGAGATGTAAAAATAGGTCACATGGGCAATGACGTTACCTGATGGACTGCTTCCCTTGTCCTTTTCTTTGGCATCATAAATCTTCTAGAAAACAAAATATTTTTCTTTGAACACCATCTCTGTACCCAGAAATGTTTATATTATGTATTTACCTGAAGATACAGCTTCCACAGCAGTAAAAATAAAAATATGATGAAGGCCTCAATTCTTTCTATTCTTACTTAGGATTTCAAAGTTGCTCATTTGGCTTTTTATTAGGCTATCACTCATTTCTCCCTGAATAATCGGAAGCAAACAGTAGATGGAGCCTAGTTTTTGCTTGGAATCAGATTCCTCATTGTTCCAATATGGCTTTTACCACATCATGGTGTCTCAGTTATGAATACACCTGTCTGTTTGGCCTGGAAATCCACCACAGGTACTTGCTGCAGCTGAAAATGCTTCGGGTACAATTGACACTTTTGGTTGCTCAATGCAGCTGTTCTGCCTTTGCTTGAACTTCTACCTGTCGCACGTGCTGCTCTGTAGTCCATCTCAGATGTCAGTGATCCCTTGCTCACTCCATTGACTCACTGACTGCTCCTTAGGCCAAAACATCAGGCATCTCTGACAGCCACTTCACTCTCTATCCAACTTTTAAGTTCTTCTTGGCAATAGGTTTGATCTGCTACAAGTCAATCAAAAGTAGTCTGAAGCAGTTATCCTACTGTATGGTTTTGTGAGATACCCATTATTAAATTAATAAGCTTTTTTCTATTCTTGAAATGAGAAGAGGATTTTTATAGTCATAAATGAATACTAAATGTTACCAATTAAAATACTTCTTAAGATAATCTTTTCTTTTTAATCTGATAATATGAAGAATTATAATGATATAATTTCCCGTATGTTACCATGTTAGTATGTCTAGAATGAAACTTACTTGGTCATGATATGTTATTTTTTTTGACACAGTGGTGGATTGACCTCCTAACATTTAGTATTTTTGCATCTGTTTTCATTTGTGAAATTTGCTTCACTTTTCCTTTCCTGTGATATATTTTCCTGGTAAAATAAATGGTTCATTTTACAACTTTTTAATGCTTTCAGATAGTTCAAGTTATACATTATTTATGCCTTAGAGATTGTTAGAACTCACACATAAAGCCATTTGGGCCTTGTACCTACTTAGGATATAGATCTTTGACTAAATTTCAATTTATTTTGTTGCTAATTGTCTATTGTGGTGTTCTATTTTTGATAATTTGTGTAGCTTTAATTATCCACATAAGTTTTAATGTTTTGATTGAAATTGTACATAGCATTTTAATGTTTTCATTGAAATTGTACATAATTTATGTAGCTTTAATCATCCATTTAATGTAAATTTTAATGTTTTGATTGAAATTGTACCTAGCACTTTACAATTATACTTTAAAAATTTCTTCTGTACCTGTGGCTATATTCTCTTTTTAATTTAAATGCTATGATTTTTGTATTTTTAAAATCAAAATTGGCAAATATCCATTCATTTTTCTTTAGTCTTTTAAAAAACTTTTTCTTTTTAAAAAATTTACCTTTAGTAGCAATTCCTGCTCCTTCTACCAATAAAATATATTCTGTATCTAATCACTTTGCATCATTCTCAGTACTAAAGCGTTAGTCAAAAATATTGTAATATCTGGTCTAAGCTATTGCTATTGCCTCTGAATTGGTCTTGCTGCTTTTCTCACCCACACTCAATTCATTCTCCATATTGCATTTGCTTGACCATCTTAAAATAAAAATTATACTTTCAATAGTTTCCCATTGCAATGGGAATAAAATTTGAGCACCTTCCCTTGATTTATTAGTACTGCATGCACTCATCCCCATTTATTTCTCTGATGCCATCTCTGACTATTCTTCCCCTTGTTCCTGGCTCCCCAGATACACTTGCTCTTGTTCACTTTCTTTAAAAGGTCTTTCTTATTCCTACTTTAAAGCCTTTTCAATTGGCATGTCTTCTCATGGAATGTCATTCTTTTCATTCTTCATTTGGCTGACTCCTGCTCATCAGTCAATATTCAGCACTGTGACTATTTTTAATTATTTCTATTTAATTAATTTAAATTAATAACATAATTTAATTAATAGAATTTAATATATTAGATTAACACAAAATATTATACTAATTAAATATATGATTTTATACTATATTAACAGTATATTATAGTAATTAAATATATTTAAATTGATTATTTGTATTTAATTAATTAAATAGAAATAAAATATAAAATTCAGTTCTACAGTTGCATTTCAAGTGCTCAGTAGGCTTAAGTGTAAATGGTGGTTACTAAATTGGACAGTACAGATTATAGTGCAGATTTTCCATCACTACAGAAAGCTCTATTGAACAGTGCTGCCCTAGAGCATTGAGTACTTTATAAAAATATATCGAATGACTTTTGAGTTCCACAGAAATTGTTTTGTTGCATTTCAGGGTTTCCTTGTTATATCTTTAATTCCTTTCTTATACTTTCTTTGGCTTTATTTGTTTTCTTTTTTTCATTGTTTCCTGAATTATAAATGAAGTTTATTTGTTGTTGACTTTTATTTTTTCTAGTTAATGCACTCTGTGGTATAAATTCTATACTGAATAAATGTTAGCTGCATTCCACAGAGGTAGATATGTAGTTTTTAATCCTTCGTTAGCTTTAAAATTATCTATAATGTCCATTATGAGTTTGTCTTTAACTCAGTATAATCTAGGAGAAGCACTTCTAGAATGATGCAGTAAAAACCTCCAAAATTCTACTTCTCTATAAAATATATAAAAACTCTAGCTAAAATTGTCGGAATTAAATTTTCAGAATTCTAGAAATTAACCAGAAAGACTTGCAATAATTTGAGGAGTGTTTCTTTTTAAAAATGTTTAAATCATCATAAGAACCATACACTTTGTGATATTTTGACTAGCTTATTCCCATCTCCCTTCCAGCTCTTCATAACAATAATCATTCTTATCTGTGAGGGATATGTTCTAAGACCCTCAGTGCATGCCTGAAACCTCAGATAGTATTACACACGATATACACTGTTTTTTTCTATGCACACATACATGTGATAGAGTCTAATTTGTGAATTATGCGCACTAAGAAATTAACTACAATAACTAATAATTACATAGAACAGTTATAACAATATACTGTAATAGAAGTTATATAAATGTGGTCTCTCTCAAAATATCTTTTTTTGTTTTAATTCTGGCACTTTGGGAGACCAAGGCAGGAGGATTCAAAATATCTTATAGTACTGTACTCACCTTTCTTCTTGTGATGATATGAGATGACACAATGCCTATGTGATGAGAATCATATGAGGTGAATGATCTAGGCATTGTGACATAACACTAAGCTAATACAGACCTGCTGACGGTACATCAGAAGAAGGATCTTCTGCTTTGGGTTACCCTAGATCATCACGCCATGATAATGTCCATGGTTGGATGCCAGGAATAGACAATATGGATGGTCAGAGATTGATATGGTTTGGCTGTTAATTAAATTATTAATTAAATTATGTTATTAATTTAAAATAATTAAATATAAATAATGAAAAATAGTCACAATGCTGAGTCCTGACTGATGAGAGCCAAATGAAGTCAAATCTCATCTTGAATTACAGCTCCTGTAATTCCTAAGTATTGTGGGAGGGACGCAGTAGAGTCAATTGAATCATAGGGGCAGTTTCCCCATACTGTTCCCATGGGTAGTGAATAAGACTCACAAGATCTGATGTTTTTATAAGGGAAACTCTTTCACTTGTTTCTCATTTTCTCCCTTGTCTGCTGCCATGTAAAAAATACCCTTCACCTTCCACTGTGATAGTGAAGCTATCCCAGCCATGTGGAACTGTGAGTCCATTAAACCTCTTTTTCTTTGTAAATTACCCAGTCTCTGGTATGTCTTCAACAACAGTGTGAAAATGGAATAATACAGGGATCCTCAATAAAGCTTTGCATGTGTGTGTGTGTGTGTGTGTGTGTGTGTGTGTGTGTGTATGTGTGTGTGTAAACATTTTGGAAGAACGTTGTAAGGGGAAGTCGTCTCTTTCTATTTAACTCATCAAAGTATTGTTGCAGAGGTTATAATCCTTCTGTTGTCATATGGGTGATTTAAATGTTTTGTTCCACCAGAGGATTGTATTCATAATTTTCTTTGTTAATGTCTGTGCAATTTGAAACCCTTTAACAAATTTCAGTACTCCAATTCTGCTTCAATTTCTTCATCTTCCTCTCCCTTTGTAGATGACTCAACAAGTTTTTCTAGTTCCTGTTTGTTAACACTTCTCATTGGCCTTCAATATGTTCTTCCATTTCTTCATCAAGCATGTCAACAAATACTTCTCCACCAACTTGTTTTGCTGCATGAATGATTTTTCTAACTTCCCCATTGATCCTTGAGAAAACTAAGATCATTCATGACTTCACAAGCTTTTCCAGCAAGCATTATAGTTTCTGGTTTTAATTCATCAATTGCAGCTTTGATGCATGTTATTATACCAGCAATAGTGAATGATTGCCAGCACTTGTTTATGCCAAGATTAGGATCTGAATCAATTTCTCGTTGAATGTTATCAAATACCAGACATACATATGTGGCCTTGACAAACCAAATGATGCCCTTGTCAAGGGGCTGAAGCAATGAGGTTGTATTTTGAGGTAAAAATACAACCTGGACATTTTTATTTTCATAGCAAACAGATTCAAGATGGCCAGGTGCATTGTCTGTTATTAACACGACTTTAAATTCCAACCATGCTTCCAAAAATTTTCTCACTTCTGGGAAGAAGCATTGGTAGAACTATTCCATAAACAAGATGGCTGTTACCTGTATTTTCTGCTTATGTTGTCAGAACATAGGCAGATAATGTTTGTTTTTGTTTTTGAAAGTACGTGGGTTCATTGCTCTGTACATTTCTTCTACTTTATCATATGCCCTGCATCATTGCCACTACCATCAGAGTTAATATGTCCTTCTTTATGCCCTGATGCCTCCTTTTCATGTTCATGAATTTAAGCTGTATTGGAGATCTCCCAGAAGAGTCCAGTTTTATCACAATTGAAACCCTGCTTTTGATGGTATCCTTTCCCCTTAATCAACTTCTTCAACTCTTCTAGAAATATGAGAGCAGCTTCTTCATTAGCAGATGTAGAGCCTCCAGTAAATTTTACATTTTTATTCCAAACCTATTCCTGAATCTGTGTAATCATTCCTTACTCACTGCAAATGACTTTGTGTCACTCATTTCAGAAGATCTCTTGCTGAGTTTTCATATAAGCTTAATGCTTTCTGGTGCAATATGTTGCATGAATTGGAATGTGTTTCTGTTCATGTCTTCCACCCACAAATTTAATGCCTTTTCATTTTAACTAAGTACTTATTATATACTCGGGTCATAATGTCTGCACCTTGAGGTACAATAAAAAAAAAACTAGCATAAATTTATTGTTTCTTCTTCACAATTTTATGGATAGAAGATTCACTGTAGATCTTAGCAATCTCAGCATATATATTTTTTTCCTTTCCTTATGAAGTCAAAAATTTTCACCATTTCACTAAAAGGAAGCACATTATGGCTTCTCTTTGACATGTCTGAATTGCCAGTATCACTCCTCTTGCACTTTGGGGTCATTATGAAGTAAAATAAGGACCACTTGATCATAAGCACTATGATGTTATGGCGGTTGAACCAAGAACCAAGATGGTTACTAAATGACTAATGGGCAGATAGCAGATGGTTCAAAGCATTTATTGAAAACTCTATCCAATTATTAGCTGACTACTAAGCTAACCAAGAGGAGACTTCAGTGGCAACACATGACAGAGTACAGAGTTTTCAGACTTAGTCCAGGAAAGTAACTAAACAAACAGTAGAAGCAGCAGCAATAATAAAACAAGCAACAACAGAAAACCCCTAGAAGAGGAAAATAATTTTAATTTCAGAGTTGCTACATTATATTATTTCAAATGTCTAATTTAAGAAACTACCTCTAATAGTTTTTTGAATCTCTGTTTCTTTGTTTGTAGTTTTTGTTTTGTTTTACAGTTACCATTTTTTGGCTGATGCCTAAGTTTATTGCATTATCAATAGATTTTGCCTCAATGACATTTACTTCTGTAATTTCCTGAGATCTATGTGTGTGTGTGCATGCACACATATGTGTGTATGAAATAGTGAAAGTTAATTTTTAACACTGCTTCATAGGTAGATTATCTTTGAGTAAAAGTTTCTCTAAATCATTATTAGATCATTTTTATTAAATGTTCTTCAAATACTCTGTATCCTTTCTTTTTTCTTCTTTTTATTTTGACCTTTATTGTTCATTTTGTTTTAGGTAAGTTTCTTTTTTAAAACATCACATTCAATTTTAAAACATTGAATCTGAGAATGTCCTTTTAAACTGGAGAAAATAGCCCTTTAAAAATGTATTGTGATTAATGATATGCTTGGAATGATTCCCACCACTTTATTTTCTATTTACTACATATTAAGCTTTGTAGTTATTTCTCCTGTCATATTTCATGCTATTTTTTGAGTCATCATTTTTTTCTTTTTTCTTTTTTTTTTTTTTTTTTTTGAGACAGAATTTCGCTCTTGTTGCCCAGGCTGGAGTGCAATGGCTCGATCTCGGCTCACTGCAACCTCCGCCTCCTGGGTTCAGGCAATTCTTCTGCCTCAGCCTCCTGAGTAGCTGGGATTACAGGCACGCACCACCATGCCCAGCTAATTTTTTGTATTTTTAGTAGAGACGGGGTTTCACCATGTTGACCAGGATGGTCTCGATCTCTTGACCTTGTGATCCACCCGCCTTGGCCTCCCAAAGTGCTGGGATTACAGGCTTGAGCCACCGCGCCCAGCCATTTTTTTCTTATTACTTCTTTTCTGCTATTGCTTTGAAGGTTATGCATGCAATTTTTAATGGAATATTGTGATCTTCAAAATTTTGACTTCTGCATTATAGTGGATTGTAAAAATGGTCATAAATTCTTTGACACTCCTCCCTTCAAGAAGTAGAGTTTAATTAACTGTCCCTTGAGTATAGGTTGGAGTGAGTGACTTTCTTTTAATAAATTTAAAAAAGTGTAAATGATGATATGTGCCTTTGGAGACTGGGTTGTGAAAGGTGCTACAAGGTGCAAGATGGACAAATAGAAACCTCCACTGATCCCCCACCCAGCAGGAAGACCAAATTTAATAACTATCCACACCCAAAAGTCACCTGATAGAAACCACAAATAAGGTGAGCAATCACAGTACCTGACTTTAACTTCATATCTTTGAAAGAGGCATTGAAACAGGTAGGAAAGATAGTCTAATATCACTGATGCCACCCATCCTGCATTCCTTGGCAGCAGCCTTGTGGCACTGAGAATCAATCTGTGTACTTGCAAGAGAAAAGAACAGTGACTGTGGGATTTGCATTGAACTCAGTGCTGACTTGCCACTGTGGAAAGCAAAGCTGAGCTGAACTTAGCTACTTCATGAGACTCCTGCTCATGAAGGAAACATTGAGAACAGCCCTAGCCAGAGGGGAATCACCCATCCTAGCAGTTGGAAGTTGAGTTTTGGTAAGCCTCACCACTGCAGGGTAAAGTGCTCTGGGGTTCCAAATAAACTTGAAAGGCAGTCTAGGCCACAAACACTGTGACTGCTGGGTGAGACCTGGTGCAGTGTTGGATTCAGAGTCAGTGGAACTGGGGCACATGCGACCTAGTGAGCCTCAGGATAGCTAAGGGAGTGCTGGCATCACCCATCCCCTAATCCCAGGTTGCACAGCTGTGACTCCAAGAAAGACCCTTTCCTTCTGCTTTAGATAAGGAGAGGGAAGAGTGGAGAGAATTTTGTCTTGCCCCTTGGATACCAGTTCAGCCACAGACGGCTAAGGCACCATTCAGAGTCACGAGGCCCCCATTCCAGGCCTTAGCTCCTGGATGACATTTCTACACAAACCCTGGGACAAAAGAGAACCCACTGCCTTGAAGGGAAGGACCAAATCCTGACAGGATACATTACCTGCTGACTAAAGAGCCCTTGGGTTCTGAATAATCAGCAATGGTAGCCAGGGAGTACTTGCTATGGGCCTTGGGGGAGATTCCAAGATATGTTGGCATTAAACCAGCACATTCCCAGATGTGGTGGCTATAGTGAAAGACTCCTCCTGCTTGAGAAAAGTAGAGGAAAAAGTAAAGGGGCCTTTGTTTTGCACCTTAGGTACCTGCTCAGCTATAGTGAGGTAGTACATTGAATGCCATCTAAGTGCCAAGGCCTGGAATCTGGAACCCAAAGCAGGCTTTTGGGATCCCTGATTCCAGGCCTTGGCACTTAGATGGCATTTCTAGCTCCCTGAGCAAGAGGGGAGCCCACTTCTGTGAAAGGTGGGTCCCAAGCCTTGTAGCATTCAACACAAGCTGACTTAAGAGACTTTGGGCCTTAAGTAAACATTAGCAGGAAGCTGATACTACTCTCCATGGGCCTCTGGTGGTGATGGCCATGGGGAGAAGTCTGTCTGCCTGTGAAAATGGGAAGGAAGGGTGGGAAGAAATGTACCTCTTGGTCAGTGCCAGCTTAGCCATAATTAAATTAAACATCAGGTAGATCTGTAAGGTTTTTGACTCCAGTCCCTGGCTCCTGAATGCCATTTTGGACCTGCCTGTGGCCTAGAGGGAATGCACCACCCTAAATGGAAGGACAAAAGCCTGGCTAACTTTGCCATCTGCTTACTGTAGATACTAGGGCATTGAGCAAACATAGGAGGTAACAAGGTAGTGGTTACAGTGGGCCTTGGATGAGATCTGGTGCTGTGTTGGCTTCAGGTATGATCCAGTACAGTTTTAGTGGTGGTGGCCACAGAGGTGCTGATGTCACCCTAACCCCAGCTCCAGGCATCTCAGCACAGAGGAGGAGACTCCATTTATTTGGGAAAAGTAATAAAAGAGGACAAGAATTTCTACCTACTAATACAGAGAATCCTTCCAAAACTTACCTAAGACAATCTAGGTGATACCTCCACAACTCTGTAAGGATCACAAGGTTACTGGGCTTGAAGTGCCCCTTAATGCAGATGTGGCTTAGATGGGAACGCTAAAGTCTTTTCAAATACGTGGAAAGCCTTCCCAAGAAGGATGGAACGTATCTCAAAATAATAAAAGCTATTCATGACAAACTAACAGTCAATATCATACTGAATGGGCAAAAACTTGAAGGATTCCCTTTGAAATCTGGCACTAGACAAGGGTGCCCTCTCTCACCACTCATATTCAATACAGTATTGAAATTCTAGCCAGAGCAATCAGGCAAGAAAAAGAAATAAAGGGTATTCAATTAGGAAAGGAGGAAGTCAAATTGTCTGTATTTGCAGACAACATGATTGTATATCTAGAAGACCCCATCGTCTCAGCCCCAAATCTCCTGAAACTGATAAGCAACTTCCGCAAAGTCTCAGGATACAAAATCTATGTGCAAAAATCACAAGCATTCCTATACACCAATAACAGACTAAAAGAGAGCCAAATCAAGAACGAACTGCCATTCACAATTGCTACAAAGAAAATAAAATACCTAGGAATACAACTAACACTGTCCCTCCCCTATTTCCCCCCAACAGACCCCAGTATGTGATGCTCCCCTCCCTGTGTCCATGTGTTCTCATTGTTCAACACCCACCTATTAGTGAGAACGTGCGGTGTTTGATTTTCTGTTCTTGTGTCAGTTTGCTGAGAATGATGGTTTCCAGGTTCATCCATGTCCCTACAAAGGACACAAACTCATCATTTTTTGATGGCTGCATAATATTCCAT
Source organism: Saimiri boliviensis (assembly GCF_048565385.1). Classification (NCBI taxonomy): domain Eukaryota; kingdom Metazoa; phylum Chordata; class Mammalia; order Primates; family Cebidae; genus Saimiri; species Saimiri boliviensis. The sequence continues at coordinate 97,946,923 of NC_133470.1, forward strand.
GGTGTATATGTGCCACGTTCAACTCTCTTTTTGAATGAGATGTTAGAAGGCAAGCTGTCAAACCAGGATGCTATGTTTGAGTCTACAGACTCTACCTCTTCTCTGGATAGTAAAGAAGATACAGAACCTTGAGGCACTTTGTGCTGACTAGAAACCCAGGAATCAGTAGCAGAGATGTCTTAGGTAAGAATCAGGGAAGAGCTTCCTCTTCTTGTTTGCTTTTGGTTCTGAAATGCTGCATAATCTTGTTCTCTGTCAGTGTTTGATGTGAAATTGAACTGGTGGGTTGAGTTGTACAGTCCTTGAGGTGATAAATTTCTTTTGTATTTTGTGAGTTCTGGGATCAGTGAAACGTTGATCTTCTTCAGAGGTATAATAGCTTTCAAGGTTGTGCACATAGAGTGGAAAACTGCCACTGTTCAAGAAACCCAAACAACCTTAGCTGAAGACTGAGGATATATCAAACATGAAATGATTAAGACAAATAATAATGCACTTAATGAAATTCAGCTACCATGAGAAGTAACTTTGTTGAACAACTTTTTCAATGTTCCCTATTTATGTAGAATTTAAAAATTGTCAGGAGAAGATTTTAGTAAAACAATACAATACAAATTACTAAATAATGTAATGGGAACATTAAAATATACTGAGTGGAATTAAGATAATACGATTTGGTATTAATTTGATAGATGAACTGAAAGAGAAGATAGTCACTGTTGAATGTCATATTCATGACCTGAAAAATCCAATGGAAAAAATAATTCAGAACCAGAGCAAAATACAAAGAAACAGAAATAGTTGGGGGAAGCGATACTTGAAGGAACAGATCCAGGAGGCTGAATGGGAGACTATTAGGAGTTAGAGAAAGATGGGGGAATTGTGGAAGAGAGGAGATATTTAAGTAGGTAATAAGGAAAAACCCTGATTTTGGCTGGGTATGTGGCTCATGCCTGTAATCACAGCTCTTTGGTAGGCTGACGTGGGTGGATCACCTGAGATCAGGAGTTCAAGACCACCTTGGCCAACATGGTGAAACCCCATCTCTATTAAAAATATAATAATTAGCTGGGCTGGTGGGAGGCACCTGTAATCCCAGTTACTAGAGACCTACTAAAATAAAGAACTTCTGTTTATCAAAAAGATACCATAAAGAAAATGAATATACAAACCAAGTACTGAGAAAAAATAGTTACAAAAAAATATCAAGCATAGTGAAAAGGAAGAACACTATATTTCTGCCAACTCCATTATTCTTTTCTTTTCTTTCTTTCTTTTTTTTTTTTTTTTTTTTTTGAGAAGGATTCTCACTCTGTAACCCAGGCTAGAGTGCAGTGGTGCAATCTTGGCTCCCTGAAACCTCCACCTCCTGAGTTCAAGCAATCCTTCTGCCTCAGCCTCCCGAGTAGCTGTGACTATAGGCACACACCACCATGCTCAGCTAATTTTTGTATTTTTAGTAGAGACGGGATTTTACCATATTGGCCAGGCTGGTCTCATACTCCTAACCTTGTGATCTGCTTGTCTCAGCCTCCCAAAGTGCTGAAATTACAAGCATGAGCCACCGTGCCTGGCCAACTCCATTATTCTTTATTATAGCTCCTGACTTTTTCTTGTTTTGCTATTATTATAATACTTAATCATCCGTTTGCTTATTTGTTTAGTGTCTCTCCCAGAGAAATGCAATTCTCGTGAGGGCAGGGTTTTCTACAAGTTTTTAGCTCATTGTACCCAGTAGGTGCTCAATAAATATTTATTGAAAGAATAGATACTATTCATGCATTGATCTAGGAGGGGCAGGAACTGTATTCACTGGATGAGTTTGGCACTATCCAATTAGCCAACTAAGATGGAAGTTCTGTGTACCTTTTACAGCTCAGGCTGGATTTACTTTGGTATTTTCTATTGTTGGCAGCTTGAGATGTCTTTCTTCCATGTCTGTGCCTCAGAAAGTGTAATCTGATGTTTTTTACTAACAAGGAAATAGAATCACTTTTTTAGGCTTGCGTATTTTCTTGAGTTATTCTTATGCTTAGCTGGTAACTCAATTGAAATTGTTCTAAATTTCACAGCAAATCATTTGATTTGGAGTACGGCAAAGTCCAGCCCTTTATAATGGATTCAAAGTTGTTTTTTTCATATTGATGAGGATATGAAAGTATTTCAAGTGCGAGATAGAAACACTTAAATGAACTGCACATCCTTTTGGTGCAGGAAGCATTGACTTTAGTGATCATTATACATGGGACTCATCAACCTCATTTTATACTCTAGTGAAGATAGTGATCACTTAGAATGACTTGGTTACTGATAGTTTATATATCAGCCAGTGTTAAAATTTTGCCTTCAAATTCTCAAAATAAATTTCCACTTATTTGTACACAAGTAACAGAGGGTAGAGTTTTGAACCCAAACTGACACCTAAATAAATGCACCCAACAAATGCTTGCATTTGGCAAGCATTTCTAACCACCATCTGGAAGAGATGAAGTGGGTAATTTGCAAAGCTGTGTTTATTCTGAATAAATTGGAGAAATTCTCTTTTAGTTAAATGTACTTTAATAATAAAACATTGAATTAGACAATGCAGACATTACTACTAGAGAGGGTTGTTATGGATTGGCCAGCTTCAACCATTGCTTCCACAGTACCAGTTAGAATAGATAAAAACGTGTGGTGGGGTTTGAGAAGAAAGCTACTGGCTGTCTTAGAGGAGAGGATTGACTGGGACTGTTGTGTGACTCTTTACCATTCCAGTTACCCATCACTGCAGAACTCCCTCACTCACATTTCATTACAACTATACATTTCTGTAACACTTTTTGTGTGCTAGGCATTAGGTTGCTTCCACTCCGTTTTTACATTTATAAAGCACTGCTATATGCATTTCTGTATATAGTCTTCATAGTTGCCTGTCAAAATAAGCATCGTTAGTCCCCATTTAACAGATGAAGACACTGAGGCCCAGAAGGGATCAAATGATATCATCCTGCCAGTGGGTGGCAGTGCAGATCATAACTCTTCTCTGTCACTCCAGATAATTGCTTTGTCTTTTTCTTCCCCATCACAGATGCAATTACATCATCTATAAGATATAGAAGAATAAGTTAAAGATACTTAGAGACTAGGGCAGCAAGAGTGATGCCAGGATTATGCAGACTGGCTCTTCTGAGGCCCAGAAGACAAGTTCATTTTTGAAACCATTATTGAAGGTATGGGCTCTCTATAGGAATTTCCTCAGAGATTCCACTAATTTCTCAAGGAGCCATACTAAGTGATCCCTGAGTTGTCCCTATACCAGCACTAACTGTGTAAGTATTTTCAGGCCTTTATTTTAAGAGAGCTTTCCCAATCCACAAAAGAATAACTTTAGACATGAAAGAATAGTTAGGACTATGCTTCACTGAGTGGGCTTTTTCATTTATCTTCTAGAATCCAGGTCACCTGGGATATTAGTTTGGGGTCCCTGGAAATGAGGTAAAGGAGCCCAGTGAAGGTCTACCTTCTTTCCTCAGGGGCTCAGTTGAGGCTTTTCCTAGAAAGTCAGTAGAGAAGATACAGGATACAAGCCTCTCCAATGGTACATGCACAGGAATTGGATGGTGTGGGTCTGAGGAGCTTGTGGGGCCTCTGGCCCCAGGCTCAGGAGATCCTTGACTGAGAAGACCCAAAGCTGGATGATTTTGAGGATCCTCACTGATTCCTCAGCGCTGAGCTTAAGGCTGAGCTTCTCCAGCTTCAAGTGGGGCAATACAGCCTCACACACACACATTAGAGAGGCTAGCTGGAGCCATAGGCAGAAGAATGAAACTGGACCACTACCTTTCAACATACACAAAAATTAACTCAAGATCAATTAAATGTTCAAAGATAAGACCTCAAACTATAATAATCCTAGGAGAAAACCTAGAAAGCATCATTCTGGACATCAGCCTTGGTAAATAATTTATGACTAAGTCCTCAAAAGCAATTGCAATAAAAACAAAAATTGACAGGTGGGACCTAATTAAACTAAAGAGCTTCTTCACAGCAAAAGAAACTATCAGCAGAGTAAACCAAGAACCTATAGAATGGGAGAATATATTCTCAAGCTATGCATCAGACAAAGAACAGTACACCCTGGAATAAATTGACTTAACAGAAATTTACAGAATAATCTACCCAACAACAGAAAGGGAAAAAAAAAATTGCAATCTACCCATCTGACAAAGGGCTAATATCCAGAATCTACAAAGAACTAAAACAGATTTACAATTAAAAAAAAAAAAAAAAAAACAAGCCCATTCAAAAGTGGGCAAAAGATATGAATAGACACTTTACAAAAGAAGACATACATGAGGCCAACAAACACATGAAAAAATGCTCATCATCACTGATTATTAGAGAAATGCAAATCAAAACCACATTTAGATATCATCTCACACCAGTTAGAAGGGTGATCATTAAAAAATCTGGAGGAAACAGATGCTGGAGAGGTTGTGGAGAAATAGGAACACTTTTACAGTGTTGGTGGGAGTGTAAACTAGTTCAACCATTGTGGAAGACAGTGTGGCAATTCCTCAAGGGCCTAGAAATAGAAATTCCATTTGACCCAGCAATCCCATTACTGGGTATATACCCAAAGGATTATAAATCATTCTATTATAAAGACACACACACACGTATGTTCATTGTGGCACTGTTTACAATAGCAATGACGTGGAACCAACCCAAATGCCCATTTGGGGGTTAGGGAGGTCAGGGAAGGATAACATGGGGAGAAATGCCAGATGTAAGTGACAGGGAGATGGAGGCAGCAAACCACATTGCCATGTGGATACCTATGCAACAGTCCTGCATGATCTGCACATGTACCCCAGAACTTAAAGTACAATAAAAAAACATAAAAAATATATTTTACCCATTAGCACATGGAACATTCTCCAAGATAGACCATATGATAGGCCACAAAATAAGTCTCAATAAATGTAAGAATATCTAAATTTTATATTAAGTACTCTCTCAGACCACAGCAGAATAAAAAAAAAGTGAAAATCAACTCTAAAAGGAACCCTCAAAACCATGCAAATACATGGAAATTAAATAATCTGTTCTTGAATGATCATTGGGTCAATAAAAAAATCAAGATGGAAATTAAAAATAATTTGAACTGAATGATTATAGTGATACATCCTATCAAACCTCTGGAATACAGCAAAAGCAGTGCTAAAAGGAAAGTTAAGAGCATTAAATGCCTACATCGAAAGGACTTAAAGAGCACAAATAGACAATTTAAACTCACACCTCAAAGAACTAGAGAAATAAGAACAATCCAAACCCAAAACCAGCAGAAGAAAAGAAATAACAAAGATCAGAGCAGAACTAAATTAAATTGAACTAAACAAACAAACAAAAAAAAAACAAAAGATAAATAAAACAAAAAGCTGATTCTTTGAAAAGGTAAACCAAATTGAATAGACCATTAGCAAGTTTAACAAAGGAAAGAAGAGAGAAGGTCCAAATAAGCTCAGTTAGAAATGAAATGGGAGCTATTACAACTGACACCATAGAAATAGAAAAGATCATTCAAGATCACTATAAATACCCTATGTGCACAAACTAGGAAACCTAGAGAAACAGATAAATTCCTGGAAATACACAACCCTCCTAGATTAAACCAGGAAGAAATAGACTCCGAACTGACCAATAACAAGCAGTGAGATTGAAATGATAATTTTATAATTGACAACAAAAAAAGATGTACAACCAGATTATTTCACAGCTGAATTCTAGCAGGCATTCAAAGAAGAAGCACTGCTAATCCTATTGAAAATATTCCAAAAGATAGAGAAACAGGGAATCCTCCCAAAATCATCCTATGAAGCCACTTATCACCCTAATACCAAACCCAGGAAAGGACATAACAAAAAAAGAAAACTACAGACCAGTATCCCTGATGAACATAGATGCAAAAATCCTCAACAAAATACTAGCTAACCAAATCCAACAGCATAGCAAAAAGATAATCCACCATGATCAAATGGGTTTCATACAAAGTATGCAAAGATGGTTTAACACATGCAAGTCAATAAATGTCATATACCACATAAACAGAATTAAAAAAAAAAACCACATGATTATCTCAATAGTTGAAGAAAAAGCATTTGACAAAATTCAGCATCCCTTTATGATTAAATCAGCGTAGAAGGGGCATACCTTAAGGTAATAAATGTCATCTGTGACAAACCCATAGTCAACATTATACTGAATGGGGAAAAGTTGAAAGCATTACCCCTGAGAACTGAGACAACACAAGGATGCCTACTTTCACCTCTTCTATTCAACATAATACAGGGAGTTTAAGCCAGAGCAATCAGAAGAAAGAAAGAAAGGGCACCCAAATTGGTAAAGAGGAAGTTAACCTGTCAGTGTTTGCCAATGATAAGACCATATACCTAGAAAACCCTAAAGATTCATCGATAAAGCTCCTATATCCGTAAAGTTTCAAGATACAAAATCTGTGTACACAATTCAGCAGCACCACTATACACCAACAGCAACCAAGCTGAGAATCAAATCAACAACTCAACCCCTTTTACAATAGCTGCAAAACAAAAACAAAAAACAACTTCAGAATTTACTTAACCAAGGACGGGAAAGATCACTACAAGGAAAACTACAGAACACTGCGTATGGTGAGAAGGGAACACTTTTACAGTGCTGGTAGGAATGGAAACTACTACAAGCACTATGGAAAACAGTGTAGACATTCCTTAAAGAACTAAACTACCATTTGATTTAGCAATCCCATGACTGGGTAACTACCCAGAGGAAAAGAAATCATATTATGAAAAAAATACTTGAACATGCATGTTCATAGCAGCACAGTTTGCAATTGCAAAATATGGAACCAGCCCAAATTCCAATCAATCAACAATTGGACTAACAAAATATGGAGGCAGGGCAGGCATCACCTGAGGTTAGGAGTTCAAGACAAGCCTGGCCAATGCGACAAAACCTCATATCTGCTAAAAATGCAGAAAATTAGCCAGACATGGTGGTACACACCTGTACTCCTAGCTACTTGGGAGGCTGAGGCAGGAGGGTCACTTGAATGTGGGAGGCAGAGGTTACAGTGAGCCGAGATCATGCCACTGCATTTCACCGTGGGCAATAGAGTAAGACTCTGTCTCAAAAAAAAAAAAGTTATATACATATGTTATACATATATGTATCATAAAATACTACTAAACCATATAAAGGAACAAAGTAATGGCATTCACAGCAGCATGGATGGAGTTGGAGACCATTATTCTAAGTGAAATAACTCAGGAATGGAAAGCCAAATATTGTATGTTTTCATTTATAAGTGGGAGCTAAGCTATGAAGATGCAAATACATAAGAATGATACCATGGACTTTGTTGACTCTGGGGTAAGTGTGGGAGGGGGTAAGAAATAAAAGACTACACATTAGGTACGGTGTACAATGCTCAGGTGATGGGTCCACTATAATCTCATAAATCAACACTAAATAACTTTCTCATGTAACCAAAAACTATCTGTTCCCCCAACACCTATTGAAATTTTTAAAAAAATAAAAAAATATTTAAAGAAAAACTAACTGTTGGATACTATGCTCCCTACCTGGGTCATGAGATGAATTGTACTCTAAACTTCAGTATTATATAATATACTCATGTATTAAACCTGCACATGTACTTCCTGAATCTAAAATAAAATTTGAAATTGTTAAGAAAGGGAAATGAAATGGTAAGCCACAGACTAGAAAAAAAATTCTTATATGCTTATGACACATGACTCATTACAAGAATATATAAATTACTTCTACAAATAAATGACAGAAAGACACCCCCCCAAAATATAGTGAAAAAAAGTATAGAGACATTTCAGAAAGACTCACAGTTGACCAATAAAATTATTTCATATTGTTAGACCTAAAGTAAATGCAAAGTAAATTCATTGAGATACCATTTTACACTCACTATAATTTCTTTTTTTATATATTCATTTATTTATTGAATTAATTATTATTTTTCTTTTTTTTATTGTATTTTAGGTTTTGGGGTACATGTGAAGAACATGCAAGATTGTTGCATAGGTACACACATGGTAGTGTGGTTTGCTGCCTTCCTTCCCCTCACCTACATCTGTCATTTCTCCCCATGCTATCTCTTCCCACCTCCCCACCCCCCGTCCCTCCCCCATTTCCCCCCAACGGACCCCAGTGTGTAGTGCTCCCCTCCACATGTCCATATGTTCTCATTGTTCAACACACGCCTATGAGTGAGAACATGCGGTGTTTGATTTTCTGCTCTTGTGTCAGTTTGCTGAGAATGATGGTTTCCAGGTTTATCCATGTCCCTACAAAGGACGCGAACTCATCGTTTTTGATGGCTGTGTAATATTCCATGGTGTATATGTACCACATTTTCCCTGTCAAGTCTATCATCGATGGGCATTTGGGTTGGTTCCAGGTCTTTGCTGTTGCAAACACTGCTGCAATGAACATTTGTGTGCATGTGTCCTTATAGGAGAATGATTTATAATCCTTTGGATATATACCCAGTAATGGGATTGCTGGGTCAAATGGGATTTCTATTTTTAGGTCATTGAGGAATCGCCACACTGTCTTCCACAGTGGTTGAATTAATTTACACTCCCACCAACAGTGTAGAAGTGTTCCTATTTCTCCACATTCTCTCCAGCATCTGTTGTCTCCAGATTTTTTAATGATCGCCCTTCTAACTGGTGTGAGATGATATCTAAATGTGGTTTTGATTTGCATTTCTCTAATGACCAGTGATGATGAGCATTTTTTCATATGTTTGTTGGCCTCCTGTATGTCTTCTTTTGTAAAGTGTCTGTTCATATCCTTTGCCCATTTTTGAATGGGCTTGTTTGTTTTTTTCTTGTAGATCTGTTTTAGTTCTTTGTAAATTCTGGATATCAGCCCCTTGTCAGATGGGTTGACTGCAAAATTTTTTTCCCATTCTGCTGGTTGCCGATTCACTCTAATGACTGTTTCTTTTGCCACTCCGAAGCTGTGGAGTTTGATTAGGTCCCATTTGTCGATTTTGGCTTTTGTTGCCATTGCTTTTGGCGTTTTGGTCCTGAAGTCCTTGCCTACGCCTATGTCCTGAATGGTTTTGCCTAGATTTTCTTCTAGGGTTTTTACGGTGTTAGGTCTGATGTTTAAGTCTTTAATCTATCTGGAGTTGATTTTGGTGTAAGGTGTCAGGAAGGGGTCCTGTTTCTGCTTTCTGCACATGACTAGCCAGATTTCCCAACACATAAACAGGGAATCCTTTCCCCATTGCTTGTTTTTGTCAGGTTTGTCAAAGATCAGTTGGTTCTAGATATGTTGTATTTCTTCTGAGGCCTCTGTTCTGTTCCATTGGTCTATATATCTGTTTTGGTACCAGTACCATGCTGTTTTGATTACTGTAGCCTCATAGTATAGTTTGAAGTCTGGTAGTGTGATGCCTCCTGTGTTGTTCTTTTTGCTTAGAATCGACTTGGCTATGCGGGCTCTCTTTTGGTTCCCTATGACGTTTAAGGTGTTCTTTTCCAGTTCTGTGAAGAAGGTCATTGGTAGCTTGATGGGAATAGCATTGAATTTGTAAATTACTTTGGGCAATATGGCCATTTTCACGATGTTGATTCTTCCTAACCATGAACATGGAATGTTTCTCCATCTGTTTGTGTCCTCTCTTATTTTGTTGAGCAGTGGCTTGTAGTTTTCCTTGAAGAGGTCATTTACGTTCCTTGTTAGTTGTATTCCTAGGTATTTTATTCTATTTGTAGCAATTGTGAATGGCAGTTCGTTCTTGATTTGGCTCTCTTTAAGTCTGTTATTGGTGTATAGGAATGCTTGCGATTTTTTCACGTTTATTTTGTATCCTGAGACTTTGCTGAGTTGTTTATCAGTTTCAGGAGATTTTGGGCTGAGATGATAGGGTCTTCTAGATATACAATCATGTCATCTGCAAATAGAGACAATTTGATTTCCGCCTTTCCAATTTGAATACCCTTTATTTCTATTTCTTGCCTGATTGCTCTGGCTGGAACTTCCAGTACTATATTGAATAGGAGTGGTGAGAGAGGGCATCCTTGTCTAGTGCCAGATTTCAACGAGAATGTTTCCAGATTTTGCCCATTCAATATGATATTGGCTGATGGTTTGTCATAAATAGCTTTTATTATTTTGAGATACGTTCCATCAATACCTAGTATATTGAGGGTTTTTAGCATAAAGGGCTGTTGAATTTTGTCAAAGGCCTTCTCTGCATCAATCGAGATAATCATGTGGTTTTTGTCTTTGGTTCCATTTATGTGGTGAATTACGTTTATGGACTTGCGTATATTGAACCAGCCTTGCATCCCCGGGATGAATCCTACTTGATCATGGTGGATGAGCTTTTTGATATGCTGTTGCAATCGGCTTGCCAGTATTTAATTGAAGATTTTTGCATCTATGTTCATCCTGGATATTGGCCTGAAGTTTTCTTTTCTTGTTGAGTCTCTGCCGGGTTTTGGTATCAGGATGATGTTTGTCTCATAAAATGATTTGGGAAGGATTCCCTCTTTTTGGATTGCCTGGAATAGTTTCAGAAGGAATGGTATAAGCTCCTCTTTGTGAGTCTGGTAGAATTCGGCTGTGAACCCGTCTGGACCTGGGCTTTTTTTGGATGGTACACTTTTAATTACTGCCTCAACTTCAGACCTTGTTATTGGTCTATTCAGGGTTTCAGCTTCTTCCAGGTTTAGGCTTGGGAGGATGCAGGTGTCCAGGAATTTATCCATTTCTTCCAAGTTTACTAGTTTATGTGCATAGAGTTGTTTGTAATAATCTCTGATGATGGTTTGGATTTCTGTGGAATCTGTGGTGATATCCCCTTTATCGTTTTTTATTGCATCAATTTGGTTATTCTCTCTTTTCTTTTTTATTAATCTGGCTAGTGGTCTGTCTATTTTGTTGATCTTTTCGAAAAACCAGCTCCTGGATTTATTGATTTTTGAAGAGTTTTTTGTGTCTCTATCTCCTTCAGTTCTGCTCTGATCTTAGTTATTTCCTGTCTTCTGCTAGGTTTAGAGTTCTTTTTGATCTTGCTCCTCTAGCTCTTTCAATTTTGATGATAGGGTGTCAATTTTAGTTCTCTCCTTTCTTCTCATGTGGGCACTCATTGCTATATATTTTCCTCTAGAGATTGCTTTAAATGTGTCCCAGAGATTCTGGTATGTTGTGTCTTCGTTCTCGTTGGTTTCGAAGAACATCTTTATTTCTGCCTTCATTTCATTGTTTATCCAGTCAACATTCAAGAGCAAATTGTTCAGTTTCCACAAAGCTGTGTGGTTCTGAGTTAGTTTCTGCATTCTGAGTTCTAACTCGATTGCACTGTGGTCTGAGAGACTGTTTGTTATGATTTCCATTGTTTTGCATTTGCTGAGGAGTGATTTATTGCCAATTATCTGGTCAATTTTCGAGTAGGTGTAATGTGGTGCTGAGAAGAATGTATATTCTGTGGATTTGGGGTGGAGAGTTCTGTAAATGTCTATTAGGTTTGCTTGTTCCAGGTCTGAGTTCAGGTCCTGGATATACTTGTTGATTTTCTGTCTGGTTGATCTGTCTAATATTGACAATGGGGTGTTAAAGTCTCCCACTATTATTGTGTGGGAGTCTAAGTCTCTTTGTAAGTCATTAAGAACTTACCTTATGTATCTGGGTGCTCCTGTATTGGGTGCATATATATTTAGGATCGTTAGCTCTTCTTGTTTCGGTGATCCTTTTACCATCATGAAATGTCCTTCTTTGTCTCTTTTGATCTTTGTTGCTTTAAAGTCTATTTTATCAGAGATGAGAATTGCAACTCCTGCTTTTTTTTTTGCTCTCCATTTGCTTGGTAGATCTTCCTCCTTCCCTTTATTTTGAACCTTTATGTATCCTTGCATGTAAGATGGGTTTCCTGGATACAGCACACTGATGGGTTTTGGCTTTTTATCCAATTTCCCAGTCTGTGTCTTTTGATTGGGGCATTTAGTCCATTTACATTTAGGGTTAATATTGTTATGTGTAAATTTGATACTGTCATTTTGATGCTACCTGGCTGTTTTGTTGGTTAGTTGATGCAGATTCTTGATTGTGTTGATGCTCTTTTTCCATTTGGTGTGTTTTTGGAGTGGCTGGTACTGGTTGTTCCTTTATATGTGTAGAGCCTCTTTCAGGAGTTCTTGTAGAGCAGGTTTGGGGGTGATGAAATCTCTGAGTACTCGCTTGTTTGCAAAGGATTTTATTTTTCCTTCACTTATGAAGCTTAGTTTGGCTGGATAGGAGATTCTGGGTTGCAAGTTCTTTTCTTTAAGGATGTTGAATATTGGCCCCCAATCTCTTCTGGCTTGTAGGGTTTCTGCTGAGCGATCTGCTGTGAGTCTAATGGGTTTCCCTTTGTGGGTAACCCGACCTTTCTCTCTGGCTGCCCTTAGCATTTTCTCTTTCATTTCAACCCTGGTGAATCTGACGATTATGTGCCTTGGGGTTGCTCTTCTTGAGGAATATGTTTGCGGTGTTCTCTGTATTTCCTGGATTTGAATATTGGCCTGCCTTGCTAGGTTGGGGAAGTTTTCCTGGATAATATCCTGAAGAGTATTTTCCAGCTTGGATTCATTCTCTTCATCACATTCAGGTACACCTATCAAATGTAGATTAGGTCTTTTCACATAGTCCCTCATTTCTTGAAGATTTTGTTCATTCCTTTTTGTGCTTTTTTCTCTGTTCTTGCCTTCTCTTTTTATTTCATTGAGTTGATCTTCAACCTCTGATATCCTTTCTTCTGCTTGGTCAATTCGGCTGTTGAAACTTGTGTATGCTTCACAAAGTTCTCGTGTTGTGTTTTTCAGCTCCATCAATTCACATATATTCTTCTCCATGTTGTCCATTCTCGTTAGCATTTCATCCAATCTTTTTTCAAGGTTCCTAGTTTCTTTGCATTGGGTTAGAACATGTTCTTTTAGCTCACTGTAGTTTCTTACTATCCACCTTCTGAAGTCTGATTCTCTCATTTCATCACACTCCTTCTCCATCCGGTCTGGTTTCCTTGCTGGTGAGGAGTTGTGATCCCTTTTAGGAGAAGAGGTGTTCTGGTTTCAGGAGTTTTCATCCTTTTTGCGCTGGTTTCTTCCCATCTTTATGCTTTTCTCCACCTGTTGTCTTTGTAGTTACTGTCTTTCAGATTGGGTCTCTGAGTGAGCTTCTAGTTTGTGGATGCTGAAGTTACTTCCTCTTCTTCTTCTTTTTTTTTTTTTTTAAACTTTCCTTCTAACAGTCTGGCCCGTCTGCTGTAGGACTGCTGAGGTCCTTTCCAGGCCCTGCTTGCCTGGGGATCACCTGCAGCAGCTGCAGAACAGTAAGGGTTGCTACCAGTTTCCTCTCCCACTATCTTTGTCCCAGAAAAATGCTCACCAAGTGTCAGTCCATTCTCTCCTTTATGAGGTGAGTCTCTGGATCTATGGGAGTCAGGGAGCTACTTGAGGAGACAGTCTATCTTTTATTGGGGCTTAAGTCCTGAGCTGTGAGCTCCGTTGTTCATTCAGAGCTGCTGGGCAGGTACGTTTATGTCTGCTGCAGCTAAACTCATAAAGCACTTTTTGTTGCCAGGTGCTCTGTCCTGGGGAGTTAGGGCTTTATGAGTTTCCATTGTGCTGCTGCCCTTGTTTTTTCTTTCAGGTCTGCCCTGCACAGCTAGCAGCCCACCTGGCCACTGTCTGCCTGCAGAGGCTTTGCTGAGCTGCTGTGGTCTCTGCCCAGCTGCCCTGTGCTCTTCCCTGCAGTCCTGTTTATATGGGCGTAGTTAGAACTGCCTCAGCAATGGTGGCCCCGCCTCTGTTATGGCGGACTCCCTCTCTTGTGGCAGGTTGCCTCGGCAATGGGGGCCTGCCTCCATAGTGGTGGAGAGTCTCAGTAATGGCGGAAGCCCCTCCCCCACCGAGCTGGACCATCCCAGGTTCAGCTGTCCTTGCTTTGAAATGCTCAACCCAGAGGGTTTTCAATTACTGTTTTTGTTTTCCTTGTTGTTGGGGGTGGGGGGTGGGACCAACTGAGCCTGATCACCTGTCTCCCTGACTCAGAGTCTTTTTTTTTTATTTTTTAAGTTGAATGACCCAGCGTTCGAGTCGCTTGTTGAAAAGGCGCTGGGATCTCCCGTGCTGCGACTCACCGAGTCGGCTCAAACAGCGGTGCCGGCTCCTGGCGGATTTTTTGCCTAGGAATCTCCTGGCCTGGCTCGCTATTTCAGATGAATGGGCAACTCTGCCATCTCAGGGCTCCGATTGCCAGCTAAGAGGGCTCCCAGATCAGTGGCTTTTGTATGGAGAACCACCACAACAGGGCGTGGTCACAGCAGCCACTCGGGCCAAATCAGCCCCACGGGGGCCAAAACAGCCACACTGGCCGGAACAGATACTCTCTGCCTGGGTATCTCCTGATCTGTGGGCAATAAAAGTGCGTCTGGAAATGCGGCATCCACTCACCCTCTGCACTTTCACCGGGAGCTGAAGTCCTGAGCTGTTCTTAGGCAGCCATCTTCCCAGCATCCCCACTCACTATAATTTCTAAAATTAAAAACACTGATAACATCAATGTTGGTGAGAATATGGAGCAAACTAAAATCTCATATCTTGTTGATTGCAGTGTAAATTGAAAAACCACTTCTCAATTGTTAGTTTTGTGAGGAACCTCCAAACTGTTCTCCATAGTGGTTGTACTAATTAAAATTCCTACCAACAGTGTAAAAGTGTTCCTTTTTCTCTATATCTTCACCAGAATTTGTTATTACCTGTCTTTGGAGAAAAGCCATTTTAATGGGGGTGAGATAATTATCTCATTGTAATTTTCATCTGCATTTCTCTGATCATCAATGATGGCGAATACATTTTCATATGCATGCTTGCCATTTGTATGTCTACTTTTGAGAAATGTGTTTTCAAATATTTGCCCATTTCTTGGTCAGATTAATAGGTTTTTTTTCTATAGATTTGTTTGAGCTACTTATATATTTTCCTTATTAACCCCTTGTCAGATGGGTAGTTGGCGAACATTTTATCCTGTTCTGAGGTTTGTGTTTTCATTTTGTTGATTATTTTCTTTGCTGTGAAGATTTTTTAGTTTGATGTAATCCCGTTTGTCCATTTCTGCTTTGGTTGCCTCTGCCCATGGGATATTGCTCAAGAAACTTTTGCCCAGATCAATGTCCTGGAGACTTTCCCTAATGTTTTCTTGCAGTAGTTTCATAGAGTGAGGTCTTATATTTAAGACATAAATCCACTTTGAGTTGGTTTTTGGATATGTTGAGAGATAAAGTTCTAATTTAATTCTTCTACATATGGATATCCAGCTTTCCCCCCATCATTTATTGAAGAGACTCTCTTTTCCCCAATGTATGTTCTTGGCATCTTTGTCGAAAATGGGTTCACTGTAGGTGTTTGAATTTGTTTCTGGGTTATCTATTCTGTTTCATCGTTCTATGTGTCTGTGTTTACACCAGTACCACTGCTTTGACTACTATAGCTCTGTAGTATGATTTGAAGTCAAGTAATGTAATTTGTCTAGTCTTTTCCTTTTTGGTCAGGATAACTTTAGCTATTCTGGATGTTTTGTTGTTACATATAAATTTTAGGATTTTTTTCTGTATTTTTATGAAGACTGTCATTGGTATCTTGACAAGAATTACATTGAATCTGTAGATTGTTTTATGTAGTATGAACATTTTTAACAATATTGATTCTTCCAAAACATGAACACAGAACATCTTTCCACGTTTTGGTATTCTCTTCTATTTCCTTCATCAATGTTTTATAGTTTTCATTATAAAGATCTTTAACTTCTTTAAGTTAATTGTTAGGTATTTAATTTTATGTGTGACTATTGTAAATAGGATTAAATTTTTTATTTCTTTTTCACCTTGTTCACTGTTGGCATCTAAAAATGCTACTTATTTTTATATGTGGCTTTTGTATTCTGCAATTTTACTGAATTTTTTTTAATCTTTTCTTATAGTTTTCTTATGGAATCTTTAGGTTTTTCCAAATATAGCATTATATCATTTGCAAACAAGTGTAATTTAACTTCTAACTTTACACTTTGGATGACTTTTATTTCTTTCTCTTGTCTGATGGCTCCACCTAGGACTTCTCATACTATGTTGAATAACAGTGGTGACAGTGGGCATCCTTGTCATGTTCCAGATCTTAGAGAAAAGGCTTTCAGTTTTTCTGCATTCTGTATGACACTAGCTGTGGGTCTGTTGTATCTGGCTTTTATTATGTTGAGGTATGTTCCTTCTATATCCAGTTATTTTTAGGGGTTTTATAATGAAGGTTGTTGAATTTTATCAAATGTTTTATAGCGTCAATTGAAATGATTATATGGACTTTATTCTTTATTCTGCTGATATGGTGTATCAAATTGATTGATTCGTGTATGTTGGATGATCCTTGCATCCCAGAGAAAAACCCCATTTCATCATGTTGAATAATCTTTCTAATATATTTTCGAATTTCTTTTGCTAATATTTGTTGAAGACTTTTACATCAATATTCACCAGAGATATAGGCCTGTTGTTTTCTTTTATTGGTGTGTCTTTGTGTTTTTGGTATGTTTTAGGTATCAGGGTAATACTGGCCTCATAGAATGTGTTTTGAAGTATTCCTTCCTCCAGAATAGTTTCGGTATGATTTGTATTATTTCTTCTTTAAATATTTTGTAGAATTCAGCAGAGACACCACTGGGTCAAAAACTTTGCTTTACTGAGAGACTTTAAATTATGGCTCAATATTGTTAATTCTTATTGGTCTGTTCAGGTTTTGGATTCTTCCTGGTTCAATCTTGTTAGGATGTATGTATCTAAAAAGGTGTCCATTTTTTCTAGATTTTCTAATTTATTGTCATATAGTTGCTCATAGTAGCCATTAATTACCCTTGGATTTTCTGCAGTATCCGTTGTAATATTTCCTTTTTCATTTCTGATTTTATTTATTTATATCCTCTCTCTTGTTTTCTTAGGTAGTCTGACTAAAGGTTTGTCTATTTTATTTAACTTTTCAGAAACAAGCTTTTTGTTTCATTTTTTGTATTTTTTTTTTCATTTTGTTTTTGTTGATTTCTGCTCTGATCTTTATATATTTTTTCTTCTATTTATTTTGGGTTTGGTTTGTTTTTACTTTTCTGGCTCTTTCAGGGAATCGTTAGATTGTTTATATGAAGTTTTCCCTCTTTTTTGATGTAGGCACTTATAACTATAAACTTCCCTCTGAGTACTGCTTTTGTTACATCACAGAGGTTTTGGTATGTTGTGTTTCTATTATTATTTGTTTGAAGAAATTTTTTTTATTTTTCTGCTTAAAATCTTCATTAACACACTGGTCATTCAGGATCATATTGTTTAATCTCCATGTATTTGTATAGTTCTCAAATTTTCTCTTATTGATTTCTAGTTTTATTCCATTATGGTCCAAGAAGATACTTGATTATTTTAATTTTTTGAATGTTTGAAGACTTTTCTGTGGCTGAGCATATTGTCTATCCTTGAGAATAATTCATGTGCTGAGGAAAGAATGTCTGTTCTGCATCTTTTGGATGAAATGTTCTGTAAATATCTGTTAGATCCATTTCGTCTATAGCATAGATTAAGTCTGATGTTTCTTTGTTGATTTTCTGACTGGAAGATTTATCCAATGCTGAAAGTGGAGTGTTGAAGTCTCTAGCTTTTATTATTGTATTGGAACCTATCTCTGTTTTTAGCACTAATTATATTTCCTTGATTTATCTGGGTGCTCTAGTGTTGGATGCATATATATTTAAAATTGTTTTGTCCTCTTCCTGAATTGACTCCTTTATCATTATAGAGTGACCTTCTCTTTTTCTTCTTATAGTTTGTGCCTTGAAATCTATTTTGTCTGATATAAGTATAGATACTCAAGCTCTTTTTTGGTGCCCATTGACATGATATATATTTTTCCATTTCTTTATTTTCAGTCTATCTGTGTCTTCATAGGTGAAATGTGTTTTTTATAGGCAACAGATCATTGGGTCTCATTTTGTTATTCCTTCAGCCAGTCTATGTCTTTTGATTGGAGAGTTTAGTCAATTTACATTCATCGTTATTACAGATAAATAAGGAATTCTTCCTGTTATTTTAAAATTTGTTTTCTAGTTATTTTATGGTCTTCTCTTCCTTCATTCTTTCCTTCCAGTCTTTCTTTTTTTCCCACTCTAATTTCTCCACTGTGCATATCTCCTGTTTTATTCCTTTTCTCCACTACTCCCTAATCTCCAAAACCTTTACCACTGTGTTCTTTGCAACTCATGATCCAGCCTCAACAAACTGTTCTATATATTTGAATATAGAACGCTCTCTGTAAAAGTTCCCCTCATTTGCTCTAATTGAATCCTGGCTCTCTCCTGAGCCTACTCCTACACTATTAAGTGGTAAGATATCTCTTCTTACATAACATTAGGGCCAGATTGGAGTATGTGTCCTCCTTGCTCCTTGTCACCACTTTCAGAGCATTCTCACTTCTTTCTCCCTAAAAATACTCAGATGTGAAGCTCAGGTCATTAGACTATATCATCCACTGTCGCTATTATTGCTTTTGTCCATTAGCCCCCTGGGTTACTGTCCTTGATTTATTTTCATTTTGTTCTTGGTAGGATCTGGGCGTTTGTTTGTTTGTTTGTTTGTTTGTTTGTTTGTTTGTTTTCTGTACTTCAGGTTCTGAGGTATATGCGCAGATCATGCAAGATTGTTGCATAGGTACATACATGGCAATGTTGTTTGCTGCCTTCCTCCCCCCCATCACCTGTATCTGGCATTTCTCCCCATGTTATCCCTCCCCCACCTCCCCATCCCACACTGTCTCTCCCATAGCTGCCCCAACAGACCCCAGTGTGTGATGCTCCCCTCCCTGTGTCAATGTGTTCTCATTGTTCAACACCTGCCTATGAGTGAGAACATGCAGTGTTTAGTTTTCTGTTCTTGTGTCAGTTTGCTGAGAATGGTGGTTTCCAGGTTCATTCACGTCCCTACAAAGGATACAAACTCATCATATTTTATGGCTGCATAGTATTCCATGGTGTATATGTGCCACGTTTTCCCTGTCCAGTCTATCATTGATGGGCATTTGGATTGGTTCCAAGTCTTTGCTATTGTGAACGGTGCTGCAATGAACATTCGTGTGCATGTGTCCTTATAATAGAATGATTTATAATCCTTTGAATATATACCCATTAATGGGATTCCTGGGTCAAATGGAATTTCTATTTCTAGGTCCTTGAGGAATCGCCACACTGTCTTCCACAATGGTTGAACTAATTTACACTCCCACCAACAGTGTAAAAGTGTTGCTATTTCTCCACATCCTCTCCAGCATCTGTTGTCTCCAGATTTTTTAATGATTGCTGTTCTAACTGGAGTGAGATGTTATCTCAATGTGGTTTTGATTTGCCTTTCTCTAATGACCAGTGATGATGCGCACTTTTTCATATGTTTGTTGGCGTCATATATGTCTTCTTTTGTAAAGTGTCTGTTCATAGCTTTTGCCCACTTTTGAATGGGCTTGTTTGTTTTTTTTCTTGTAAATCTGTTTTAGTTCTTTGTAGATTCTGGATATTAGTCCTTTGTCAGGTGGGTAGATTGCAAAAATTTTTTCCCATTCTGTTGGTTGCTGGTTCACTCTAATGATTGTTTCTTTTGCTGTGCAGAAGCTCTGGAGTTTAATTAGGTCCCTTTTGTCTATTTTGGCTTTTGGTGCCAATGCTTTCGTTGTTTTAGTCATGAAGTCCTTGCCTATGCCTATGTCCTGAATGGTTTTGCCTAGATTTTTCTCTAGGGTTTCTAATGCTGTTAAGTCATATGTTTAAGTCTTTAATCCATCTGGAGTAAATTTTAGTGTAAAGTGTCAGGAAGGGGTCCAGTTTCTGCTTTCTGCACATGGCTAGCCAGTTTTCCCAACACCATTTATTAAACAGGAAATCCTTTCCCCATTGCTTGTTTTTGTGAGGTTTGTCAAAGATCACATGGTTGTAGATGTATGGTGTTGCCTCCAAGGCCTCTGTGCTGTTTCGTTGGTCTGTATCTCTGTTTTGGCACCAGTACCATGTTGTTTTGATTACTGTAACCTTGTGGCATAGTTTGAAGTCAGGTAGTGTGCCTCCAGCTTTGTTCTTTTTGCTTAGAATTGACTTGGCTATGTGGGCTCTCTTTTGGTTCCATATGAAGTTTAAGGTGGTTTTTTTCCAGTTCTGTGAAGAAGGTCATTGGTAGCTTGATGGGGATAGCATTGAATCTGTAAATTACTTTGTGTAGTATGGCCATTTTAATAGGTGTTATGGCTAGCATACTCTCAATACACTTCTCTTTCAAAATTTTCCTTAGGTTTCTGACAAGTTATATTTCAGTTTGAACTTTATAGTGTGGCTGATTGAAAATGAAGCCCTGCTGTATTTTATTTGGATAATTGAAATTTATAAATATTCTTGGCAGAATTGTTTTAGTAAGAATCATTTCTGTTGCTATTTTTAAATGAGTTGTTTTCTTTTATTATATTTTCTAACTGGTTTTCATATATGGAAAAGTTAATGTTATTTTATTAAATAATTTCCTACATAGCTATAAAATTATGATGGGAAAGTGTATGTATTGAATGTACATGATGTGCACACAGGTTCCAGTTTTGAAATATATACATATATAAACAATCCTAAAAATATATTGGCAGGACATGAACCAAAATATCAACCTTAATTATTTCTGAATGGTAGATGATAGTTATAAATAATCTTTGTTGTCTTCTTTGTTTTGTCCAGTGCTTCTCATATTTCTTGCACTGAGCATGTATTGTTATTATATCAATAAGAAAAAGAAAATTTTAAAAGGAAAAGATAGTCAAAGCATAGTTAAGAGACATAACTTTGGAATACAATTGTGGTGCTGAAATATGGAAGAAGAGAACAATATGATCAGCTGCATAATCAGGGTAGACTAACTGCTGTAATAAACTACCCTCAAAACCTCAGTGGCTGAACAGAATAAAAGTTAATTGTTCTCTGATACTCTAATGAACTTCCACCGGGAATAGGGTGGGGGACCTTTTGCATGTAGTAGGTTTTGGGGGCCAGCTTGAAAGTGATATGTCACTTCCACCACATTCTATTTGCCATCACTCAGTCACATGCATTTCTAGCTGCCAGAGTGGCTATGAAATGTAATCTAGCTGTGTATCCAAGAAGAATAGAGCATGGATACCAGTGATCACTCACAGCCACAAGTGAGTCTAGTGAGCACTTACAGTTGCACTGTGTTTTTGCATCACTTTCTAGGGCAGTTATGGGGGTTTGGGAGTTTTCTTCCCAGGGGACCTTCTCGAAGTTGTTGAGGATATTCAGCTTTTCCCTGATTAAAACAAGCAGAAATCTGCTCTACTGTGCCCTGCAATCTCCACACAAATTTCTTAGTATTTTTATGTCTGCCTAGTCTTATTTTGTGCATTGAGCTATCTCCAATCTTAGATTGAATCCTCAGTCTCTGGTTCTTCACCTTACATCTGGTCTGGCTTGGTATCTTCAGTCATTTACTTCACTGTGACCTTAGTGTATGTTGGATACTGCTTTCTCTACAATGCTTTGGTGAACTGTCTACATTTCCTTCCATGTGTGAACTGAATCCATCTTCTTCTTTCTGACCTGAAACTGGGTTGTGAATTTGGCATCTCAAAAGGACTCTGGGTTATCTAACCTGTATCTGATTACTTCCTGGAGAAGAAGGAAATTATTGTCCCTTCCCAGGTTTTTGGAGACTGATTGATGAGCTACTTACAGTCCAGGTTGCACCGTTACATGTCCAGTGTCTTTCAGCACCCCGAATTTGTATAAGAAAGCTATTAGACATGCATAGTACAGCCTGGAATGGCTTATCTGAGAAGGATCACTGAGGAGAGATGGAGAGTGTCTGGCACAGTGCAGAGACAATTCACACCATCACCATCTCACAGAATATCTGACTGCAGGATATGGTGAAAACATGCCATGTGTTCATAAAGTACACATTCTCAGTAAATATCCCAGGGAACTTGCATCTGGTTTTCCTTGCTCTTTGCTTAAACTGAAAGAAATTGGTTTTTCTTCCCATAGGAAAATCAGAGTGTAACTTCATTTTCATCCAAAATAACTCCTAAGTGATATGTTTTAATTAGGCCTTAATTTAAGCATGTTCTTTGCTCTGCTCATGTTTTCTTATCTAACAAACTTCCAGGAAACAAAACACCTACGGCCCATGATCAACTTTAGGTATTGAAGTTCAGAGGTATTTTTAAAATAACTTTTTCTTTCTGATTATAATAATAAGCACAATAATGGCATACTTTTGAGTTTATACTACCAGATAGTGCTGGGCTCAGTGTTTCACATGCATTGACTAATCTCTGCAACTTTCTGTGGTAAATATTATGATTTCCACTAACATAAAAAGAAACTGAGATACAAAGAAATTCAGCATTCTGTTTAAAGACACATAGCTAGGAAATAACAGTGCTAGAATTAAAGCCTGGGTCTTCTGACTCTGGAACCTATGCACTACTGCCTCCAAATCCTGCTTTCATACATGACTATTAGAACAAACTTGAGGAAGATAACGTATAATGAAGAAACCAATACGAATAAAAATGATCTATAATTTCTTAACTTAGAGATATCTGTTGCATTTGGTATCTTTTCCAAGTTGTTATCCCTGAGGGATACATATGTTTTTTACTAGAAAGGTTTTATTCATGGTTTTGTATTCTGCTTTGTAACATTTGAACTCCTATTATATTGTCAAGTCATTCAATTTTTGTTAAAAACATTTTCCTGGTGGCATGTCATTCTATTGTGCTATAATTTATTTAACCAGTCTTTTATCACTGGAAATTTTTCTGTTTTCATTTCTTGCTGTTACAAAAAACAATTCCAAATAATTCTACTATGAATTCGTTTGACTATACTTTGATCAACTATTTCCTCATCATAAATTCTTAGTAGAATTACTATTTGAAACACATACCTGTATTTAATGCCCTTCACAAATATTATCAAATATAATGAATTCTTGATAACATCTGTATTAGTGATAATTGATGTTAATACACTTTGTAATTAGTTGAGCCCGATACTAGAGGCATTTTTCTTTTTTTCTTTTTATTTTAGAGATGGAGTATCTCTATGTTGCCCAGGCTGATTTCAAACTCCTGGCCTCAAGCAATCCTTCTGCCTTAGCCTCCCAAAGTGCTGGGATTACAGGAATGAGCCACTACACCCAACTGAGGCATCTTTCTTTTATGGTCATTGAATACAAAATAGATTTGAATTTTTAAAAGTATTTAAAGAGCTGTGTCTTTGGAATAAGGGGAGAAATAAAGGGAGAAATAAAGGCTTCAACCCTACTAAATTAGAAAAGGTGTGGTCATCTCAGGAAACCTGACATCTACAACACTACATGGCTACCATGAAGGATAACCTGCAGGAGGGACGTTGACAGATGTATGCTACTATAAGGATTTTACATGGTTGTAATATTTGCAGTTACATTCGATTTGTGGGATTGGCATTTCTGAGTAGGGAAGAAAAGTAGAAGTCATTAAGCACTTAGAGTGTCTTCTGGCTTGGAGACTGAATTTTAAATACTGTCCATTTGAAGATGTCATGACATTC
Source organism: Saimiri boliviensis (assembly GCF_048565385.1). Taxonomy (NCBI): domain Eukaryota; kingdom Metazoa; phylum Chordata; class Mammalia; order Primates; family Cebidae; genus Saimiri; species Saimiri boliviensis. Next base: position 97,970,656 of record NC_133470.1, read on the forward strand.
TCCATGCAATGCCCTTGCACCAATCCAATAAGGCACAGAGAGTAAGTACTTTTATTCGCGTTGTAGAGAAAATAACAACAGTGACAATGGAAACTTATACTTTGTTTTGTTTGGTTTGGTTTGGTTTTAGAAGACAGATTCTGGCTCTGTTGCCCATGGTAGAATGCAGTGACAGGATCCCTGCATCATAGCTCCCTGAACTTGTGAGCTCAAGTGATACTCTTACCTCAGCTATCTGAGTAGCTAGAACTACAGGAGAATGTCACCATACCCACCTGTTTTTTATATTTTTTGTAGAGACTATGTCTTTCTATGTTGCCTAGGTGGGACTCAAACTTCTGGCCTCAAGTGATCTTCCTGCCTTGGCCTCCCAAAATGCTGAGATTACAGGTGTGAGTTGCTGCACCTGGCCAATGGAAACTTATTAAGCACATACTATGAGACAAGCGTTGTGCCAAGTGCTTTGCATGTATTCTCCTTTATCCTCAAAAGAATGCTGTGAGATAGATACTACATTTCATGGATAAAGACAATAAGACATTAATGAGACACAACAATTTTAAGTAGTCTATTTAAATTCACAAATTTAGCAAATAGCAGAACTAGGATTAAAACCCAGTTAGTGTTTCCCCAGAGTCACCCAAGAGAGGTAAAGTACCTTGTTTCAAGTCTTCTGGAAGCTAAGCAGTTAAACTAAAACCCATGCATGTCAAGGTCTCAGCAGTGATCTTTCCTCTACACTAAGAATCCACTGTAGGAATTTGCATACAGTTGGCAATTTCAGCCCTCATTTTGGAGTACTTAGCACTGTCAAAAGCCTCTCAGTAACAGATTAAGTTTGCTCACAAGCAACTTAATTGGTTGAACATAATTGGTGGAACACAATTGGTTTAATTCCCTGACATTTGTGTATATCCCTATGTATGTTTGTAACTGTGGGGACAAAAAGTTCTCACAGACATCATTTTACCAATGAGTAGGTAGAAGTGAGAGGTAAATTAACTTATCCAAGGTCATGTACCTGGTAGTGAAAGTAGAACTCATTGTACCCGTCTACCAGACTTCCATGTTGAAAAGCACCTGTCAAAGAAGTCAGCATTCAGTAAATAATAGCAAATAGTAATAATGATGATGATAGTTATCCTGTTGCTATGATATGATAGTGAGTTCTTCTGCCTTGTTAATTTTTGCATCATCAAATGAGGACTATTGGAGGAGTAATTTATTGTCTTACTGGACCAAATAGTACCTGAGAGATCTGCAAATAATGATTCTACTTTGTACAAAGAACGCCTTTCAGGAAGTAGCTGATAAGCTGAGAAGCTGACCCAAACCTGAGATCCTTAGATTTGTACCAAAACTACAGAGGCTTGTAAGTAGAGAAGCATTATTTTCAATGTCTCAACCTCACACATATTCTTGATAAGCAGGGGCACTTCTACTTTTACACACTATACTTAGATACAAGCCTGCTTCAACATGATAGGAAGCAACAAGCTACCAAATCCCTGCTATTTTAAGTATTTAATAGCAAAACCCTGTGGCAGTCTGGGAAACTTATCTCCACAGAATGTGCTGACAAGGTGGAAAGAAATTAAATAGGACCTCATACCTAATGTATTTCACTACTAGCATGTTTTATTCATCCTTGCTCAACCATATGAATGGGCAATTTTCCTTCCAAATGAAGGGGCACTCTAGCAACAGAACTATAATTTTCCAAGAAGCATTAGTGGGCCCTGTTTTGAAATAAGAGGTCATTTTGGCTGGGAGAAATTAAGTTTCCTGGCATGTTATTCTCTTCACAACTAAAACACATGGTATGTTGATTATAGCTTGATTCTTCCTATGAACAGTGAACGCAAATAGTGAGACTCTCTAGTCCTCTGGTATCAAAGCCATATATGCTAATGAGGCTAGAACGACACATGGCTTTGGTTTGGAGTTCTGATGATGATAGTACTGGGATCAGAGAGCTGCTGTGTACAATAGTTTTCTCCTTGGGAAGTCGAAAAACAGGGAAGTCAATGCTTCTCAAAGAAGCATAATGGCAAAAGTAGTTTTATGTCATTACCTCCCCTCAAATTACTAACTGCTCTGTATTGACATGCTCAGGGCCAACCATTACCCTGAAAAAGCCAAAAATGTGGCAGACACTACAAACCCATTCCCACTACTAACACACACACACACACACACACACACACACACACACACACAGACACACAGATTTTTACTGAGCATCAATTATGTGACAGGATCAAGCATCTATGATGTGCTGAAATATTGTAGATGCTTTGCTGGCAGTAGGGTCAAACCTCAAAACAGTCATACGGGAAATAAAGTATTATTATACTACCTATTTAACAGAAAAGGAAACTGAGACTCAAAGAAACTAATTTTTTCAAGTCAGACAGGAGGCAATGCTGAGATTGAATCTAAGTAGTTTAATTCCAGAGTCAGTGCTCTTATCCATTAAACCCAGTTATAGATCAACCAAAAATGTTAGGTGCATTGTTGTGGATATCAAATCACTATAGAAATTTTATAGTACATTTATTAAAATATTGTGTCCAGTTCTATGGGGAGTGCTTCATTTTAAAAAATAACCTCACAGAAGCCTTAAGAAGTAAACACTCGCTGGGCGCGGTGGCTCAAGCCTGTAATCCCAGCACTTTGGGAGGCCAAGGCGGGTGGATCACGAGGTTGAGAGATCGAGACCATCCTGGTCAACGTGATGAAACCCCGTCTCTACTAAAAATACAAAAAATTAGCTGGGCATGGTGGTGCGTGCCTGTAGTCCCAGCTACTCAGGAGGCTGAGGCAGGAGAATTGCCTGAACCCAGGAGGTGGAGGTTGCAGTGAGCCGAGATCGTCACTCCAGCCTGGGTAACAAGAGCGACACTCTGTCTCAAAAAAAAAAAAAAAAAAGTAAATACTACCATCAGCTCTGTCATCAGGATTGAGAAACTGATGTACAAAATAACTTCCTCAAGGTTATCTAACTTCTGTGGTGCAGAGCTAAAACTCAAATATCAGTTTTTCTGATTCTAAAACACTAACCTGCAAGGAAGCTACAAAGATGAATAAAACGAGATTCTTGCTTATCATGAATTTGTCATCTAATCTATGGGGAAGGGGCCCTAGATGTGAATCACTGAAATACAAAGCCCAGTGCAGTAAATGCCATGTGAGCAATGAAAAAGAAGGAGATGGAAAGGGGAGAAAGGGGAGGACTAGCAAGAAGGACAGAGGAGGAAAAAGAGGAAGGAGAAGAAGTAATCCTGTGGAAGAAGGAGATACTATTTCTGACTGGGATGTTCATGAATGGCTTAATGGAAGAGGAAGTGATTAAGTACATCATTCAGGGATAACTAAGATTTGAATGCATCAACCTTCTTTTACTTAAGAGTCTGCTATGTTCCAGGCATTGCACTAGGTACTTTAAACTAGTATAACTGGGTCTTACCAGAGCAATGTCATTATTCCCAGTTTGTAGATTAGGAAACAAAGACTAAGCAAGATGATATAGCCAGGTTTGGGTGAGTGGCATGAACAAAAATGCAGAGGTAGACAAGCATAAGCCCTGGACCAGGGACCATGAATAGAGGTGTGGCTGGAACAGAGAATTTACAGTAGTATTGAAAAGGTCCACTGGGCCCAGATTACAAGTATTCTGAAATTCTAGCCTATTGACAGTGGGGAGTTAGTCAAATTTCATGAGAAGGCAGAACTGAGATGATGAGAGCTATGTTTTAGGAAGATTCTCAGGCATTAGAAAACAAGGATGATGAGGCCGGGTGTGGTGGCTCAAGCCTGTGATCCCAGCACTTTGGGAGGCCGAGGTGGGCGGATCACGAGGTCAGGAGATCGAGACCATCCTGCTCAACATGGTGAAACCCAGTCTCTACTAAAAAAAAAAATGCAAAAAAATTAGCTGGCCATGGTGGCACATGCCTGTAATCCCAGCTACTCAGGAGGCTGAGGCAGGAGAATTGCCTGAACCCAGGAGGTGGAGGTTGCCGTGAGCCGAGATCGTGCCATTGCACTCCAGCCTGGGTAACAAGAGTGAAACTCCGTCTAAAAAAAGAAAACAAGGATGAATTGAACGGCAGAAATTGGGTGAATTAAGATGCTATTTCTATAGCCCAAGATCAGGGGAATAGGCACAGGCCCCAGAAACCTGAGTCTAAAGCCAGTGCCAGGCCCTGTTAGTGATTAGCTGTGTGATCTTAGTCAAGATATAGTCTCATTCTTGACACTCAATTGTTTCAGCTGTAGAATAAAGATGATAATGGAATGTACAGATTGAACGTTCCAAATCTGAAATCCATAATGTTTCTAAATCTGAAACATTTCGAGTGCCAACATGATGCTCAAAGGAAATGCTCTTTGGAGCATTTCAGATTTCAGATTTTTTGATTTGAAATCCTCAATCCTAGTGGTAAGTATAATGCATGTATTCCAAAATCAGGAAAAAAATCTGAAACTTGAAATGCTTCTGGCCTCAAGCATTTCTGATAAAGTTTACTCAACCTTTCCTTGCTTCACAGGGATGCTGTGAGGATTAAACAAGTCAAAATATATCAAATGCTCTACCCAGTGCCTGACCCATGGTAATTGTGCAGCAAATGGGAACCTGTCTTAGCTCAAATTTCTCTAACAAATTACCTTAGACTGGGTAATTTATAAACAACATATTTTTTTTCTGCTCAGAATTCTGGAAGCGGGTAATTCTGAGATTAAGGCAGGAAAAGATTCTGGATCTGGTGAGGGCTTGCCATCTGCTTCAAATATGGTGCCTCCTTGCTGAAAAGACCAAAAAGGATGAACTTGCTCCAAGTCCTTTTATAAGGGCACTAATCTCATTCACAAGGGTGGAGCCCTTGTGACTTCATCACTTCCCAAAGGCCCCACCTCTTAATAATATTGCATTAAGGATAAAGTTTCAACATGAATTTTGGAGGGCTACAAACACTCAAACTATTGTAGAATTCATTTTTTAGAAAGGAAAACAGTGAGACTAACTTGGAGGTTATCATAATCCTGGCATCAGATAGTGAGGGCCTACTGAGATAGTGGCAAAGAGAATGGGAAGAGAGAAAGTAATCATGTTAAGTGGAAGACAGTGATTGCTCCTTGCATGGCTAGATTTCTGGGTCAAAGGAATCTTACTTTAGACAGAATAATTTGCCATCAAATGCAGAACAGATTTGAAAATGAAATGTATCTATCATGTGCATTGCAGTATTTGTCAGGCTTTTGTTAGACTGCATTACATTGATTCCAGTTTTACAATATCTATATTTATCATTTTTTAGTCATTTAGCATGTTGATTTGATATCTCTCAAAGTCTTGCCATTCTATAACTACTGAAGTGAAATGCTTTGAGTTAAAAGCAAGGCATGTGAGAATATTTGATAATAAATCCTAAAATAAAAGATTGTTCTTCATATTTATAATCTATGATTCTAAAATATTTGCATTTTCATTATTTCCATTACATTTTCTGAAGTGATGTTAACGTTATAGATATTAAATCTGATATTTAATTAAAGGGAGATTATTTGTTCATGTAATCACTGTCCAGAGTAATTAGTCACATGTCTTAGGTAGCTAAAGCTGCACATGTCCACCACAAAACTATGTTAGCTATGTGATACATAAATCAGGCCTTGAAAAAAATGAGAGGTTAGGAATTTAAAACACTGAACATGCCTTTAATTTCAATATTGAGCCCACAACAACAACAAAAACTTTGAAGGTCTGAAATGCCAACCTCCAGTCCTTTGTTAAAATAAACTTATTAGTTGATTATTAAACATACTGTATATGCCACATAATTAATTTTATAGTAAAGTTGGCTAGAACCTGGGTAAATGGACAATTAGCTTCTCCCCTAAAAGCAGATCTGTTGTCATAATTGCTAATGAAAACAAAATTTGCATGCATACATAAGGCAAAAATAACCTATTTCTCTTTCTTAGACATTTATTACAGAAGCTCAAAGCTCAATCTGCCATATCTAGCAAAACTATTTCACTTCACTTTTTTCTTCTTTTTCACTTTACAATGCCAATCAAGCTTTCTTATGGAGCTCTTCTACCTTGTTTGCACTTAGTTCTCCAGCTTCTCTTATTTGAAATACAAAGCCTGTATTTAACACTGGAATATATTATTACCTGGATTTTATATACTTAAATAAAATAAAGAGAAAGCATATACATTTCTTTAGGAGGCTTTAAAATGATAATTAACATAATAGATCAATTATTTATAATGTGTCTGTATACTCATAGGTTAAATAAATCTGAATTGAAAAATAAGAGAAATGACACATACTTTGAGAAGGCACATACTTTAACTCCTCTGCTACAGACAATAATATTGATGGGTGAAATATAGAAAAGATAAACAAAAAGACATAGCTTGTCTTAGGACAAAAGTATGTCAATGGATTAAATACAGAAGAGAAAATTCAAATTTGAGCAAGGCTGAGTGTTACTGGGCTCCCAGTCTAATAGCAGACAATGAAGGCTGCAGAATTACCTCCTCTATATGTAAGATAGCTAAAGCTTTGACATTGAACAGGATTAACTGAATGCTTAAAATCAAGAACTGGCAATGGGAGACAGAATACTTCACCTTGTCTCATGCAAGGAGGCTGCAAAATGTTAGCTAAGACCATTCCCCTGCAAGATATGGGCATAAGGAGGTAGGAGAACATGGTCCCATATTTAAAAATAAGCCAAGTTGTTAATTTGTTCAGTGAAAGGATATGCCACATCCTCAATATTACCCCTGGGCAGAAACTCCAAATTGACATTGTGAGATCTGGTTCTAGAACAAGGACCTGCAGGTCTAGGTGGAGACAACTACAAAATTGCTAGATTGGAATGGCTGAAAATAGAAGCAGAAACAGAAAAAAAAAGTGGCCCTAGGCACATCACTCTTAAGAAGACACTTGAATGACACTGAGAGTGAGTGCCTTTATAAATTTTGCACCCCAACTGCCCAGTTCTCCTCACTAGGCCCTGATAAGAATCTATAAGTTCACACAAATATAAATAAATAATAAATAAATGAAGAATGAGTGAAATCGCTTCCTTGTTAACAAGAAAATTAACTAATAAACGTAAAAGGAATAATACAGAAAATCACCTCTTGGCAAAAATTATCAATTGATGCTAAAATTAGTTGGTTAAAGTTGAATCAGAAATATAACATTTACATATTTTCAAAAGAGCTCCTCTGTATAATACATATTAATAACAAAGAGACAAGTAGTAACACTACAGTAGAGAAACTTGGAAGACACCACCATAACCAAGTGATGAAAATTAACATAACCAGTTAAGACAAATAAACATCATGTATCTTCTGATATAATGCAAGTAGGACACAACATAATTTCTGTGATATCTCTGCCAAAATTATATAACCTAAATATGACCATGAGGAAACATCAAACTCAGATTGATGGACATTCTACAAAATAAATGGCTTGTACTCTTCAAAATTGTCAAGATCATGAAAGATAAATCAATGCCAAGGGAATGTTACCAGTTACAGTAAAGAAACATGAAAATTAAATGCAATGCACGATTCTGGATAGGAGCCTTTTGCTACAAAAGATATTTGTGGGACAATTGGTGAAGTATAAATAAGATCTGCATATTATAATGCTGTTTTGGGGATAATTTTCTGATATTTGATCATTGTACTTTAATTCTCAGCAAAGCAATTTAGGACATACATATGGACATACACAGCTGTGTGTGTTTAAGTGTGTATGTGTGTATATGGAAGATAGAAAATAACTTGAATCAAGAAGAATAAAATGTCAACATTTGTAGAATGTGTTTGTGATAAATGGGAATTGTTTTTGCTGCTTTTACAATTTTTCTATCAAATTATTTTAAAATAAAAGTTTATATCATAATAAAAATACTATAACATCTAGTGTTATCTTGCTAAAGTAATAGTTAAAGGTAATTATGCAATCTTTTTTTTTTTTTGCATTTTAGGTTTTGGGGTACATGTGATGAACATGCAAGATTGTTGCATAGGTACACACATAGCAGTGTGGTTTGCTGCCTTCCGTCCCCTCACCTGTATCTGTCATTTTTCCCCATGCTATCTCTTCCCACCTCCCCACCCCCCGCCCCTCCCCCATTTCCCCCCAACGGACCCCAGTGTGTAGTGCTCCCCTCCCTGTGTCCATATGTTCTCATTGTTCAACACCCACCTATGAGTGAGAATATACGGTGTTTGATTTTCTGCTCTTGTGTCAGTTTGCTGAGAATGATGGTTTCCAGGTTCATCCATGTCCCTACAAAGGACGTGAACTCATCGTTTTTGATCTTAATGACATTTAATTTAAAATTAAGGAAGATTGAATAAAAATGAGTTGTGTTCAATTCGAGAAACCAGAAAAAAGAACAACAAAGTAATTTAGAAAGAAGACAATTATAAAAATAAGAGAAAAAATTAATGAGTTTGGTAGAAAACAAACTATAGAGAGGATCAACAAGATCAAAAGTTTTTTTTCTGGAAAAAATAGAATGAATACAATGACAAAATATCAACAGTGGTCAAGAAAAGACACAAATTTTAGGAAAAAAAAGGGAATACAATTATTGTATAGATAAAGATTTCATGATCATAAAATAGAAGTACAATAAACTTTATGCTAATAAACTTGAAAACTTATGTCTATATGTTTTTAGAAAATGTGTCAAAAGTGACTAAAGAAAACACAAACCACCATTAACCAATAAACACCAATGACATTGAACTATATTAAAAAGTTTTCTACCTTCAAAAACACTAGCCTCAGGCGGTTTTATAGAAAAATTTTACCAAATCTTGAAGGATCAGGTAATTCTTACTTTTTACAAACTGTTTCAGAAAATAGAAAAATAGGGAAGAAATAGCTGAGAGATCTAGAGAACTAAGCATATGATCCTGCTCTACCTGATGTGAAAACTACCTATAAAACTGAAGTAATAATGATGCTGTTTTTGTGCAGGGAAAGACAAAAATGTCAATAAACTAGTATAGAGAGCTAAAAATATAGCCATGTATGCATGAATAAAACTTGGATGTTGTATTAGTACATTCTCACACTGCTGTAAAGGTACTACCTGATACTAGGTAATTTATAAAGGAAAGAGGTTTAATTGACTCACAGTTCCACTTGGCTGGGAAGGCCTCATGAAACTTACAATCATGGGAGTAGGCAAAGGGGAAGCAAGGCATCTACTTCACATGGTGGCAGGAGAGAGAAGTGCAAGCAGCGAAGATGCCAGATGCTAATAAAACCATCAGATGTCATGAGAACTTACTGTCACAAGAACAACATGGAGGAAACTGCCTTCATGATCCAATCACCTCCCTCCCTCCACATGTGGAGATTATCAGTCCCCCTCCTCAATACATGAGGATTACAATTTGAGATGAGATTTGGGTGGGGACATAGAGTCAAGCCATATTATTCTGTCCCTGCCCCCCAAAATCTCATGTCCTTTATGCATTTCAAACCAATCATACCTTCCCCACAGTTCCTCAAAGTCTTAACTCATTCTAGCATTAACCCAAAAGTCCAAGTCCAAAGTCTCGTCTAAGACAAAGCAAATTTTCAAAACCAATCATGCTTTCCAACAAACCCCCAAAGTTTTAACTCATTTCACCATTAACTCAAAAGTCCAAGCAAGGCCAGGTGCAGTGGCTCAAACCTGTAATCCCAACACTTTGGGAGGCCAAGGCGGGTGGATCACGAAGTCAAGAGATCGAGACCATCCGGGTCAACATGGTGAAACCCCATCTCTACTAAAAATACAAAAAATTAGCTGGGCATGGTGGCACGTGCCTGTAATCCCAGCTACTCAGGAGGCTGAGGCAGAAGAATTGCCTGAACCCAGGAGGCAGAGGTTGCGGTGAGCTGAGATCACGCCATTGCACTCCAGCCTGGGTAACAAGAGCGAAACTCCGTCTCAAAAAAAAAAGTCCAAGCACAATGTCTCATTTGAGACAGGCAAATCCCTTCCACCAGTGTTCCTATAAAATCAAAAGCATATGTGTTCCTTCCAAGATACAATGTGGGGTACAGGCACTGGATAAATGTTCTCATTCCAAATGGGAGAAATCGGCCAAAAGGAACAGGCTACAGGCCCCATGCAATTTCAAAACTAGCAGGGCAACCATTAAATCTTAAATGGAAGATAGTGGCCCTCTTCTCACAGCTCTACTAGACAGTCCCCAACTGGGGACTCTTTTTCTTTCTGTACTACTCTATTTTTCTTTCTGTACTCACATTTTCTTTCTGTACTCCTCTAGCAGAGAGTCTCTGTGAGGGCTTCACTCCTACAGAAAACTTCTGCCTGGATGTCCAGGCATTTCCATACATCCTCTGAAAGCTAGGTGGAGGTCCCAAACCTCAGTTCTTCTGTGCACCTGAAGGCCCAACAGCACACAGAAGCCACCAAGGCATGAGGCTTGCACCCTCTGAAGCAGTGGCCTGAGTTGTACTTTGGGCCCTTTTAGCCATGGCTGGGAAATAGAGTGCCAAGTCCCAAGGCTGCACAGAGCAGCAGCAAGGCCCTAGGCCCAGCACAGGAAACCATTTTTCCCTCCTAGGCTTCTGGGTCTGTGATGGGAGGAGCTGCTGTGAAGGTCTCTGACATGTCCTGGAGACATTTTTCCCATTGTCTTTGTGATTTACTTTTTGCTGCTCCGTACTTACATTCTGTAGCCAACTTGAATTTATCCCAAGAAAAATTGGCTTTTCTTTTTTTATCACATTATCAGGCTGCAAAGTTTTCAAACTTTTGTGCCCCACTTTCCTTTTAAATATAAGTTCCAATTTCAGATAATATCTCTCGAGTTCAAAGTTCCACAGATACCTAGTGTGGGGGCAAAATGCCACCAGTCTCTTTGCTAAAGCACAGCAAGAGTGACCTTTGCTCCAATTCCCAAAAAGTTTCTCATCTCCATCTGAGACCACCACAAAGCCTGAACTTCATTGTCGATGTCAGTATCAACATGTTGGTCAAAACCATTCAACAAGTCTCTAGGAAGTCTCAAACTTTCCCACTGCTTCCTCTCTTCTTGAGAGCTCCAAACTGTTTCAACCTCTGCTTGTTACCCAGTTCCAAAGTAACTTTCACATTTTCAATTATCTTTACACCAATAACCTACTCCTGGTACCAATTTATTGTATTAGTCCATTCTGACACTGCTGTAAAGACACTACATGAGACTCAGTAATTTATAAAGGAAAGAGGTTTAATAGACTCACAGTTACAGATGGCTGGGAAAGCCTCAGAAAACTTACAACCATGGTGAAAGGTGAAGGAGAAGTACCTTCTTCACATGGCAGCAGGGGAGAGACAGGAAAGCAGGGGAAATGCCAGATGCTTATAAAACCATTGGATTTCATGAGAACTCACTCACTATCACAAGAACCGCATGGGAAAAATTGCCCCTATGATCCAATCACCTCCTGCCCTCCACGTGTGGGGATTACAATTTGAGATGAGATTTGGGTGGGGACACAGAGCCAAACCATATCAGGTGTATGTCAAGGATAGCATTTCAGATGAGTGGGGAAGAGGAAGTATGTTCAATATATGTTTCTAATAGAATAGTTATACATGTAAAGAAAAGTAAAATTAAGCCTCTAACATACATAATACAAAAACAAACATAAGAGAAAATCTTTATTACCATAGCTGCTATATTTTGAATGTGTCCCCTTCAAAATTCAGGTGTTGCCAACATGATAGTATTATAAGTGGAACCTTTAACAGATGACTTGGCCTTGAGGGCTCCTCCTTTTTGAGTTGGATCAGGTGTCCTTATAAAAGGGTTTGATGAAGGGAGTTTATATTTTTTGTCCTTTTACCTTCTTCTATGTGAGGACATAGTGTTCCTCACCTCCAGATGATGCAGTATCAAGGTACCATCTTGGAAGCAGAGAGTAGGTCTCCCCAGACCATCAACTTGCCAACCCCTTGATCTTGGACTTTCAGGACGGATTCTAGAACTGTGAGAAATAAATGTCCATTCTTTGTAAATTACCCAGTCTCAGATATTCTATCATAGCAGCACAAAATGGACCCAGACATAGGATGGAGAAAGTTTTCTTTAACAAAGCAAAACAAAAAAAAGCAAAAATCATAAAAGGATTCCTTGATATATTTGATTTTACATTTTAAAAAATTCAGCGCAGAGATACTGTGCAATATCTTGAAAACATAATATTGAGTGAAAAGAACAAGTTGCCTCTTGATACAGTATGACCTCATTTGTTAAATGTTGAAAAACACACAAACCAATAGTGGTATTGTTTATGAATGTATGTGTATATGTATAGTGTAAATTTATTTAAAATATGCATGGGAACTTTCTTTTTAATTTTTTTTTTAATTTAATTTGTTTATTTTACTCTAGGTACATATTATATCCGGCATTTCTCTCCATGTGATCCCTTCCCACCCTCCCCTCCCTCCCCACCTCCCATTGTCTCTCCCCTAGCCTCCCCAATTGCCCCCAGTGTGTGATGCTCCTCTCCCTGAGTCCACGTGTTCTTGTTGTTCAACACCCACCTATGGGTGAGAACATATTCTGTTCTTGTGTCAGTTTGCTGAGAATGATGGTTTCCAGATTCATCCAAGTCCTTATAAAGGACACAAACTCATCGCTTTTTTATGGCTGCGTATTATTCCATGGTGTATATGTACCACATCTTCTTTGTCCAGTCTATCATTTGGGTCGGTTTCAGGTCTTTGCTATTGTACACAGGGCTGCAATGAACTTACATGTACATGTGTCTTTATAGTAGAACAATTTATAGTTCTTTGGGTATATAGAACGTTCATACTGATTTCCTAACAGGAAGAAGAGAAAATTGTAGAATGGAATTGGCAGGGTACAATGGGGTTCACAACTCTAGCTGAAATGCCATTTCTTAAGAAAAATAAAGTCTTATGGCCTAAAGTTCAGATTTGATAACACCAAATGTGAGTTAATGGGTATTTATTATAGTATTATCTATTCACATCTATATGCTTGAAATATCAATACTCCATATTCAAGCAGTGTGCTCTAGTGGACAAACAACAATCTAGATCATGGTTATGTCCAGGCTTTACTACTCTGTGACGTGTGAGGTTACCTAATTTCTTAGTACCTCAGTTTTCTTATCTGTAAGTTTGGGATAATTGTAGTACTTGAAGTGTTATTGTGAGAATATGAAATAGCATATGTAAAGTGTTTTGCACAGCATCTGCCGCATAATAAGCACTCAACAAGTTCTGGCCTTTGTGATTATTTTAAACAAAGCTACCAGATTTGGACTTTCTATTAATCTTTTATTTCTTTTGGTAACGTTTTATTTTGAAATAATTTCATACTTACAGAGATAGTTACAACGATCTCCCAGTTACTCCTCATCCAGATTTGATCAGAATGGCTTGATTGTTCTCCTTCTGTTATTTGAAATTTAAGAATACTTCCTGATAGACGGGCAAACAAAACCATCATATAGCCTATGCTATCATTAAAATGGACTGTTTGGAAGGCAACATATTACTGTGGTTAAGAACACAGGCATTGTTTTTGAACAGTTCTTGATGGGATCTCAGCTTCCTCACTGACTGAATTGTGACTTTGGGTAAGTCACCTAAATTTCTGAGTCTATGAAAGAAAAAGTCAGCATAGTACAACAACATTGGTTAGGAATTCAATCCTCTGAGCCGATAAACAACCTCAACATGTCTGAGCTGGGACTATTTGAGTGCCATTTGCTGAAATGCTTAAAGAGGACTGACTTTAAAATAGCTGCTCAGCCTGCCCTAATGGGTAGAGTGATCTGGAGCACAGCATTTTCTTTCCAATGTGAACCACAGTCCCACAAATGAGGCCCAGCTTCAGATGCCTGAAGCCAGACTTCAGATTTCTTGGATGCTTCTTTTGAAATATGTGCACACATTCATGCATGTTTATGTGATTTATTTGTTTGATTTTTTCCACCTCATCAAACCCAACTTCTTTTGCCACCTTATTCTCTTTCTTGCTCTCTTCTGGGGCTTTTAAACAGAGGGTGTTTTTTTTCCCCCCTTTGAGAGAGGAAAAAGCCCAATGATATCATCCCCTGGATATGATTCTGATTGCACCAGTAATTAACAGACCTGATGGAAGTGATTGCTGTTCCTACCTAGGGTGACTTAAAGAGAGAAAGGAGAAAGTTTTGGTGCTGCAGAACATTGAACTGTAAAGGTGGGTCTGAGGAACTTTGCCAGTCTTGAACAATATTTTTCATATCTGTATCTAAGTGAGAAAAAATATACAAGGTAGTGTGCGTTTTTCATAAAGTTAAAAAGATTCAGTATAATCAACTGCCCTCTATTTTGAGATTATGCCCTTCCAACTTTTCTGGCAATAAAATGTCTTTTCTTTCATAAAGTTATAGTGGTAGCTTTTAAAAGTACTTTCAGCCAGGCGCGGTGGCTCAAGCCTGTAATCCCAGCACTTTGGGAGGCCGAGGCGGGTGGATCACGAGGTCGAGAGATCGAGACCATCCTGGTCAACGTGGTGAAACCCCGTCTCTACTAAAAATACAAAAAATTAGCTGGGCATGGTGGCGCGTGCCTGTAGTCCCAGCTACTCAGGAGGCTGAGGCAGGAGAATTGCTTGAACCCAGGAGGCGGAGGTTGCGGTGAGCCGAGATCGTGCCATTGCACTCCAGCCTGGGTAACAAGAGCAACACTCTGTCTCAAAAAAAAAAAAAAAAGTACTTTCAGTTTGCTGGCAAACTTTGTGAATCCTATATATGTGTGTATATATAAATATTTGTGCATGTACATATATACACACATATGTAGAAATCCTATGTATGTACATATATAAGTATACATATAAATCCTATATATAAATATCCTACAAAATAGAATTTACATATACTTATCTACAAAGTGTATATGTGTGTGTGTGTGTGTGTATAAGATTTATGTATTTGTTGATATATAATGCTTGTTAAAATACTTGTGAAAAATTATAGTCGCCTATGAAAGCTAAAAAGCCTGACAGCCTTTTATTTAGACTGCCAAAGATAAAATGATTCTTCACCATTAAGCTCCTTATCCCAATTTTACAGATAAGTAAACTGAGGGAGCTAAACTCACAAAGCATGTTGGTAGCAGAACCAAGACTAGAACTCCAATCCCTGATACTCAGGCTAACTGAACCCTCCCCTCCCCTGCCCTGCCACTCCAAATGGAAAAAGGCACTGAAGAAAACCTTCCTTAACCTCACTATGTAACAGGTTTTTACCATGCACTGTTTATTTTGTGTTTTGTTTTAAATTCAAGAACTAAAAAACAGCCAAAATCCCAGTGGGAAATGATGATGACTAAGTTCCCAGCCTCACGATCATTAACGTTGTTGGAGTGGAGATGGACAATAAAATGGTCACTTAAATATTTTGCTGACTTGCTCCCTCTTGAGTCAGAAGATTGCCTACTCATAGCATTAACTTCTGATTAGTTGTTAATACAGCCAGGTTAGAAAATAGGATGGGGAAGAACAGGCATTCACATATCTTTTTCGGATTGTTAACTAACTAGCAATGGCTTGCAGAGATAGGTGAGTGCTCTTACAGAGGGAAAAACTGGAGGTTTTGAGCTGAACCGAAAACAAGACAATCAGTTTCTGGCCTGGAGAAACTGGTGGGGGCAGAATCATCTCAAAATTGCAGGCTTTGGGTAGATTGCACCTAGAATTCTACCTGCAGTGACAGGATTAGACAGGCCCTGGAAAAAGTCATGGAGAAGCACTGCTCCAGGAAAACTCTCTACCTCTAGGTTACAGGAGGCTTGGGTTTGATTAGAAAGACCTTTAAATATCATATGTGTTATATATACTACTGAATTAATATTTTTGCTGTAACAAATCACAGTTTTTGTGGTTTAAAAATTATTATCTTATAGTTCTGAGTGTTAGAAGTCCAGATTGGGTCTTACTGGGCTAACATCAAGATGTCCATATGCTGTGTTCCTTCTGGAGGCTCTAGGGTAGAATCCATTCCTTGATTATTCTGGCTTCTAGAGGCCTCCCACATTTCTTGTCGCATCACTCAAACTTCTGCTTCCATTGTCTTATTGCCTTCTCTCTTTCTGACTCTGACCTTCCTGTCTCCTTATGAGAATGCTTGTGATTACTTTGGTCTCACCCACCCATATAATCCAGAATATTCTGCCCATCTCAAGATTCTTAATCTAAACACAACTGCCAAGTCCCTTTTGCCTTATAAGGTAATATAGTCACAGGTTCCAGTAATTAGATGTTATACGTCTATTGGGAGAGGGAAATACTCAGTTTTCCCCAACCAGCAAAACTTTTTTTCAAGTGAAATAATGTAAAGAATCCACATATATAAAATGCATAAAAGCAGAGCTGCTATATTTAATGTGTCATCCATCTAGGCTCTATGACTTCTTTCCCATGGCAGTGACTGATATTTGTAGCTCCAGAATCAGTTTGAATACAACTGACTTATATGTGAAGCGAGGACACCATTTGGAAACATCTCAGCCACCACATTCCCACTGTTTGTTATATTCTTCAGTGAAATGTGACACCTCTTAATGCTAGTTAACTGTGGGACGAGAGGCCCTGCTCATGTAGCCTTGCATTCCCAGAAGCTGAGGTGCTCAAAGTTTGTTGCATAAATTAGTGAATAATCAATTCGTGGTGAATGAAAAATTCTTAGCCAGTGTCTATATTCTGTTTTCCCAATCACAGTTATGATTCAGACTTATATATTAGCATTATTGGAAAAAGATCAAAATAGATACCTGCCACCTGTGTTCCCTCACGCTATTCAGTACCAAAACATTTTTGCACATATAAACATATGCATTTAACTGCTTGTCATGAGTCTTAATAAAACATTCTTTCAAATCCATATCACAGACATTTTATTTGCATATCATGATAGCATGAGAGTAGATAATGGTATTCTAACATCTTTTTTTGCCTCTTTGCCAGAACCTCATTCTTGAGGGCAAGATTTGAAATGGAACAAAGAATGTTAGAGAACATCTAGGGCAGGCAGTTTTTATATATATATATATATATATATATATATATATATATATATATCTCGCACTTTAGGTTCTGGGGTATGTGTGCAGAACATGCAGGATTGTTGCATAGATACCTACGTGGCAATGTGGTTTGCTGCCTCCATCCCCCCATCACCTATACCTGGCATTTCTCCCCATGTTGTCCCTCTCCAACCTCCCTACCTGCTGCTGCCCCTCCCCTATTCCCTGCCATCAGACCCCAGTGTGTGATGCTCCCCTCCTTGTGTCCATGTGTTCTCATTGTTCAACATAGGGCAGGCAGTTTTACAGATGAGGAAACTAAATTCTGAAATGTAAAACTTGAAATTTGCTAAGAAAGTAGATCCTAAATGTTCTCACCACAAACAAAAAATGGTAACTAGGCAAGCAGGGGCTGACAATTACCATACAAATGGATGACAGTGATTGGAATGGGCTGTTATCCTGGGTACCACACTTTTGAGGTAATAAGACTGAGATAATAGTTCCACTGGAAATATTTTTCCACACAGGTAAGTTATAGGTAAAGAAGTCATATTATTACTATGCGCACTGGTTCTTTGAGACAGAATACTGGTAACATTGACATTTCATCTAACTTTTTGCTTATAGTCTTTGATGGGGTCATTCCTGTTAACTTACTGTAAATATTATCTGAGAATCAAATCCTTCCTGGGTCTAAGATTTTCTTTAAAATCCTAATGACCTGTCCAGTTTTCATTATGTCACAACCATAGGGGTTCCCTTAACCTTGCTTAAGTTTTAGAATGAATTAAAGGGGCAGCTTTAGTTTTAATATTTATAGGTAGTCATTGATTCAGCATTTCTTGGGAACCTGCTGTATGTCACACACTCTGTGCCCTTTACACTATTTACATACAACATCTAACACTTACAACAACCCTACAAGGATGATGGTATTTTCCCAGTTTCCCAGATTAGGAATCATCTCATTAGAGAGATGCATTCACTTGCCCAAGTTCCACAGAGAATAAATGGTGGAGTGAGGATTCACACCCAGGTCTACTGAGCTGCCAAGCTCCACATGCTCTTTCTAATAATATGCTCAACTGCTTCCAGCTGCCTTTCCTGCTCATCTCCAAAGTAGGAGAAGCATTCCGCATTTATGTGATGGTCACTTTGTTTCTTCCTTCCCTCCCTCTCATTTGAAAGGAAAGGAAAAGCTGTTCAATCACAGTAGGATATGCCCCTGAATAATAAACGTTTCTCACTGATGTCTTTTTCTGAGGACTACAAAATTGTCCTCTGTTTTTTTTGTTTTTGTTTTTGTTTTGCAATTTCCTTCTTTCTCTGAAACTACAGTGTTTAGAGACATCACTAAAATGCACTTTAGAGCTTCCTTAAATAATTGTTTAAATTAACACATGTCCTTGTTTTTGCAAAGCTTCTAGTCTCAAATTGGGGCTTATGCTAGAAAAGAACCTTTGTGGATGTTTTAAGCTAATCATTACCAAAATTTTTAAATGGAGACTTACAGCAGTTTCAGCCAAGTTCAACATCAGAGCAGGGAATAAAGAACCCTATCTCTGCAGATAGAAATTAAGGTCTAGCTTCATGGATCTAGGGGGCACCTGACTACCAAACTTCTCAATTTTTGGTCGACAAAAAGCTGGAAAGTGGGAAGGTAGTAGTGGTATGATTCCTCAAGCTTGGGATAGATAACACAGGATCAGGCCAGATTTTACCTCTGAGTTGAAATGTCCCTAAAGATTGTTTTCTTAGGGCACTCTTCCATGTAGGTGCACTCAGGAAACAGACAAGGAAAGTGGGGCATTTGGGAAATAAGAGCTTAGAATTACTCAGTGGATTTCAGGGTCCTGAAGGAGTCAGCCAGCACATTCCCGAGTGTGGCCTTCAATTTCAGCTGCCCCAAGATAAATCATCTAACAGAAGGTGGATCTCATATTACCCAATGGAGAGTTCCTGTAACTCTGGTACCAACTGATGCTTTTATTTTTGTAAACAGAAATCTCGTACCAATGCTCTCTCATTAGATAAAGAAGCCTTGTGGTGAATCCTTTTGTAAAGTGAAAAGGCCCTTTGTAATGCAAATAATCTTTCCCTAATTTATCTGTATTGTTTCTAAGTTCTGTGGGTAGGATTTTCTTAAATAGAGTATATTAGTAATGCCCCAAATCACAAGTACATTGCTTATTTATAAGCTACTCATTTTAGAGTACAGCTCACCTAGAAATTCATATCCCATTGTTTTTCATCATTGTTAATGAATCTTGGAAATTACTGACTTGACTTTAGAGCCACTTAATCTTATATCATCAAGTTCTGGAAACGTTGCAGGAAATCTTTAAAACTAACAATGATAAAAATCAAGTGGACTTTGAAATAAAAGGGAAACCATGTGTCAAATATCAAGAAAATGACACTTAGATTTTTGTCTTGCTTCATTCTTTCCAAAATAAAGAGTTCACCCTGTGCTTTCCAAATAGTGTGAGAAGTGTTTCCTCTTTTTTATTTCTTAAACTGGAATTAAGGCACTGAAATCTTTTAATAAAGAAATTGGTCAAAATCAGAAAGTTTGCCTTTGAAAAATACCTTCAAACTGCTGATGGTTTTGGGGGGGGGCTCTTTGATTATTACTTGGATAATTTTCTTATGCTTTCATGGTCCCTTCCAGATAACCGAGCCTTAAACAAGGGGCTGGAGAAGGCTGTGGATATTTAGGGTGCAGTCTTCCAAAATTTATCAATTTTCCAGTGGGACTGGAAAGATAATAAGTTTGGACTACAGCATTGGCCACTCTAACTGATTAGAGGTATATTTCATTGAACACCACTAATAGCAGAGTAAGAGGGACTTCATAAAGAAAGGGGTATGTCTCTTCATAAGTAGACATTGTAAGTAAGCTAGTGATTTCCATGAAGTTGGCATTGTTTTTTGTAAATTAGAGGGCATTTTAAAAGATAACTAGAAGTAGCAAGGATATAAACCAGCAAACCTCAGGAGAGCCACTGAGACCAGGCAGTGAAAAGGAAGACTTCCAGAAGCAGATCCTTACTGAAGTTAAGAGACTGGGTCCCAGCAAAGGGAAAGCAGACAAAGTAGATTGTTGTAGGAGCAGAGGGTTACACAGTGATTATTTTTAAAGTTATCCGTGAATTGAGCTAAAGGGTTGTTGGTACAAAGTGCTCAGCTCACTGAGACAATGTATTTTCCAAGTTTCTGAGTGGGGCCTGAAGCCCAGAACAATGGGCAAAGGACCCAGAAAAAGCTGCTAAACTTCATGCCACATGTGCACAATATAAGATATGCACACATCACATTTGGTCTTTCTTACCCACAATTGTATGGTGTTTTTGAGATGCCAACCTGGGTAGATAGCATTCAATTACATTCCTAATAGATTCAAACAAAATTACAGAGTAAGAGGGAACCATTTTGTCCAAATGTTAAGTAGTCAGTAATGGCATCTTTGAAACCAAACCCAATGATAAACTTCAAAGGAAATGTTAATGGATGAACTTGTACAATATGAAGAAAATCCACTCTCAATATGTTCTACTTTCTTATATAAGAAAAAATTACTAATTTTGAAACAGAAATTGAATTGTAATCCTTCATTTACTTTATTTAATTATGAATTTTTGTGGTTTTAGATAATTGTTCGTTTCTCAATGACTTCTGTGCCATCAAATTTCCTACCTAAGATGGACCTGGAAATTTTGTTTGCTGCTATAGTAATCCAGCCTTGTGCTTAATTTTCATGTATCCATAAAGATATGAGGAAGGTTGTTGAGACGTATTTGAAAGAGAATAAACCTGACATACTAAAGAATAAGATGGGATGCTGGGAGTCTAAGAGCATTTTGCTTTGAATAATTTGCTCATTTACTTATTTATACAATTATGTAATCATGATAGCATCAAAAACACAATTTGTTATATAGGACTGAAAACTACTATGAGCTCTTCAAAAGTAATTATAGGAATAAGTTGTAGCTAATGCATAACTATTAGGGCTTAAAAGAAAAACAACATGAAGCTAGAATTAAGAACAAATTCGTGACAAGTGGTAGTTATAAAAATGATGCCTGGAACACCAGTCAGTTGGGAGTAACCCAGAGATCTGAAGGACTGGATGAACTGTACTGAAGGAGGTCTTGCTCAGCTGCTGGAGTTTTCTTTAACACGTGGGTGAGCCTGGGCAAAGGGCAAAGGGACATGCAGAAAACTTGAGATTGGATTCCACAACTTCAAGCCAGTCACCAGAAGAATGCCTTTTAGCTAAAGGGGAGAATGGGAGGAACTGGCCTCATTCTTCACCTGCCGATTATCTTTATGTTGCTAAATCTAATGGATATTTTTCAGTCTTCATTTTACTTTACATCTGTCCCAGGAGCTACCCTCACCCACACCTTCCTTGAAGCATTCTGTTTCCTAGCTCTATTCCTGGTGGTTTTTTCTCAGTCTTCTCAGTTTATCCTCCTTTACCTGACTTAACTGTTGGAGATGATCAGAATTCTGCCTTTGGTCCTCTTTTATGCTCACTTTCCATTCTCCCTAGGTGAATTCATTCACTCCCTGACTTCAGTTATCACCTTGTTGCTGAAATGACAGCAACCAGATTTTTATCTCTAGTCTGCACCTTTCTCTTGAGCTCTAGATTTATAAATGGACCTGCCCACTTCTGTGTCTCAAAGACACCTCAGTTCAACATATCTCAAAATGAACTCATCTTACTCTCACCCCACTCTAAATCTGTTCTTCCTCCCATGTTTCCCATCTCAGTGAATGGCACCACCATCGACCCAGTGTGCAAGCCTGAAAGCAAGAAGTCATTCCCAACACCTCCCTCTCCTTCACACTCCACATCCAATTCATTATGAAGTATTTTCAATGATAATGCTATTACCTTCTTAAATTAACCCACTTTTGTCATTTCTTCTAACCAGCCCCCTTGTCTAAACTGCCATCATCTCTCACTGGATAAGAGCATCTGAACTTGTCTCTGTACTTTTCACTGATTTGTCTTCCTGCAATCCATTCTTTGCATAGTAGCTAGATCTTTCAAAAACATAAGTCCAATCATGTCACTCTCTGGCTTAAAATCCATCAACAGCTCCCCATTGCCCCTAAAAGAAAGTCTAAACTCCTTATTATGAACACAGGACCTTGTGTAATCTGAGCCCATTAACCTCACACCTCATTTTGCACCATTCTTTCCTTTGCTAATTTAGCCCCAGACACACTAATTATATCCCAATTTCTTAAATATTCCACAGCTTTTCTTCCTTAAGGTCTTTCCTTATGTTTTCTCTGCCTCTAGTAATTTTTCCCACCCACAACCCTGCCTCCTTCTGCCTTTTCCTGGATAACTCTGCATTCTTTGGAGCTTAGGCCAAATGTTGCTACCATAGAGAAGTCCCCCTGAAACTCCAGGCTGGGTCAGGATCTGCAGTCTTAGCTGTTGGGGACTGTCCGGGATGGGTAGGCACGTCTGCCGGGGGTCTCTCGACCTGCAAGAGGGTCTCAATACCTGGAAGAGAGAGTGCGCTTGAGTGGGGATCTGGAGGGCTGATAGGCCGTGCCTAAACAGCAAATTTTATTTTTCAAAGGCCAGGAATAAATACACTTTCTTCTGCTCTGGTTTACCTCATAGCAAGAGGAAATGCAAATGTATACCTTACATGGCCTATACAATAGAGAAGTCAGATACACAATGGTTGCAAGAGGAAATGCAAATGTATACCTTACATGGCCTATACAATTGAAAAGTCAGATACACAATCAGTGGTTGTAAAAAGTAACAGAATTTCCTGTGATCACAAAGCTTGTTTACATCCAGACATTATTCCTCCTGGCTGCAGGTATCTCTGGTTTGATCTTGTTTTAGAACTGAGATGTGAAAAGGTTTTCTGGTTTTGGTCATCAGAATATCTTTTAACCAGATTCTCCTTTGTCTACTCCTGACTCAGCTTATCTCAACTTCCCCATTCAGGAGGCTCTGAGTCAGAAATCAAAGCCATCCCTTATGGTGGCATTTGCTTTGCAAATATCCCAACAGTTAAACCATTATCTAGGGTACAAGGCAGTCAGGCAAGTAACGAAAAGGTTAAAACTTATTCTTAAAGAGAGAGTCATAAAAAAGTTAAAAGCAAGCCGGGCGCGGTGGCTCAAGCCTGTAATCCCAGCACTTAGGGAGGCCGAGGCGGGTGGATCACGAGGTCAAGAGATCGAGACCATCCCGGTCAACATGGTGAAACCCCGTCTCTACTAAAAATACAAAAAATTAGCTGGGCATGGTGGCACGTGCCTGTAATCCCAGCTACTCAGGAGGCTGAGGCAGGAGAATTGCCTGAACCCAGGAGGCGGAGGTTGCGGTGAGCTGAGATCGCGCCATTGCACTCCAGCCTGGGTAACAAGAGTGAAACTCTGTCTCAAAAAAAAAAAAATAAATAAAAGAAAGTAGACATAGTTGAATTCCAAAGCCAATCATTTTCCTCCTACACTGTTTCCCTGACAATCTTTATGTGGGTTTTGGCAAGTGACCTAATCTCATGTAAGAAATGAGAATGACAAAATGATCCACCTCATAGGGTTGCCATAAGACTTACAAAATGTAACGTTGATACCTAACATATAGTAAATGTTCCATGCATTGCAGTAATAATAGTTGTTGTAGTTGCTATTGTTATAGTCATTATAACATCACTAAGCTACCCCACTAAGCTCTTCCAGCCATCCCTCTTCCCTGCACAGTCAGGGATCTATGGTACAAGAGCAAAACCTCTGTGGCAGGGGAATATGGTGATGTTATGTCTCTCAACAGTCAACTGCCCTGTATATATTCCCTCTTCCCCGGACCAGTTTCTGAGTCACGGCTCTGCCCAGGTGACAATAAAAATGAGACAATCTACATAATAGGCAACGAAGCTGTTCATGCCTAATAAAAAAAGTGAAATTCCTGAGGCTAGCCCATCAGTGCCTTTAAATAAAACTGAAATCAGATGAAAAAGGAGATCTTTACAATTGCTTAAATTACTGCCTCCTGCACCTGTGGAAGGGAATCTGTGGCACTTATATGTTGAAATCTAATGTGGGCTCCTAATCTCTTAGAACTCATTACTTTAATGAATTTTAAAGGTAGAGCTTTAATTAAAACAGGTCTCTGTGGACAGAAAGCATGCTATTTTGTGAGCTCTGTAAATATTGCCTTTTAAACTAATAAGTTCAGTTACCAGAAATACTACTGCATATAAACAGCTGGCTTTTTTTTCTTTCTTCCTGTCCTGTGGAAACATAACTAGATACCGAAGAGAGGCAGGCTGTATTTCAAGCCTGTCATTTGGCTTTCAAAATAATAGTGATTTAAATTTGCAGAACATCATTCTCCGCTGGAGCACAAAGAACTTTCCAGGCATAATCTCATCCTGTCTTTATCTTCCTATGAGGCTGGACTCAGGAAAACAACATTCATTATGGCAGCATTGCCAGGCCTTTGTGATTGGCCTCGAGCCCTCCATTGCACCCCTACTCCACCCCTACATGACCGAGAAGACTGAGGTCAGCTAGAAACTCAATGATTTCCTTCCCCTTTCTCCTCACCTAGCCAGTACCACATTCATCTCTTCAAAAGAGGAATAATAAATAATATCAGTGATGTGTAGGATAATAGCTGATGTGCATGTGCCAGGCACTGGATTAAACATTGACATATATTGTTTCATTTAATCTTCTAAACAAAACTGTGAGATAAGTGCTAATATTATCCCCAAAAGTTCCTCTACTTCACTTAGAATAACAGCCAAAGCCTTTGCAATGGCCTGCAAGTCCCTATTAGCTCTTGACATCATTGCTTCTTCTCTTTCCCTTTATCTGATGGAGTATATGAGAGATGAGGACAGGCTAGAACAGCAGGTCCCTCAATTAGAAATTAGCCTGCCAATATTTTTTAAAAGAGACCCTCTATTGGGCATGTACTTTATGCCAAGTATCAAGCCAATCACTTTTACACAAATTATTGACCTTTCCCAGCCATTCTGTGAGAAAGTATAATTATTCTTACACCCATCTTAGTGACAAGGGAACCAAGGCTTGGGGAGGCTGAATTACTTTCTTAAGGCCATATATCTGGTGTAAGATAAGGCAAGGGCTTAAAACCAATCTGTCTACTCGCTCTCTTTTCATTAAACCCACTACCTCCCAAAGCCTAGAAATATGTCTGCAGACACATGAGGAATGCTACAACCTCTCCCATATCTCCCAGTAGTCTCATTTTGTAAGTTTCCCTAAGCAGCAAGATAATTTTATAGGCTGAGAGGAGTGCATGGCTTGTATCACCTGTCATTCACCTCTAATTATGTGACTCAGCTATTGAGTACTTTACTGTCAGAGAGCAGCTCCTTTCTGTCAGTACAGAGTTCTGTCTTCATTCAAATAACCTCGAATTTGTGGCCTGAATATTTCCTTTTCAGTTATTTAGAGGAGGTATTAGTCATGCTGTGGTCAGTTTCAAGATCCCCAACATGTTCTCCTTAAGTTTTTACTCATCTTCAGATTTATTTCAATGACTTGGTGATTTGCAATCCTGACTGAAGACCAGCAAATGGAGGCCCTTGACTCTGGAGGATGTGGCAGAGACCCTTAGCACTCACCAACATTCATGTTTTAATCATATTAGGCACACTTGACTGTAGTTCCCAGGCTCCCCTGCAATAAGGTATGGCTACCTGATTATGCCACATAAAATGTGAGAGGAAATGATGTACATTGTGGCCAGATTTCCTCATAATGAGTCTTTCATCCTCACTTCCTTTTTCTAGGTATTAGATTAGTGCCTGAAATTCTGAGGACTTAGAGTAGCCTGGGTCCTGCATGACAATGTGGGAACTGCTCAAACAGGAATATTTGCATTGGATTGTGACATGAGTTAGAAATAACCTTTCTCTGTTAAGCCATTGAAATCTGAGATACAGAGGCTAGCTTTATTTACTGTAATAGAGAGGAAAATATAATTTTGGGGTATTCATAATTTAAATGGAAAGGAAAGAGGTGAAACAAGCCAAGAAAAGCCGAAACACTGATGAGGAGAAACTGATATATGCTGGGATAAACAACCTCCTTTCTCCACTTCCTTGTATACTTTATCTTATGACTGTCTTCTCCTTTCTGAAAAGAAATCAACAGAACTTTGACTGAGTGAGAGCATTCTTTTCCATGTATAGTTGATTAAAGCACCAGACACCAATCAGTTAATGACTTCTATGCATGTGCAAACACATTAATCAACCTCAGTTTCTCTCCAAGTGGTTGAATATGGGGGAGATATTTTTGAGGAGGGGTCTAATGTGTGGCAGTCACTACTGACCTGAGAGAGGTCTTCTGTCTGCACCACCAATCCCTGTGCATCTATCTAAAGGTAAATCTGTCCCCCTAACCCTTCTGCAGTGACTCTGACTTATGAAGGTCAATACAAGCAGAATCAACTACTGGGGAATGATGATTTGCATATTTCACACTAGATATCTCTGTGGAGAGAGGGCCTTGGGCAGGAATACAAATAATCTATATTATTAACAGGTAACACAGAGGCTTATTGTAGCCCTCATCAACCTGTGGAGGTATCATGCTTAAATCTGGAAGACATTTTTTGTACAGATTGTACAGATGGAAGTTTCAGGGAGTGAAGTAGACATGACCTGTTCAGCATCCTACGGCTGGTCAGTGCCAGAGTGAGAACTAGATTGAGGCTGACTGCTCCAGACTCTTTCAATGCAAATTTGAGTTTTATCATTTCATAAAGATGAGAAGTATTTTTAGTGTGATGAATCTTTTACAGTGCACTGAGCTTGGAGGCAAATCTTCCCCCAAACTCAGGGGAAGTTGTGGAAATATATCTGAGTGAGTAATGTCTTTGTGTATTTATTTGAAGATAACGGAGTGTTGAAGTATTTCTTTCTGAAATATTAATTTGGAGATTTGCCTGAAATCATGCAGTTTGTGCCTCTGCTATGTAATGTAAAAAATTTGTTTCTTAATGAATGACTAATAGCTGCATATCTGTTTATCATTATTTAGTCATTAAACATTTACAGAGCATTTATTGGGGGCACCATGTTAGGTGTTGCTTGTGAGAGTGTGCAAATATATGGGCAAAAGACAGTGCCCTCTTCCGCAGTACTGGCCCTTAAGCTCTCAAAACCCACCCCATAGTCTTGCACAGGAGCCTTCAAGAAAGTCAGAGTAGCTTTCATCACAGATTGACATTCTATCTTCTCCTGGTCAGTACTGCTCAGTTTGTCCTGGCTGCCATGTTATTCACTTCTTAGGATTCATTCCCATAATATTTACTGCTACTTAGCCTCTTTTGCGTAAGCACTACATTTTTTAAATTAGGCAAAAATTGCATCTTCTAGGCTGGGCACGGTGGCTCAAGCCTGTAATCCCAGCACTTTGGGAGGCCGAGGTGGGTGGATCACGAGGTCAGGAGATCGAGACCATCCTGGTCAACATGGTGAAACGCTGTCTCTACTAAAAATACAAAAAATTAGCTGGGCATGGTGGTGTGTGCCTGTAATCCCAGCTACTCAGGAGACTGAGGCAGGAGAATTGCCTGAACCCAGGAGGCGGAGGTTGCAGTGAGCCGAGGTCGCGCCATTGCACTCCAGCCTGGGTAACAAGAGCGAAACTCCATCTCAAAAAAAAAAAATAAATTGCATCTTCTTTGTAGAGGTATATAAAAGATGGACGAGCCCAAAAAGAATAAATGCAGTAATTCTACTGACCTTAGTAAAACACTGCTGACGTTTGGTGGACATCCTTCCGATCTTCCAGAGCTACCACTCCACATATAGCGATACATATATTTCTAATTTATCAACATGGCATTATAGTTCACACACTTTTATTTCCCATTTTTTCTTGAGACAGAGCTTTGCTCTGTTGGTTAGGCTGAGGTACAGTGGTGCATTCTTGGCTCATTGCAACCTCTGACCCTCGGGTTCAAGCAATTATCTTGTCTCAGCTTCCCAAGTAGCTGGAACTACAGGCATATGACACCATCCCCAGCTAATTTTTGTATTTTTAATAGAGACATGGTTTTGCCTTGTTGGCCAGGCTGCTCTCAAACTCCTGACCTCAAGTGATCCTCCTGCCTTGGCTTCCCAAAGTTCTGTGGGATTACAGGCATGCGCCACAACACCCAGCCCACACACTATTTTATAATCTGCCTTTTGATCAACTGTGAAAATTTTTCCATCACCATAAATACATATTTTATTTTTATTTTTGATGACTTGAATCACATTTCACTGTAAAGGGGTATTATTTACTTAAATAATCACATCGTACTGAATATTATTTCTAGTTTTTTCACTGTAATATGTAGTATTTCTGTATTCCTCATATATATATATATATATATATATATATATATATATATATATGAGATACAACTCCTAACCCAATGACTGCTAAACATTTGGGTTACTACTAAGAGTTAACAAAGGCTGCTGCCAGTTCTCCCGCCCCGCCCCTACTCATCAACAGTGATCTGGTTGGGGCCTAGAAGGTGGAGAACCTGGTCTGCAAAAAGGCTCTGGCTTATCTTGGCATATTTGCTCATTTCTAAATGGGAATCATATTACTTGAAGTACAAATATAATTTAATGATTTTTAAAAATATGTAGCTGTCTCCATTCTAACTGCCCATTAAGGTAGAGTGAATGCCTTTAGAATGGTTTGAAAAATGATATGCAGATAAATGTGAGTTGAGAGGGAAGGGATGAAAAGAGAGGCAGCCTGCTATATACACCATGGTTTCAACTCCACTCTGCCATTAACTCTCTAAGCAACCTTGAGAAGATCTTTTGCTAAGCTGGGCCTCAGTGTTTCAAATTACACAAAAGGTGGCTGGACATTGATCTCTAGGATTCCTGCCAGTTTTAATGATCTAAGACTAGAAACCAACAGGTTGAGGTTTATAATTCATCTCTGGCTCTTTATCCAAGCTATGAGGTTTGTAGAGAAGGAAGTGTCTGGGATAGTCTAACAATACTTCAGCCTGGGTCCAAGATGTGAAGGGAAAAAATATGATATAATCTGATTACTCCAATTAAAAAGGTTGAATTAGCTTGCCATAATTTCATGCTTTAAAGCCTTCTGACTAGGACTAACTTAATGTGCTTTATAAAATCTAAGATGCCACATATGTAAGATGCTCTCTTATGTTACATACCAATAAGAATTTTTTTAACATTGAAAATTCAACTGTGATACAATTCTGTCTTACAATTCAATTATGACATGCATTCCAATTCAGTGAAGTTAAAATTGAAAGAAGTACATCTTAGAGTCAATGAAATAGAGTGTTAATATATTTCATCATGAAAAGTTAAAGAGCTTTGACTCAGTAAGAAATATAATCTTGAGATTATCTACCCTTTACACCTCCAGATTTCTTTATGTTGTACAGGGAAAGAGAGACCAAGGAAGTCATGTGAGTTTTCCAAGGTCACAGAAGCAATATGGGTCTAGAGCCAAAATGCAATTGAAAAAGAAATGTATTCACACAATGGTAGAGTAAAAATCTCCAAAAACATACCCCTCTGTGAAGGCGAGGAAGTCACTGGCAAAAGCTGTCAAAATCAACTTTTTCAGAACTCTGAAAATTAACTAAAGGCTTGCAAAAATCCATGGAGCATTTTATTCAAGAAAATCAGCTGATTCTTGACAAGAACAGAGAGCTTTGTGGTATTTTAACTTTCCCTATTTAAATCTTTCTTTCCCCAACTCAACAGTAGCTTTGAAAAACAGCTGCCCAGCAGCCAGTGAAAAGGGAAGAATGGATCGGAGCTCCCCCAAAGTCCATCCTTAGAGAAGTGTCACTATTGGACCTAGTTAGTTAGCAGCATGCAGAAAAGTTCCATTCTCAGGGCTTTTCTTTCTTTGACCTGACTCAGGTCTTGTCCACAGCAAATAACCCTATCCACAGAATGTTTGGTAAAAATGATCAGCAACAGTTGTTTAATAGTGCAGCTGTCTGAGATGGAAGTATCAAGAGAGAAAAGAAGACAGCCAAAAACAGTTAGAGAGAAAACTGGGAAATGAGATGCCCGTAGGGTGTTTTGAAAAACTTTAACAAAGTCCTGGATATCTAGAAAGCCATGCATATGCATAGAAATGTGCACATGCCCAGGAAAGTCCTCAGAGAGCACTAATATATCACCTAGAGAGCACTAATATATCACCTGCTTGTGCAGGGCTAATATGGAAGCCCTGCACAAGCAGGGAGTAAAAGCTAAGGCAGAGTTCCCAACTGCTGGAACATTTAAACAGGTACCCTAAAACACACACACACACACACACACACACATACACACACACACACACGTGCTCTAGAGCAAGGGTATCCAATTTTTTGACTTCCCTGGGTCATATTAGAAGAAGAATAATGGTCTTGGACCACACATAAAATACACTAACACTAACAATAGCTGATGAGCTAAGAAAAAAAAAAAACCCACAAAAATTTGCCAGGCATGATGGCACATGCCTGTAATCCCAGCTGCTTGGGAGGCTGAGGCAGGACAATCGGTTGAACCTGGGAGGTGGAGGTAGCCTGTGAGCCAAAATCATGCCACTGCACCCCAGCCTGGCAACAGAGCAAGACTCTGTCTCAAAAAAAAAAAAAATTGAAAATAGAACTACCATATGATCCAGCAATTCCACTTAAGTATCTATTGACAAATAAGTAAATAAACCAAATGTGGTATATACGCGCAATGGATATTATTCAGCCTTAAAAAGGAAGGAAATTCTGACGTATGCTACAACATGGATAAACCTTGAATACATTATGATAAGTGAAATAAGCCAGCCCCCAACAAATACTGTATGATGTCACGTATATGAGGACCTAGTGTAGTCAAATTCATAGAGACAGAAAGTAGAATGGTGGTTGCCAGAGACTATGTAGAGAAGAGAGTGGGGTGTTAATATTTAATGGGTGCAGAGTTTCAGTTTTGGATGATGAAAAAGTTCTAGAGATGGGTAGTGGTGATGTTACATACCACATTCTGAATTGGACACTTAAAACTGGCTAAAGTATCACATTTTATGTAGCATATATTTACCACAATAAACAAAGAGAATGTTCTTAAGAGCTAAAGTTTGAAGTATTTAAGTGTTGAGTGGCACAACGTGTCCAACTTACAATGATTTAGAAAAATGAATTACATATATGTACACAAATATATATGTATACACACACGTATATAATCCTTTTTCTGAATAGCTGAATGTATGTGTGTGTGTGTGTGTGTGTGTGTGTGTATACACACACACATGCACACCCAATGCAAAGAGAGAATGAGAATGAATAATAAAACCATAAAACAAATGAGGGTAGATGTAACCAGTTGGTGAATTCAGGAAAGGGTATACAGAAGTTCTTTGTACTATTCTTCCAACTCTAAGTTAGAAATCACATCATATTTAAATGAAACAAATTAGATAAAATAAATAAGAATTTGTTTAAGTGCTTAACACAATGCTCAAACAAGCAGAGCTCTCTTATCCCCACTTCTGTCACCCTGCTTTTATCAGGGCCTGAAAAGAATAAGAAAAGAGACATTTTTCTCCAAATTATTCAGTTTTTCAACTTAACCAGCCACTGGTGCCCTGGCTGCCTCCACTTATGTTATTCCGAGGATTTCTGGATCCCAAGGGTAGGTAGTCCAACAGGCCTGCTGACAATGTGGTTAACAAGCAAACCATCCCAAGACACACTCAGCTCTGCTAGGGCCATTACTCACTTCGGATGACAGCTCTCTGGACTGGAATCAGGAGTGCTTGGGACACAGAGCAACTAGTCTTTCTTATTCTCCCTCTGAAATGCTATCCTGACTTCCTCCAAGGTCTGCTCAAATTATCATAATCAAGACACTAAGGTAGACTATGATACATAATTTACACTGAATATCTGAGGGAAATGGTAGGATACAGATGAAACATAAAAGCATGGTCCTTGCCTTCAAGGAGTCTGCAATCTAGTTGAGGAGACCACACTAACACCAAGGGCCTTCCTTGCTCAATGCTGGAGGGGAAGCAGATATAAATCTTGCATTCTCTGTACTAGAAGGGCTGGACAGACCAAAGAGGACACTGAGAACTTCTGGAAGAGACCAAGATCACAATGGTAGGTTTCATGGAAATAATAGAAGACATTCTGTCTGCTATAGGCCTGTGAGGCAATTAATGGTAAGAACAAGAGTGTAGGTGGAGGTGTAGATCACCAGCTCTCAAACTATGACATGCATAGGAAACACCTGAGCATCCTGTTAAAGTGCAGATTCTGATGCAGTAGGTCTGAGGTAGGGATTGAGATTCTGCAATTCTAACATGCTCCCAGGTAACACTGATGTTGCTGATCTCTGCAGAACTTACTTTGAGAAGCAAGACCAAAAAAGATTTATTGTCTGACTTAGTTGTCAAACCATCAGCAATTTTTTTAAGAAACAACTATAATAGAAAGCCATGTAGGCATAGTTTGTTGGGATTGAGGTCTTGCATAAGGGTGTGTGTGTGTGTGTGTGTGTGTGTGTAAAATAACTAAACTGAATGTTTAGTATGTGTGTCAGGCACAATGCTAAAGCCTTATATGGATTAATCCTTTTTAATTCTTTTTTTTTTTTTTTTTTTTTTGAGACGGAGTTTCGCTCTTGTTACCCAGGCTGGAGTGCAATGGCGCGATCTCTGCTCACCGCAACCTCCGCCTCCTGGGTTCAGGCAATTCTCCTGCCTCAGCCTCCTGAGTAGCTGGGATTACAGGCATGCGCCACCATGCCCAGCTAATTTTTTTTGTATTTTTAGTAGAGATGGGGTTTCACCATGTTGACCAGGATGGTCTCGATCTCTCGACCTCGTGATCCACCCGCCTCGGCCTCCCAAAGTGCTGGGATTACAGGCTTGAGCCACCGCGCCCGGCCTCCTTTATTCTTATAACAATTCCACAAGGGACACTATTACAGCTGAGGGATTGAGGACAAGAAGGTGAAGTAATTTGTCCAGGTTTATAAACCTAAAAAGTGGCAGAGACAGGAATTGTGCCCAAAGAGTTGGACAGCAGAGCTCTTTAACCAGTGCACTATCCCAAGCCTGCATATGACCATCGATCCAGAACTTATAAATTCCCCAATGGCAAAACTTATCTGTGTAAACCTTCTCTACCTCCAATACCCTAACATGATGAAAAAATGTCTTTATAAAATGACAAACTAAAAGAAACATTTTAGTTTTGTTTTTATTTAATTTTTAATTTTTGTGGATACATAGTAGGTATATATATATTTATGGAGTACATGAGATATTTTGTTATAGACATGCAATGCATAATAATCACATCATGGAGAATGGAGTATCCATCCCCTCAAGCATGTATCTTTTGTGTTACAAACAATTCAATTATATTTTTTAGTTATTTTTAATTATACAATTATTATTGACTATAGTCACATGCTGTGCTCTCATGTAGTAGCTATTACTCATTCTTTCTATTTTTCTGTACCATTAACCATTCACACTTCCCCCCACCCTCTCACTACCTTTCCAAGCCTCTTCATGTTCCCTTTACTCCACATCATCACCAGCATTTGTTATTGCCTGTCTTTTGGATATAAGCAATTTTAACTGGGATGAGATGATATCTCATTGTAGTTTTGATTTGCATTTCTCTAATGATCAATGATATTGAGCACCTTTTCATTTGTCTGTTTCCCATTAGTATGTCTTCTTTCAAGAAATTCTATTCAGATCTTTTACCCACTTTAATTTGCTTATTAGATTTTTTTTCTATAAATTTGTTTGAGCTCCTTATATATTCTAGTGATTAATCCCTTGTCAGATGGGTAGTTTGTAAATATTCTTTCTCATTCTGTGGATTGTTTCTTCAGTTTGTTGATATTTTTCTTTGCTGTGCAGAAGACTCTTTAACTTGATGTGATCTCACTTGTTCATTTTTGCTTTGGTTGCCTGTGCTTATGGCATATTAATCAAGAAATCTTTGTCCAGACCAATGTCCTAGAGAATTTCAGCAGTTTTCTTGTAGTATTTCACAGTTTGAGGTCTTAGATTTAAGTCTTTAATCCATTTTGGTCTTATTTTTGAATATGGTGAAAAATAGGGGTCTAGTTTCATTCTTCTGCATATATGGATGCCCAGTTTTCCCAGCACCATTTGTTGAAGAGACTGTCTTTTTCATAGTGTATGTTTTTGGCAACTTCATCAAAAATGAGTTCACTGTAGGTGTAAGAAGCATGTTTTGAATGAATGCTTACTCTGTGCTAGGGTTGACCAGGACCTGTTGCATAAAATAATCTCATTTAATTTAATCCTTGCAACAAGCTTCTCTCATAGATGCTATAACCCCCATTTTACAAGTAATGAAACTAAGCTTTGCAGAAATTAAGTAATGTGTTTGAGCTTACTCACCTAGTATATATGAGAATAATCGGAATTTGAACCCAAGACATTCAGACTTCTAGGTCTGTACATTTTCCAACTGAATAGGCTGATTTTGCAGTGATATTCATACATCCTTGAGGTTGTAGCTACTCAATCAACACTTCTTTACTTGACTATATTTCAGTAGTCTAACCTGTGTGATCAAATTTAGCATTTACTGTTTATGCTCCTACCTTCAGGCTAGATAGGTTCAATGTCATACTATACTCTGCCTCAACCCCTTCACGTCCTAATCCAGATATCCTGCTTACCAAAGTTTGACTATAGTCTTGTTCTGAAATATCCTTCCCATAGAGTATTTTCGGAGTGTGTGGGTGTAGGTATGAATGGATGTATATGGAGTGGTGGTGGGGGCTAGCAAACATAAATGAACATCAGCCATATCTGGGGCTTCCAAACTTGACAAGCCTCCACATTCTTTATACACAATTCGGTGGATTTTAAATGGTTATTTAAAATAATACATTTTGAAATTCACCGTGAAATCTGAGAAATCAAAGCAACAGAATGTCACAAAGAAAAAAAACAGAAGTGCTACACAATGAATGGGGCTTGTACTAAGCCTCGAGCAAAATGTTCTCATTTGGTCCTTTTAACCATTGTCAAGTTGGAATGAATTATAGGCATATCCCATTTTATTGCACTTCACGTTATTGCACTTTGCAGATGTTGCATTTTTTATTTTTTACAAATTGAAGGTTTGTGGAAACTTTTCTTTGAGCACTTCTGTGGTGCCATATTTTTCCAATGGCATGTGTTCACTTCACGTCTGTACTATATTTTGGTTATGTCACAATATTTCAATGTTTTTCATTTTTATTATATCTTTTACGATGATCTGTGGTCAGTGATCTTTGATGTTACTATTATAATGGTTTTGGGGTACCATGAACTGTGCCCATATAAAATGACAAAAGTTTTGTGTGTTCTGACTTTACCAACAGTCCATTACTTTGTCCCTCTCCCTCTCCTTAGGCTTCTCTATTATCTAAGACACAACAATATTGATTTTAGGTCAATTAATAAGGCTAATTGGCCTCTCAGTGTTCAAGTGAAAGGAAGAGTTGCATGATTCTCACTTAAGAAAGCTAGAAATTATTAAGCTCAGTGAGGAAGTTACGTTGAAAGCCAAGACTGCCTGAAAGCTAGGCTTCTTGCACCAAAGAGTGAGCAAAGTTGTAAATACAAAGAAAAAGTTCTTGAAGGAAATTTAAAGTGCTACCCCAGTGAACACACAAATGATAAGAAGGTGAAATAGCCTTATTGATGATATGGAGAAAGTTTTAATGGTCTGGATAGAGGATCAACCCAACCACAATATTTCCTTAAGGCAAAGCCTAACTGAGAGCAAGGCCTGAATTATCTTCAATTCTATAAAGGCTAAAACAGCTGAGAAAGTTTCAGAAGAAAAGTTTGAAGCCAGCATAAGTTGGTTTATGAGGTTTAAGGAAAGAAATTGTCTATACAACATAGTGCAAGACAAAGCTGAAAGTGCTGATGTAGAAGCTGCATCAATTTATCCAGAAGATCCAAATAAGATCATTGACAAAGATGGCTACACTAAGCAATAGATTTTCAATGGAGATGAAACAGCCTCTCAGAAGAAGATACCACCTAGGACTTTCATGAATAGAGTGGAAAAGTCAGTACTTGGTTTCACAGTTTCAAAGGACAAGCTGACTCTCTTAGGTGCTTACACAGCTAGTGACTTTAAGTTGAAGCCAATGCTAAATTACCATTCCTAAAATTCTAAGGCTCTTAATAATTATGCTAAATGTACTCTGCCTGTGTTTTATAAATAGAGCAACAAAGCATGAATGACAGCACAGCTGTTAATAGCATAATTTACTGAATATTTTAAACCCACTGTTGAGACACACTGCCCAGAAAAACAAGAGATTCCTTTCAAAATATTACTGCTCATTGACAATGCAGCTGGTTACCCAGGAACTCTGATGGAGATGTAAAAGGAGATGAATACTCTTTTCATGATTGTTAGCACAACATCCATTGCATAGCCTATGGATCAAAGAGGTTGTTTGTTTTCTTCCCAGTCTTTTTTAAAAAAATATTTTATTGCATTTTAGGTTTGGGGGTACATGTGAAGAACATGTAAGATTGTTGCATAAGTACACACATGGCAGTTTGGTTTGCTGCCTTCCTTCCCCCCATCACCTATATCTGGCATTTCTCCCCATGTTAGCCCTCCCCAACTCCCCATCCCCCACTGTCCCTCCCTAGATTCCCCCCAACAGACCCCAGTGTGTGATGCTCCCCTCCCTGTGTCCACGTGTTCTCAATGTTAAACACCCGTCTATGTGTGAGAACATGTGGTGTTTGATTTTCTGTTCTTGTGTCAGTTTCCTGAGAATGATGGTTTCCAGGTTCATCCATGTCCCTACAAAGGACACGAACTCATCATTTTTTATGGCTGAATAGTATTCCATGGTGTATATGTGCCACATTTTCCCTGTCCAGTCTATCATCGATGGGCATTTGGGTTGGTTCCAAGTCTTTGCTATTGTAAACAGTGCTGCAGTGAACATATGTGTGCATGTGTCCTTATAATAGAACGATTTATAATCCTTTGGATATATACCCAGTAATGGATTGCTAGTTCAAATGGAAATTATATTTCTAGATCCTTGAGGAATCACCACACTGTCTTCCGTAATGGTTGAACTAATTTACACTCCCACCAACAGAGTAAAAGCATTCCTATTTCTCCACAATCCTCTTCAGCATCTGTTATCTCCAGATTTTTTAATGATCACCATTCTAACTGGAGTGAGATGGTATCTCAATGTAGTTTTGATTTGTATTTCTCTAATGACCAGTGATGGTGAGCATTTTTCATGTTTGTTGGCCTCATATTATTTAAGAAAATAATTTATAAGGCTATAGCTGACAGAGAGATTCTTTGGATGAATCAGAGCAAAGTAAACTGAAAACCTGGAAAGAATTTACCATTCCAGATGCTGTTTAGAACATCTGTGATTCATGGGAAAAGGTCAAAATATGAGCATTAACAGGAGTTTGAAAGAAGTGAATTTTAACACTCATGAATGACTTTGAGAGTTCAAGACTATAATGAAGAATAACTGAATATGTGGTGGAAATGGCAAGAGAACTAGAAGTGGAGCCTTAAGATGTGACTGAGTTGTTGCAATCTTTTGATAACACTTTAACAGATGAGGCCTTGTTTTTTATGGATGAGGGAATAAAGTGGTTGCTTTAGATGCTACAGTCTTCACAGCTCTTCAATCTACTGCTATTGAAGAGCTGTGAAGATTGTTGAAATGACAATAAAGGATTTAGAATATCATATAAACTTAATTGATAAAGCTGCAGCAAGGTTTGAGAGGATTGCATCGAAATTGGAAAGACTTACTGTAGTAAAATGATATCGAACAGCAGCACATGCTACAGAAAAATCTTTCATAAAAGGAAGAGTCCACCAGTGTGTCAAACGCCAATGTTGTCTTATTTTTAAAAATTGCCACAACCACCCAAACCTTCAGCAACCACCCAACTCAGATCAGTCAGCAGCCATCAGTTGGAGGCAAGACCCTCCACCAGCAAAATGATAAAGACTCATTGAAGACTCAGCTGATAGTTAGCATTTTTGAGCAATAAAGTATTTTTAAATTAGGGTATGTACATTGTTTTAAAATACATAATACTATATTGCACACTTAATAGACTATAGTATAGTGTGAACATAACTTTTATGTGGGCTGGGAAAGCAAAAAGTTCATGTGACTTGCAAATTTTTGGTGATCTGAAACCAAGCTGACAATATCTCCAAGGTATTCTTATATTATGTTAAATGAGATGTTTTAAATACACAGAAAAGTATAGAAAGTACTAGAATAGACACACCCATATTCCTACATCCCAAATTAATAAGTGTTGACATTTTGCTCAGG
This sequence comes from Saimiri boliviensis, assembly GCF_048565385.1. Taxonomy (NCBI): domain Eukaryota; kingdom Metazoa; phylum Chordata; class Mammalia; order Primates; family Cebidae; genus Saimiri; species Saimiri boliviensis. The sequence continues at coordinate 98,009,211 of NC_133470.1, forward strand.
TTTTTTATTTTTTAATTAAAAAATTATGTTACGGAAATTTTCAAGTTTAAGATGGTAAAGAAAAACAGTGATTTTTGAATTGGGGTGAATTTACTCCTGGGACTATGTAGGCACTTTGTGTTTATTTCAATATCCCCTCCTTATGCATTCTCTCCTCATATTGATTTGCCTGAGAAAAGATTTCTAGATGACTTAATAGAGTTACCCACTGATAGAGCACTAAAAATAATTTTAATTAATTCATTAATTTTTAATTGACAAAATTGATATATATTTATTGAGGCTGGGTGTGGTGCCTCATACTTGTAATCCCAGCAGTTTAGGTGACTGAAATGGGTGGACGGCTTGATCCCAGGAGTTTGAGACCAGACTGGGCAACATAGTGAGAACTCTTCTCTACAAAAAATACAAAAATCAGCCGGGCACAGTGATGTGCACCTGTAGTCCCAGCTACTCAGGAGGCAGAGGTGGGGGGATCACTTGAACACAGGAGGTTGAGGCTGCAGTGAGCCATGATGGTGCCACTGCACTCCAGCCTGCGCTATAGAGTGAGACACTATCTCAAAAACAAACAAACAAAAGATATATATTTATTGTGTACAACATGATGTTTTGAAAATGTATATTTTGAGATAATTAACATATGCATTACCTTATATACTTATTATTTTTTGTGGTGAGACACTTAAAATCCACTCAGCGATTTTTAAATATACAATATATTGTCATTAACCATAGCCACTATGATATACAATGCATATTCTGGACTTATTCCTTCTGTCTAACCGAAATTTTATGTCCTTTGACCAGCATCTCCTAAGTCCCCCACTGCCAATCCCCTAGCCTGTGGTAACCACCATTTTACTTTATTTCTATGAGTTTGACTTTTTACACTTCACATTTAAGTAAGGTCATACAGTATTTATTTTTCTGTGTTTGGATTATTTCACATAATATGTGATCCTCAACGTTCATCTATCGTGTCACAAATGACACTATTTCTTTCTTTCTTAAGGCTGAATACTATTCCATTGTGGGTATGTACCACATTTCCTTATCCTTGCACCCATTGATGGACACAGGTTGATTCTACTTTGTGGCTATTGTGAATAATGCTGCAATGAATGTGGGAGGGCAGGTATTTCAACCTACTTATTTGAATTCCTTTGGGTATATACCCAGTAGTACAATTACTGGATCATATGGTAGTACTATTTTTAATTTTTTAAAAAACTTCTAGCCGGGTGCGGTGGCTCACGCCTGTAATCCCAGCACTTTGGGAGGCCGAGGCGGGTGGATCACGAGGTCGAGAGATCGAGACCATCCTGGTCAACATGGTGAAACCCCGTCTCTACTAAAAATACAAAAAAAAACATTAGCTGGGCATGGTGGCGCGTGCCTGTAATCCCAGCTACTCAGGAGGCTGAGGCAGGAGAATTGCCTGAACCCGGAGGCGGAGGTTGCGGTGAGCCGAGATCACGCCATTGCACTCCAGCCTGGGTAACAAGAGCGAAACTCCGTCTCAAAAAAAAAAATAAAAAATAAAAAATAAATAAAAAACTTCTATACTACATATTATGCTATTTTCCATAATGACTGCATTAATTTACATTATCATCACTGTACAAAAAATAATTTGTTAAGTGATTTTGGCATGTAACTCAGAGAGTTCAAGGGATAGAGTGACATTGTTATTCCAACCTCTTTCTAGTACTGGTTTATGTAAACCAAATTTCTTAGCCCTCATATATACAAAAATGTTCAAAGAATAGAATTGATACTGAACTCTATCTCTACCAAAAAGTAATGTCCATCCTGAAATATATGGATTAATTAAAAACCCATTTTCAGCCAATGCATTAAGAGATCCACTTGCAATAAAATTTAATTTGGGGTTTAGTTATTTTTTCATCAAAATATTTAATACATGTATATTGCTTTTAAATATTGTGTAATATGGATCGTTATAATGATAGCCCAACCCAGAAGAAAAAAAAAACACATAGGGCCTTGTGTTAATAAAAAAGAAATTAATTAATTTGAATTTATGTACACATTTTTATGTGGATAAATTATAGATATTCAAGCATAAAAATCTGGGGAGGGAGTAGAATGGATGTATGAGGTCAAAGGAAAACAGGAACTATGTATATTTAAAGCAGACAATGGTGAACAATAAAGAATGATTTAACAGTTTTATTTTGTTTACACTATGTGGAAAATAATACTTTTTGTACCTATTTACACATAACAACAAAAAAAGTCACCTTTAAAGTGTGTAAAGGAGCACGTTGTTCTTAAACGTTTGGGGGGATTAGAATAAAAATACATGAAGGCCAACTGAAATAAAGACTTCACTGCCCCCTTCTCTCAGAAATGATCTAAAATCAGTCCTTTGTGGCATACTACATGTGAATGTGAAAAGAATGTGAATTCTTTATTATTTGAGTTCGGAGTTCCATGTGAGTGTATCAGAGAGTACCTGTCAAGTGTTATTCAAATCTTCTATAGGTGTGCTAATCTTTGTTTGCTTAAGCCATCAGTTTCTTAGTAAGTTATATTAAAAGTCTTTCACTCTAATTCTGAATTTATAAAATTTTGTCATTTGGTTAATGTTTTGCTTTATATATATTGATGCTATGTTGTCAAGTACATAGAGGTACATCACTGTTACTATTCTTGATGGATTTTTCTTTTTATTGTTACTAAATGTTTTCTTGTTTCTATTAATCCTTTGCATTTTATAATCTATTTCATCTGATACTAATATTGTTAAATCAACTTTTCTTTTGTTAGTATTTGACTAGTATATATTTTTCAATCTATTTACTTTGTGTATCATTATGTTTTAGTTGCATCGCTTATAGGTATCATATGACTCTCTATTCTTAATGCAGAATGAGAATCTCTCTTTTAATAGTTGTATTTAACCTGTTCACATTTAAGTGTCTTGAGGTATTCTCTTTCACTTTGTCTTTTCTTTTTACTCTGCTGTTTATTCAGTTCATTTTTTTTTCTCTTTATCTGCTTATTGGAACAATCGAGAATTCTTTATTCCTTTTCCCTCTATCTTGATTTGTTATATATTTATTTCTATTATTTTCATCAGTATCCTTAAATTTTTACTCTTTATACTTAACACAAACCAAAGTTAATCAATATTTCAATTCTTCTAAACAATACAATGACTTTAAGCTGCTTTAATTCTGAATTCACACTTTCCATTTTCTATGTTACTATTGTTTTGATGTTTAATTTCACCTTATATTGGTCACTTTTATTAGGAAATTTTTATACTTGACATTTATTGAAGAGACAATAGAGGAAAATGACTAAGAGCACAGTCTCTGTAGTCAGACTCTGTCATTTAGTAGCTGTAAGACCATGAGCAAGTTACTTAACCTCTCTGTTTTCTCATTTTAAAAATAGGATTAAATAGGTAACTGTGTCACTGGATTGTTGTAAAACGTTTATGACAGTATCTGCCTCATATTGCTATATAAGTATTATGTACTAGTAGTGGAAATAATGTTTAGATTTATCAAAGTGTTTAGCATTTTATTTACAATCCTTTTACATTTAACACTTTTCTTCTGGCTCCTATTTTCTTCTCATGGTAACATATCATTTAGTAATTCTGTTAGTTTGTCAGTAATAAACTCAGGATTTATATGCCTATTAAAGTTTTTATTTTGTGTTCCCTTTAGGATGACAGTTTAGCTGTATATAGCTTATTAAATTGTTATTTTTTTTCTTAGTACTATGAATACATTATCCCACTGTTTTCTGAGATCTCATTGGTAATGCAATATCTACAGCCAACATAGTTTTCTTTCCTTTGCAGTTAATCTTTATTTTCTTTCAGGCTGCTATTTGCTCTGCAATTTCACCACAGTGTGTCTAGTTGTGGTTTGTTGTAACTTATCTTCCTAGGGATTCAAGATGCTACTTGAATCTGGGGACAATAGCTTTTTTTAATTCTGAAAAAATTCTGGCAGTTACTACCTTAAATATTCCATTTATATTCTAACTTTCTAAAACTCCTGATTGCCATGTGTTGATTCTTCTGAATGTTCATGTCTCTTGATCTCTTTCATATTTTCCATCTCTTTATCTCTTTCTGCTGCATTTTCAGTGATGCCCTCAGATTTATCTTCCAGTTCATTTAACTCTCTTCAGCTGTCTCTAATACATTTAACTAATACATTGAGTTTTAATTTTAACAATTAAATTTTTTAATGTGCATTCTTATTTAGATATTTTCCAAACCTATTTATTTTTACTAGATTGTTTATTCCTTTCTTTATCTTTTGTTCTTTTAGTTGACTTCAAAAGATGTTAAACTAAATACATTTTAAATTCTGAATTAGTTATTGTTCTGGGGGTCCAAATTCTTACTCACATGATTTTTCTTGAAATTTTTGAATGTCAACCAGTCTTAAAAGGATTTATTTTCAGTAGGCATCCTAGATCATTTGCTTGTAGAGATTCAACCCTGAGTCAATTTGGCTCTCTTTGAAATCTCTACAGAATTAGCTTTCTTCAGACTTATTTTTATGATTATTATATGGCCTCAGGTTTCTATAACATGCAAGTATTGTGAATTAAAAACTCACATCCGTGGATGATTCAGATTTGGGGGCTGGTTTTTGTAGTTGATTCTCTGTATTATTATTATTATTATTATTATTATTATTATCCACAGTGCCAAGAAGATGATGAAATACTTTGCTGATTCCCTTGGCTAGTAGGCAGAGTTTTTCTATTAACTGTTTCATATAAGGGACATTTTTTGTTGCTGTGGGCTCAATTCTGGTTTTCTACATGGGCCTGAGTCCTTATTTGCTATTCCTGAATAGATGTTAAAATCCAAACTCCTAGATACAATTCTATTCCTTAGATATCCATAAACTTCTCTATTTCAATAGCCATTTGCCATTCTGACTTTGAGATTCTTCTTGTTTTTTTTTTGGCACAAGGGGATTTATTCTTTTTATTTTTAACCTTGATTGTATTCTTTAAAATAATTTTATCATGTTTTATCTAGTATTTATTTGTGTTTGGAGCAAGAATTTTGTGTTTGGTTTCACTGTGCATTACTTTGACAAGAAATCCCTTTGGTTTGATATTTGTCAGAACCAAAAACTTGGTAAGGGAGGGTTGTCATACAACTGATCCCAGATCAGGATGCAATGATAAAAGCACTTTTGTTAATGTGCATTGTGCTTTATAGTACTTAGTATTACTTATTTGAAGCTATACTCTTGATGTATAAGTTGCTTCAAATAACTTTTCTCAAACACAGATATAAATGAATTATTTTGCATTCTTATTTAGTGTTGAAAGTTTTATATAGCTTTCCCAAAGGACAATTTAAATATAATGTAAATGATGCAAGGTTTAGAATGAAGTAAAGAGGCTTTCTGCTTAGGCACTTCCTCTCATATTGTTTTCCTGGGATGTTTTACAAAATTTAGTATTCTTCCTAAGATGTCTCTCTTGAGCTTTTTGAGTTCTGAATTTTGAGCCTCAATTTTTTTTTTTGACAGTCTCATTCTGTCACCCAGGCTGGAGTGCAGTGGCATGATCTTAGCTCACTGCAACCTCTGCCTCCCAGGTTCAAGCAATTATCCTGCTTCAGCCTCCCAAGTAACTGAGATTACAGGTATATGCCACAATACCCAGCTAATTTTTTTTAATATTTTTGGTAGAGATGAGAGTTCACCATGTTGGCCAGGCTGGTCTTGAACCCCTGACCTCAATGATTCACCCACCTCAGCTTTCCAAAGTGCTGGGATTACAGGCATTATCCACTATACCTATTCGATCCTCAAAGTTTTCTAAAAGATTGTTCAATCACATAGCCCACATAAAACAAAAACTTATATTGGCTTGGTACCACTTAACTACTGAAGTTGTGAAATCTCAGGATTCCAATGACCTTTTCTGTCATCAAAATAATTAAAAAATGTTTTGTGTGTCAAATTTAGAGGCTATATCGTATCAAGGGTATTCAGGAATGTTCAGAGGAGATCATTGCCTGGAGCTCCTTGGTTATCTCCATAGAAAGATTTTCTCATGCTGGGTGTGGTGACACACACCTGTAATCTGAGCACTTTGGGAGGCTAAGGCGAGCAGATCACCTGTGGTCAAGAGTTGAAAACCAGCCTGGCCCCAACATGGTGAAACCTTGTCTCTACTAAAAATACAAAAATTAGCCAGGCGTAGTGGCATATGCTTGTATTCCCAGGTAGTCAGGAGGCTGAGGCAGTAGAATTGCTTGAACCTGGAGGGAGGTGGTTGCAGTAAGCCGAGATTGCACCACTGCACTACAGCCTGGGTGACAGAGTAAGACTCCATCTCAACAAATAAATAAATAGTTTAACATTATAAAAATAAAGAAAGATTTTTTACCTGAATGTGGATTTTGATGATTGCCTTTTTCCATTTAGATATCACCTTACCATTTTTCCAAAGAGGATGTCCAAGAATCACGTTTATCTCAGTTTTGGGTTGGACAAAACACATTCCTACTTTACTGCAGTTTTCAGTAAGGTTAGCCAGAGTATTGGACCATATATGCTTTATACTCATAACTGTTAGAAAAACACAGGCTGGGAGTGGTGGCTCATGCCTATAATCCCAGCACTTTGGGAGGCCAAAGTGAGTGGATCACCTGAACTCAGGAGTTCAAGACCAGCCTGGGCAACATGGTGAAACCCCATCTCTATCAAAAATACCAAAAAAATTAGCCAGGTGTGATGGCACATTACCCATGGTCCCAGCTAGTGGCTATTCAGGAGGCTAAGATGGGAGGATGGCTTCTGCCTGGGAGGTGGAGGTTGCAGTAAGCAGAGATTGCATCACTGCATTCCAGTCTGGGTGACAGAGTGAGACCCATCTCCAAAAAAAAAAAAAAGAAGAGGCGGGGTGCGGTGGCTCACGCCTGTAATCCCAGCACTTTGGGAGGCCGAGGCGGGTGGATCACGAGGTCAACAGACCAAGACCATCCTGGTCAATGTGGTGAAACCCCGTCTCTACTAAAAATACAAAAAACTAGCTGGGCATGGTGGCGTGTGCCTGTAATCCCAGCTACTCAGGAGGCTGAGGCAGGAGAATTGCCTGAACCCAGGAGGCAGAGGTTGCGGTGAGCTGAGATTGCACCATTGCACTCCAGCCTGGGTAACAAGAGTGAAACTCTGTCTCAAAAAAAAAAAAAAAAAGAAGAAGAAAGAAAAGAAACAGAAAAATGTACAAGATAGTTCACAAATCATACAAATATGTATGCTGTAAATGACAGACTCAATTACAGGCATCTCTTTCAGTCTTTTATATGCTGACATGTTATGTGATGCCCAGGAAGCATCCCCTCCTGCTCTTTGTTCAACTTTTAACATAAACTACTTAAATCTGTCTATAAATTACTGTCTTTTTAAGTAGCAAACACCTTACAGAGCAGTCAGAGATGACAACACATTTTAAAGATGGATCTTCACCGAAATGAAGGAAACATAATTGAATTACCATAATAAGCAAAAATTGCAAAAAACATAAAATAGAAAATTAGGGAACTTTGTGCCTAGGACAAGATACATATTATCAGCTATTCTAGTAGCAGTAATAACAGCTAAGAGTTTTTGATCACTTCTGTTCCAGGCATTGTGCTAACAGTTTAACATGCAGTAGGTCGTTTAATCCTCATAATTATCTTACGACATAGGCTTTTGCTTAAAGTGCTCCTCACCTTATAGATGGAGGAACTGAGGCTCTGAATTTTTCAAAGACAAAGTTATATAGCTAGTAACTGGTAGAGTTAGAATTAAAATCCTGGAAGTCCGATTCTGGGCCTGAATTCTTAAATGCTATGCTATGCTGCTTATGAAACAGACATGCTAATACTTATCTTATTAGATTATGTGGGGGGGGGGGTTACATCGAACCAGATCATATGCAATAGTATTTATCACTGATATGTGGCATCCAGTACTCAGTAAGTAAATGTGAGAACATTCTGTCAGTCATCTAGCTGTCATTAGATTAATTAGGGCCTTTAAATCTAATGTTTATTAAACTGTATCCTGAAACTCCCCACCCCAAACCACCAGTTCATTAAATAATAATTGATAATATATATTGAGCACTTACTATGTTTCAAGCACTGATTCAATTTATCTTCATAGCATTCCTCTGAAAAATGTACTGACATTATCTCTATTTTATAGGAGTAGAATTGGAGGCTGAGAGAGATTAAGTAAATTTCCAAGGTCCCCTGGCCCATAAGGCAGGATATGGAAATCAAGCAGTATGACTCTAGAGGCTATTGTCCTGAATGCTATGCTATGCTGCAGATGTGCTATGCTGCATATGTGTTATGATTAACTAACTCAGTTAACAATACAGTACTTGATTTTTTACTCAATTTCATCATCACATGCTAGAACCCTGGGTCAGCAACTAACTAGTGTGTAATGATTTCTAAAATCCTTTAAACAGGAGGGGAAGATAAGTGACTTTTAGAAAAAGGATCAGGCAAAATACTTTGTTCATAATTCATGATCGGATTTCTGCTCAGGAACATTTTAACATAATAATAATTTCAAGATGTAAATTAGTGATTTTCTCCAAAGTAGACAATACAAGTAAAACAGAAATTACATTCCCCAGCAGTATCCGAATAAAATACATACATGATATGAATACTTAGTGATATTTTAGAATGCAGATAAAAATGTGAGCATTTATACTATTGTTTGATTAAAACTACTGCTGAAATTAGTGATGTGTCACATTATCACACCAAATGTAATGAGGGTAAAAAAGGAGATTCAAAAGGGCAAAATTGCGTATGAATGTCAAAATATAAAGGCATCGCAAAATGTTTCAGAGAAACAGGAAATGTAATTGAAATTCTAGAATATTGAAAATATGAAGGTCAAATGAAATTATCCAAATCTCAACTTAGTTAAGTGATAAGTTTGGGGCCAAATTTATTTAGAGAGTTACTCAGATGAAGATAGAAAGGATGAAGAGAAATTTAGAAAGATGGTGCATATATCTCATCCTCACATTCCTTCTAAACAATACAAGAGAGCTGATGGAGATAAAATGTAATGTATAAAAATAATTATTGTTTATTTTTATGACAAACTACATATATTCATGTATAAACATAAGGAAAAACAAGTAAGCAAATAGATTTAAAAAGTTTTAAATACTCATAATCTTATCAGAGACAATTGTTATTTTAGCATTTATGTATATTTATTGCCGCTCATTGCTATGAATAAACATGTATAGTTTTAAACAAAATTTTACTGCATATTTTAAAAGTTCCTTTTTAAATATAACACATTGAAAGCACATTTTGAGAAATAATAACCTATGATGTCTTTTTAAATTGTTGAGTAGTGCTTTTTTATTTGAAAGAATTGTATATTATTCAACTAGGCCTCTGTTATTGGTATTTATCTGGTTTGTAGTTTTTGTCTATAAAACCAATATTACAATGAAGCTATATTTTCAGCATACAGATCTGGTATTATTTTGTTAGATTTATATATATGTAATTATTTTATGTCTTTGGTGCCATTGTAGGTGGTAAGATCGTTTTTTTTTAAATTTCATTTTCCAATTTTTCATTGCCAGCAAACAGAAATATAATTGATATTTGTTCATTGATCCTATATCCTGTGACTTTGCTAAACTCATTTATTTGTTCTAGAAACTTTTAGTAAATTGTTTGAAAATTTTTCACAGACACAATCATGTTTTCTATAAAAGAAGATAGTTTCATTTCTTCCTTTCACATGTATAGTGTTTTATTTCTATTTTATTTCTAGCTAGGATGTCTACTGCTATGTTGAATAAGAGAGGTCTGATTGAACAATTGAACATGCCTTTATTTTTCTTGATCATGAGAGTAAACATTAATTTTTTCATCATTTAGTATGATACAGAAATTTTTTAGAGACCTGCTGGCTATAGGTTTTTTGTAGATGCCTTTTATCAGTTTTAGGAATTTTTTTTCTCTTCCTGTTTCTGAGAGTTTTTAACATGAATGAATATTGAATCTTGTCAAATGTTTTTCCTGGACCAAGTGATATGATTAAATGTTTTTATGTATGTCTATTGTCATGATGAACTACTTTATTGGTCTTTGAATATTTTTTATTTTGCTTTAAAGAAACCTGATTTATTTTAACTTTTTTTCTATCCTTTATTTCTTTATTTATGTTTGTGACAGACTCTTGCTCTGTCATCCTGGCTGGGTGAAGCCCGTTGTAGCTCCAACTCCTGGGCTCAAGCAATACTCCTGCCTCATCCTCTTGAGTAGCTGGGACTGCAGGCACGTGCCACCACACCTGCCCAATTTACTTTTATTTTTTATTTTTGTATAGACAGGGTCTCACTATGTTGCCCACACGTGTATCAAACTCATAGGCTCAAGCAATCCTCCCACCTTGGTCTCCCAAATTGTTGCTATTAGACGTGTGAGCCACGACACCTGGCTTAATGTTTTTTAAACCTAAGAGTGACTGAAGTGTAATTTCATTTGCTTATTTATATTGAAATATATAATAAGGAAAGTTATGAATATTCCTTCATTTAAATAGTTTTCTGTAATTTTTCATTGTATTGTCTTAGTTATCAAATATATTTTTCTTTTGAAATAAACATTTATTTTTTTATTTACCAAATGACCATGATCATACTCTGATACATTTTTCAAAGATGAGCTTTTGAAATAATTTTTATATTATTTCCTATTTTAATTCATAAACACTAAAAATGGCTCAAGAGAATTGCTTTAACCCAAGGCTTGAGCCCAGAGTGTTTTACCAATAGTGTCCCGCTAGCCACCAAAGCCACATTTTTTTCACCACACTCGTAGGCTGGTCCATTACACAGGGCTCAGCAGGAACTCTATATATCCTTTCTCATAATCTACTACACCACACATCTTCATAAACTCTTCTATTTCTTGGAAATAAAAGAAGCATTTGCTCCTTCTTTTTTTGTCAATAAGCAATAAGGCTTACCAATAAAAGTGCCTGAGAAGGAGATTGTTTTAAAAAATAAATAAATAAATTAGCAGGCCTGCCTCAACAGAGTAGAAAGCTGCCTGCAGTGATGATTTTAGGGAAATCAAGAAATATATTAAGACCACAAAGTTTCTTATCAGTATTCTATGGTCTCAAATTTTGAACCAGCTTTACATTCCTGGGTTAAATGAGTTAAACCCAAATTAAACTATTTATTTATTTTCTTACTTTTATTATCTCATTCATTTCAGTATTTTGAGTTTAATTTCCTCTACTCTTTCTAGATTTGGGGAGTGTGAGCTTAGATTATTGATTTATGACTTTTTCTCTTTTTTAATTTATGCATTTGAGTGCTATAAATTTCTCTCTCAGCACTGCTTTAGCTGCCTCTAACAAATTTTGACATGTTATACTTCTGATTGTATTAAACTCAAAATATTTTAATTTTTCTTGTGACGTCTCTATTGTCTCATGATTTATTTAGAAGTATATTTCTTAACTTTCAAATATTTGGGTATATTTTAGATATCATATCTTTTTGTTATTTATTTCTAGGTTTATTTTTTTGTGACTAGAGAGCATACTTTGTATGATTTCAATTCTTAAACATTTGTAGAAGACTTCCATTTCTTTTTTTTTTTTTTTTTTTTTTTTTTTTGAGACTGAGTTTCGCCCTTGTTACCCAGGCTGGAGTGCAATGGCGCGATCTCGGCTCACCGCAACCTCCGCCTCCTGGGCTCAGGCAATTCTCCTGCCTCAGCCTCCTGAGTAGCTGGGATTACAAGCACGTGCCACCATGCCCAGCTAATTTTTTGCACTTTTAGTAGAGACGGGGTTTCACCATGTTGACCAGGATGGTCTCGATCTCTCGACCTCGTGATCCACCCGCCTCAGCCTCCCAAAGTGCTGGGATTACAGGCTTGAGCCACCGCGCCCGGCGACTTCCGTTTCTTACACGATGAAATAGATATACTTTATCCTGTTTCCCCTGCTAAGTACAACTAAAACCCTGGAACTTATATACAAAACAAACATGAAAAGACTCTGGAAATGACAGGACATGGTACTGAGCTCCCAGGGTTTTCTCTTTATCTCACATATCCCAGACTTGGAGCTAGAGAAGGCACCAACTCAGAAACACTAATGGGTGCAGACACAATAAAAGTGTTTCAATAAAAGCATTGCTTCTCTAACCAAAGGACTAGGAATGGGGCAGCATAGCACGACAGAAACTTTTAGACAGTAACTGTTGTACTCAAGCCAAATACAACAGAAAAAGCAATTGTTCTGCAACCATTCATATAAGCAAACAAAGTGTGGGTAGGCTAGACTTTCACCTTTGTAGCTTGTAACAAATTCACCCAAACTGCCACCAAGATGGTGTTAGAGAAGACCAAGTAGGGAATTACCTTCATCCTCACAGGTTGGTAATCGGACCCTCTGCTTCTGGTGTCCCACGACACCAGAAGTGGAGACCAGGTGGGAAGCCTGGACTTCTATTCCAAACTGGTTTTCGTCGAGTGCTCCTCCAATTCTCTAATGAGGTGATGTATAGAGAGCCTAATGAAAACTCAGGACTTTTGGCACCTCTCAGTGGTAGTGAAGCCATTCCTCCACCTCAACGTGTCAGTGGTGGTTTTGTGGGGAGCAAAAACAAAGCACTCCTACCCCTTCCAGCCAGAGAAGTATCAACTGAAGCCTAATGGGGATCCAGAACTCTCTTACCTCTCACAGTAATGAGTTGCCTTCTCTTAAGTTCCAACAGAGACCCAGTGGGAGATGTGGATGTCTAACCCCTCTTGTCAGTCATAAGACTGTATCACCCTTCCCCTGCCAGAGTGATGTCAGATACAGCTGGCTAAAGCAGAGCTTTTAAATAATGAGATTCAGAATTTTATAACATAATTCAGAATTTTATAACATAATACAGAATTTCCTAGGTTTCCATCGAAAATTACATGGCATACAAAAATAAGAAAATCTCAAACTCAATGAGAAAAGGCAATCCAGAGACACCAACAACAAATTAACATAGCTGTTAGAGTTATCTGACAAACATACTTCAAGAAGAAATAACATGCTTCCAAAAAGTGAAAAGTAGAAAGCCTCAGAAAAGAAATAGAAGTTCTCAAAAAAGAAATAGAGAATGTAAAGAAGAAAAAATTATAAATTTTTGAACTAAAAAACACAATAACTGAAATAACAATATCAGTGGATGGGTTAAACAGCAAAATGGAGGGGACAGAGGAAAGAATCAGTGAATTGAAAGATGGAATAATAAAAATTACCCAATCAGAACAAAAAAAGAAAATAGACTGATAAAGAAATAGAGCCTCAAGGTACTGTAGTACTAAAACAAAATATCTAACATTAATGTAATAAGAGTCATAGAGGAGAGCAGAAAGAAGGTAGAGCTGAAAAAGTACTTAAAGAATAATACCTGAAAACTTCCCAAATTTGGCAAAGACATTAACCTACAGATTTGAGAAGCTAAACAAGCTTGAAAAGAATAAACTCAACTAAATCCATGCTAAGACATATCCTCATTAAACTTTTGCAAAATAAAGGCAAAGAAAAAATCTTCAAAGCAGTGAGAGAAAAATGACACTTTTCCTATAGAGAAAGAAAAATTGGAATGGAGACGATTTCTCATTTAAAAAAAAAAGAGAGAGAAGAAACATGAAGTCTAGAAAACTGGCACAATATTCCCAAGTACTAAAACTAAAAAACTGTCAACACATAATCCTATACCCATTGAAAATATCCTTCAGGAAAGAAGGGGCCATCAAAATTTTTCAAATGAAAGAGAACTAAAAGAATTTGTTACCAGCAGACCTATCTTAAAAGAAAGACTAAGGAAAGTTCTTTAAACAAAAATAAAATGGTTAAAAAGGAAGCTTGCAGCATCAGGAAGAAAGAAAGAACACAGTAAGTAAGGATATGGGTAAATAAAATAGATTGCCGTTTTCCAAATTATACTTCACAGTTGAAGCAAAAATTATAACAGTCTCATATGATTCTAACTGTACATAGATGAACTATTCAAGAAAATTATATTGTAAGTGACAAAGTGAAAGGATGTAAATAGAGGTAAAGTTTTACACTTCACTCCAAGTGGTTAAATAATGACACCAGTAAACTGCAATAAGTTATGCATGTGTAGTGATATATGTAATGAAAGTATTTTAAACTACTTTAAGATGACTGCAAATAAAAAAAACCTCAAACACACTAGATAATCAAAATGAAGTTCTAAAAATTGTTTAGCCCACAAGAATACAGGAAAAAGAAAATGGAGAAGAAAAATATAAAAGGTAAACAGAAAACAAATAATAAATTGACAGGTCTTAACAAAGCAATAGTTACATTAAATGTAAATGGTCTGAATATATTGATTAAGAACAGAGATTGCCATTATGGATTAAAATCGTGATCCAACCATGTACTGTGTATAAGAAGCTCATTTCAAATATAACAATGGCAGCACGTTATAAATGAAAGGAGGGATAAAAAGACATCCGGGGTTCCTTTATTGATATCAGATAAAGTAGACTTCAGAGCCAAAAAATACATGAAGGAAAGAAACATATAATGACCAGTGGGTTGATCCACTAAGAAGTCATAGTAGTCCTAAATGCATATGCATGAAACAAAAGAGCTGTAAAACATGTGAAGCAAAAAAAAAAGAAAAAAGAAAAAAAAGGAGAAATAGGCAAATTCACTACTGTAGTTGGGGAATTCAACACCACTCTCTCAATATTTGATGAAACAACTAGACAGAAAATCAGTAAGGCCATATAAAAATCAACAATATAATCAATCAGTAGGATTTAATCAAAATTTGTAGAACACTCCACCTCATAACGGCAGAATAAACATTCTTTTCAAGTACCCACAGAACATCTACCAAGAGAGGCCATATCTTGGGCTATGTAATAAACCTCAACAAAGTTTATAAAACTGAAATCATACAGAGTGTGTTCTACAACTACAATGAAATCAAATTAGCCAGCAATAACAAAAATAACAGAAAAATTACAAACACTTGAAAACTAAACAACACTCTTCTAACAAATCCACAAATCAAATAAAAGTCTCAAGGAAATAAAAAAAAATACATTGAATGGAATTAAAATAAAAATACAACATATCGAACTTCATGAGACACTGCTAAATTAGTGCTGAGAGGGAACTTAATAGCATTTAACACATACAATAGAAAAGCATGAAAGTCTTAAATTAATAATCAAATCTCTAACTTCAAAAACCTAGAAAAAGAAGAGCAAGATAAATCCAATGCAAGCAGAAGGAAGAAAATATTAAGGATAAGCAGCAGAAATCAATGAAATTGAAACTATAACATCAATAGAGAAAAACATTGTTTCAAAGTAAATAGTTGACTATTTGAAAAGATTGATACTGGGGGTGAAAATCTCGTGACAAGACTGTAAGAGAAAAACAAGAAAGCTGGAAGACACAAATTACCAATATCAGGAATGAAACAGGAGATATTGCTACAGATCCTGCAGACAGCAAAAGGATAATGAAGGAAACTATGAAAAACTGTACACACATAAATTTGACAACTTATAAAAAAGGAACCCGTTCCTCAAAAAGCAAAAACTACTACAACTCACTTAATATGAAATAAATAATTCAAATAGCTCTATGACCCCTAAGGAAACTGAATTCCTAATTTCAAAACTTCATAAAAATGAATCTCCAGGCTCAGAGAGTTTTGCTGCAGAATTCTACCTGATGTTTAAAGAATAAGTAAGCATCAAACATATTTTAAAAGACTCAAGAAGAGAAGATTGCTCTATTATGTTTAGCTGAATACTTGTTATATCTATTATTCTTTCTTTATTCCTGAATTACCAAGTTTCTATTAGGTATCATTTCTCTTCTCCTCAAAGAACTTTCTTTAGCAGTTCTTTTATGATAGGTTTGCTGACTACAGATTCTCTTAATTTTTCTTCATCTGAATTATTTCTGAAAAATATTTATGCTGAATATAGAATTTTGGGTTGACAGTTGTTTTCTTTCAGTCCTTTGAAATGCTGATCTCTAAAGTGGTTATTTGCAAGAAATCCAGTCATTCACATCATTATTCCCTAAAGGTGATGTGCTATTTCTTTCTGCATGCTTTTAAGGTTTTTTCTTCATTTTTAGTTTTTGGCAATTTGCTTATGATGGGCATGGATTTCTTTAGGCTTATCTTTAGGGGTGGAGGTTCACTGAGCTTCTTGAAGGTATAGGTTTATGTCTTGCACCAACATTGGGGAATTTTCATCCATAATTTATTCAAATAATTTTTAAGCACCCTTCTTCCTCTAGGATTTCAATGATTTAACTGGTAGACTTCTTGGTTGTCTCTGTATGTCTGAGGATCTGTTTATAATTTAATTTTCCCTTTGCTTTTCATAGTGGATCATTTCTATTGATCTACTGGGCTGTCTTCAAGTTCTCCTGATTCTCTGTCATCTCCGTTTTGCTACTAAGTCCTTTTATTACATTTTTAAATTGTATTTCCCAGTTCAAAAATTTACATTATGTTCTTGTATCTTCTTTTTTATGCTTTTCATTCATTCATCCTTACCTTTTGAGACGTTTTTATAACAGCTTCCTGAAACAAACAATTTTTAATAGTTGCTTTGTCTGATAATTCCAATGTCTCTGTCATTTGGGGATTGATGTTTGTTGATTTTTTTTAATACAAGTTTACTTTTTCTTGGTTCTTTATATACTGAGTAGTTATTGATTTTATCTCAAACATTTACAATATTATAAGAGTCTGGATCTTGTTTAAATCTAATGGACAACCTTGACATTTTAGCTCTTGCAAGCAATCATCTCTGTCTGGTTCAGGCCACAAGTTTTAATCATCCTTCTGTGGGTTGTGGTTTCTATGTTAATTCCACTTTCAAAGCCTTTGAAGTATGACTGGTGTACGTCCCATTTGTGTACAACCAAGTGACCCATCTGGGACTTGAATGGCAGACTACCTTCTTACTCAGCTTTCAAAGTTTACATTATGCTTTTCAGGGTCTGACTGATATATGCACATGATTTCATGAACAATGTTATGGATTTTCTACTCTGATGTACTCTTTCTTGCATTCTATAATCTTATAGGTACTTTTGGTTCCTTGTGTCTCCCTTTTTTGGCCATCTGGCTCAATAGATAAGGCTGACTTTACCCCCACATTGCTATGCATTTCCCATGACTATCCCCACATTTGGCACCAGCTTGTGGGAGGACAGAGAAAGAAACGCAATGCAGGTTCAGTCTTCCTTTTCTGGACCACAGCTCCTCTCATTTGAAAGGATAGTTCCACTCTCTTGGAGTTTTTGGCCCCTAACAGCCCCTGTTTCTACTTCTGTTGCTGCTGCTGCTGCCACCAATACAGTGTTGCTTGGGGACTACAGTGTGAGAAAATGGAGACATTTAAAAGATGTTAATTTTACTTATTTTGAGCATTTGAAAGTTAAATTAACTCTAGATGGATTAAAGACTTAAACATAAGACCTAACACCATAAAAACCCTAGAAGAAAACCTAGGGAAAACCATTCAGGACATAAGCATAGGCAAGGACTTCATGACTAAAACACCAAAAGCATTGGCAACAAAAGCCAAAATAGACAAATGGGATTTCATTAAATTTCACAGTTTCTGTACGGCAAAAGAAACAATCATTAGAGTGAACTGGCAACCAATGGAATGGGAAAAAGCTTTTGCAATCTACCCATCTGGCAAAGGGCTAATATCCAAAACCTACAAAGAACTAAACAGATTTATAAGAAAAAACAAAAACAAACAAACAAACAAACAAAAAACAAACCCATTCAAAAGTGGGCAAAGGATATGAACAGACACTTTTCAAAAGAAGACATTTATGAGGCCAATAAACATGAAAAAATGCTCATCATCACTGGTCATTAGAGAAATGCAAATCAAAACCACATTGAGGTACCATCTCACACCAGTTAGAATGGTGATTATTAAAAAATCTGGAGACAACAGATGCTAGAGAGGATGTGGAGAAATAGGAATGCTTTTACACTCTTGGTGGGAGTGTAAATTAGTTTTACCATTGTGGAAGACAGTGTGGTGATTCCTCAAGGACCTAGAAATAGAAATTCCATTTGACCCAGCAATCCCATTACTGGGTATATACCCAAAGGATTATAAATCATTCTATTATAAAGACACCTGCACACATATCTTCGTTGAGGCACTGTTTGCAATAGCAAAAACCTGGAATCAACCCAAATGCCCATCGATGATAGACTGGACAAGGAAAATGTGGCACATATACACCATGGAATACTATGCAGACATAAAAAATGATGTGTTTGTGTCCTTTATAGAGACATGGATGAATCTGGAAACCATCATTCTCAGCAAACTGACACAAGAACAGAAAATCAAACATGACATTCTCACTCACAGGTGGGCATTGAACGATGAGAACACAGAGACACAGGGGGGGGAGCGTCACACACTGGGGTCTGTTGGTGGGAAATAGGGGAGGGACAGCAGGGGTTGGGAGGTTGGGGAGGTATAACATCAGGAGAGATGCCAGATATAGATAACGGGGGATGAAGGCAGCAAACCACATTGCCGTGTATACACCTATGCAACAATCCTGCATGATCTGCACATGTACCCCAGAACCTAAAGTACAATAAAAAAGAAAAAAAAAAAGAAAGTTACTTTGCTGTTTCTTAAGTGATAACTAGAGGGTTTTTCCTAAAACTATCTCTGTCCATGCCAATTCCCACTTGCAGGTTTTCGGTTGCAGTAAGTCTAGGCTGGAGGATAGTAGAGGAGGTAGAAAATGGTAAACTCATTGCTGGATTAGTAATAGTTTAAGTTATTGACTACTGCTGCAATCTTCCTGCTACTTTCTACTTTTCAGAGTCCTTGAATAGAAACTCACACACTTAACCAAGGTTTTATAACTACATTCAGTGAAAGAGAGCATAAAGTTTGCTTTCTCCAAATTACTGAGAGCTTGAACTTATGAATTATCTTTTTTTAATTATACTTTAAGTTCTAGGGTACATGTGCAGAGCTTGCAGGATTGTTACATAGGTATACAAATGCCATGGTGGTTTGCTGCCTCTACTCCCCCTGTCATTTACGTTAGATATTTCTCCTAATTTTATCCCTCCCCAATCTCTCCACCCCCTGCTATTCATCCCCTAGGCCTCCACCTGCCAATAGACCCCAGTGTGTGATGTTCCCCTCCCTGTGTCCATGTGTTCTCATTGTTCAACACCCACTTATGAGTGAGAACGTGTAGTGTTTGGTTTTCTGTTCTGTGTCAGTTTGCTGAGAATGGTGGTTTCCAGATTCATCTATGTCCCTGCAAAGAACATGGATTCATCCTTTTTTATGGCTGCACTATGGTGTATATGTACCACATTTTCTTTATCTAGTCTATCATCGATGGGTATTTGGGTTCATTCCAACTCTTTGCTATTGTAAACAATGCCTCAATGGACGTATGTGTGCATGTCTTTATAATAGAATGATTTATAATCCTTTGGATATATACCCAGTAATGGGATTGCTGGGTCAAATGGTATTTCTATTTCTAGATCCTTGAGGTATCGCCACACTGTCTTCCCAATGGTTGAACTAATTTATACTCCCACCGACAGTGTAAAAGCATTCCTATTTCTTTACATCCTCTCCAGCATCGGTTGTCTCCAGATTTTTTAATCATCACCATTCTAATGGTGTAAGATAGTATCTCAATGTGGTTTTGATTTGCATTTTTCTAATGACCAGTGATGATTAACATTTTTTCATGTTTGCTGACCACATAAATGTCTTCTTTTGAAAAGTGCCTGTTCATATCCTTTGTCCACTTTTTGATGCGGTTGTTTGTTTTTTTCTTGTAAATCTGTTTTAGTTGGTTGTAGAATCTGGATATTAGCCCTTTGTGAGATGGGTAGGTTGCAAAAATTTTATCCCATTCTGTTGGTTGCCAGTTCACTTTAATGACTGTTTCTTTTGCTGTACAGAAGCTCTTAAGTTTAATGAGATCCCATGTGTCTATTTTGTTTTTTGTTGCCATTGCTTTTGGTGTTTTAGTAATGAAGTCCTTGCCTATGCCTATGTCATGAATGGTATTGCCTAGGTTTTCTTCTAGGGTTTTTATGGTGTTAGGTCTATGTTTAAATCTTGAATCCGTCTGGAGTTAATTTTTGTATAAGGTGTAAGGAAGGGGTCCAGTTTCTGCTTTCTGCACATGGCTAGCCAATTTTCCCAACACCATTTATTAAACAGGGAATCATTTCCCCATTGCTTGTTTTTGTCAGGTTTGTCAAAGATCAGATGATCGTAGATGTGTGGTGTTACTTCCAAGGCCTCTGTTCTGTTGGTCTATATCTGTATTTAGATACCAGTACTATGCTGTTTGAATTACTGTAGCCTTGTAGTATAGTTTGAAGTCAAGTAGCATGATGCTTCCAACTTTGTTCTTTTGCTTAGGATTGTCTTGGCTATTCAGGCTCTTTTTTGGTTCCATGTGAAGTTTAAGTTGTTTTTTTCCAGTTCTGTGAAGAAGGTCAATATTAGCTTGATGGGAATAGCATTGAATCTATAAATTACTTTGGGCAATATGGCCATTTTCACAATACTGATTCTTCTTAACCATGAGCATGGAATATTTCCATCTGTTTGTGTCCTCTCTTATTTCCTTGAGCAGTGGTTTGTTGTTTTCCTTGAAGATGTCTTTTATGTCCTTTGTTAGTTGTATTCCTAGGTATTTTATTCTCTTTGTAGGAATTGTGAATGGGAGTTTGCTCATGATTTGGTTCTCTGTCTGTTATTGGTGTATAGGAATGCTTGCGATTTTTGCACATTGGTTTTGTATCCTGAGACTTTGCCGAAATTACTTATCATCTTAAGGAGATTTGGGGCTGAGACAAATTATCTTTTAAAGAAATTAGAAATGTGAAAATTGTGTATTTTATCTTTACCTTAATCTTTACCATTTCTGACACTCTTTTTTATTATTATTATACTTTAAGTTCTGGGTACATGTGCAGATTTTGCAGGATTGTTGCACTCTTATTTACATATATCCAAATTTTCATCTAGCATCATACTCCTTTTGCCTTTAACATATTATTATTTCTTTTTAAATTCCTGTTTAAAAATTCCAACAGTGCTGGGCGCGGTGGTTCAAGCCTGTAATCCCAGCACTTTGGGAGGCCGAGGCAGGTGGATCACGAGGTCAAGAGATCGAGACCATCCTGGTCAACATGGTGAAACCCCGTCTCTACTAAAAATACAAAAAATTAGCTGGGCATGGTGGCTCGTGCCTGTAATCCCAGCTACTCAGGAGGCTGAGGCAGGAGAATTGCCTGAACCCAGGAGGCGGAGGTTGCGGTGAGCCGAGACCGTGCCATTGCACTCCAGCCTGGGTAACAAGAGCGAAACTCCGTCTCAAAAAAAAAAAAAAAATTCCAACAAATAGGTTATCACTGAGTCTGTTTCTGTTGATGATGTTACCTCTGACAGTTTTTTTTTTTTTTAATTGCATTTTATGTTTGGGAGTACATGTGAAGAACATGCAAGATTGTTGCATAGGTACACACATGAAAGTATAGTTTGCTGCCTTCCTTCCCCTCACCTGTATCTGTCATTTCTCCCCATGCTACCTCTTCCCACCTCCCCACCTCCCCGTCCCTCCCCCATTTCCCCCCAACGGACCCCAGCGTGTAGTGCTCCCATCCCTGTGTCCATGTGTTCTCATTGTTCAACACCCGCCTATGAGTGAGAACATGCGGTGTTTGATTTTCTGCTCTTCTGTCAGTTCGCTGAGAATGATGGTTTCCAGGTTCATTCATGTACCTACAAAGGATGCAAACTCATCATTTTTGATGGCTGCGTAATATTCCATGGTGTATATGTACCACATTTTCCCTATCCAGTCTATCGTCGATGGGCATTTGGATTGGTTCCAGGTCTTTGCTATTGTAAACAGTGCTGCAATGAACATTCGTGTGCATGTGTCCTTATAGTAGAATGATTTACAATCCTTTGGCTATATACCCAGTAATGGGATTGCTGGGTCAAATGGGATTTCTATTTTTAGCTCATTGAGGAATCGCCACACTGTGTTCCACAATGGTTGAATTAATTTACACTCCCACCAACAGTGTAAAAGTGTTCCTATTTCTCCACATCCTCTCCAGCATCTGTTGTCTCCAGATTTTTTAATGATCGCCATTCTAACTAGCATGAGATGGTATCTCAATGTGGTTTTGATTTGCATTTCTTTAATGACCAGTGATGATGAGCATTTTTTCATATGTCTGTTGGCCTCCTGTATGTCTTCTTTTTTAAAGTGTCTGTTCATGTCCTTCACCCATTTTTGAATGGGCTTGTTTGTTTTTTTCTTGTAGATCTGTTTTAGTTCTTTGTAAATTCTGGATATCAGCTCCTTGTCAGATGGGTAGACTGCAAAAATTTTTTCCCATTCTGTTGGTTGCCGATTCACTCTACTGACTGTTTCTTTTGCCGTGCAGAAGCTGTGGAGTTTGATTAGGTCCCATTTGTCTATTTTGGCTTTTGTTGCCATTGCTTTTGGCGTTTTGGTCATGAAGTCCTTGCCTATGCCTATGTCCTGAATGGTTTTGCCTAGATTTTCTTCTAGGGTTTTTATGGTGTTAGGTCTTATGTTTAAGTCTTTAATCTATCTGGAGTTAATTTTGGTGTAAGGTGTCAGGAAGGGGTCCTGTTTCTGCTTTCAGCACATGGCTAGTCAGTTTTCCTAACACCATTTATTAAATAGGGAATCCTTTCCCCATTGCTTGTTTTTGTCAGGTTTGTCAAAGATTGGATGGTTGTAGATATGTTGTATTTCCTCTGAGGCCTCTGTTCTGTTCCATTGGTCTATATCTCTGTTTTGGTACCAGTACCATGCTGTTTTGATTACTGTAGCCTTGTAGTATAGTTTGAAGTCCAGTAGTGTGATGCCTCCTGCTTTGTTCTTTTTGCTTAGAATTGACTTGGCTATGCAGGCTCTCTTTTGGTTCCATATGAAGTTTAAGGTGTTTTTTTCCAGTTATGTGAAGAAGGTCATTGGTAGCTTGATGGGAATAGCGTTGAATCTGTAAATTACTTTGGGCAGTATGGCCATTGTCACGATGTTAATCCTTCCTAACCATGAACATGGAATGTTTCTCCATCTGTTTGTGTCCTCTCTTATTTCGTTGAGCAGTGGCTTGTAGTTCTCCTTGAAGAGGTCCTTTACCTTCCTTGTTAGTTGTATTCCTAGGTATTTTATTCTCTTTGTGGCAATTGCGAATGGCAGTTTGTTCTTGATTTGGCTCTCTTTAAGTCTCTTACTGGTGTTCCTTTATATGTGTAGAGCCTCTTTCAGGAGTTCTTGTAGAGCAGGTTTGGTGGTGATGAAATCTCTGAGTACTTGCTTGCTCGCAAAGGATTTTATTTTTCCTTCACTTATGAAGCTTAGTTTGGCTGGATAGGAGATTCTGGGTTGAAAGTTCTTTTCTTTAAGGATGTTGAATATTGGCCCCCAATCTCTTCTGCCTTGTAGGGTTTCTGCTGAGAGATCTGCTGTGAGTCTAATGGGCTTCCCTTTGTGCATAACCCGACCTTTCTCTCTGGCTGCCCTTAGCATTTTCTCTTTCATTTCAACCCTGGTGAATCTGACGATTATGTGCCTTGGGGTTGCTCTTCTTGAGGAATATCTTTGTGGTATTCTCTGTATTTCCTGGATTTGAATATTGGCCTGCATTGCTAGGTTGGGGAAGTTTTCCTGGATAATATCCTGAAATTTATTTTCCAGCTTGGATTCATTCTCTTCATCACATTCAGGTACACCTATCAGACGTAGATTAGGTCTTTTCACATAGTCCCACATTTCTTGAAGATTTTGTTCATTCCTTTTTGCACTTTTTTCTCTGTTCTTGCCTTCTCTTTTTATTTCATTGAGTTGATCTTCGACCTCTGATATCCTTGCTTCTGCTTGGTCAATTCGGCTGTTGAAACTTGTGCATGCTTCACGAATTTCTCGTGTTGTGTTTTTCAGCTCCATCAATTCACTTATATTCCTCTCTATGCTGTCCATTCTCGTTAGCATTTCGTCCAATCTTTTTTCAAGGTTCCTGGTTTCTTTGCA
This sequence comes from Saimiri boliviensis, assembly GCF_048565385.1. Classification (NCBI taxonomy): domain Eukaryota; kingdom Metazoa; phylum Chordata; class Mammalia; order Primates; family Cebidae; genus Saimiri; species Saimiri boliviensis. The sequence continues at coordinate 98,033,423 of NC_133470.1, forward strand.
TTGGGTTAGAACATGTTCTTTTAGTTCACTGTAGTTTCTTACTACCCACCTTCTGAAGTCTGATTCTGTCATTTCATCATCCTCCTTCTCCATCCGGTCTGGTTCCCTTGCTGGTGAGGAGTTGTGATCCCTTTTAGGAGGAGAGGTGTTCTGGTTCTGGAGTTTTCATCCTTTTTGCGCTGGTTTCTTCCCATTTTTGTGGGTTTATCCACCTGTTGTCTTTGTAGTTACTGTCTTTCAGATTGGGTCTCTGAGTGAGCTTCTACTTTGTGGATACTGAAGTTACTTCTTTTTTTTTTTTTTAAGCTTTCCTTCTAACAGTCTAGCCCCTTTGCTGTAGGACTGCTGAGGTCCTCCCCGGGCTCTGCTTGCCTGGGGATCACCTGCAGCAGCTGCAGAACAGTAAGGGTTGCTACCAATTTCCCCTTCCGCTATCTTTGTCCCTGAAGGATGCTCGCCAACTGTCAGTCCGTTCTCTCCTTTATGAGGTAACTCTTTGGATCTATGGGGGTCAGGGAGCTGCTTGAGGAGACAGTCTATCTTTTATTGGGGCTTAAGTCCTGAGCTGTGAGCTCTGTTGTTCATTCAGAGCTGCTGGGCAGGTACGTTTAGGTCTGCTGCAGCTGGACTCATAAACCACTTTTTATTCCCAGGTGCTCTGTCTCGGGGAGTTAGGGCTTCATGAGTTTCCGTTGTGCTGCTGCACTTGTTTTCAATTTCAGGTCTGCCCCGCCCAGCTATCAGCCCACCTGGCCACTGTCTGCCTGCAGAGGCTTTGCTGAGCTGCTGTGGGCTCCACCCAGCTGCCCTGTGCTCTTCCCTGCAGTCCTGTTTATATGTGCGTAGTTGGAACTGCCTCGGCAACAGTGGCCCCGCCTCTGTTATGGCGGACTCTCTCTGTTGTGGCAGGTTGCCTCGGCAACGGTGGGTTGCTTCGGCGATGGTGGTGGAGAGTCTCAGTAATGGCGGACGCCCCTCCCCCACTGAGCCAGACTGTCCCGGGTTCAGCTGTACTTGCTGTGAAACACTCAACGCCCTGGGCGTTTTCTGTCACTGTTTTTGTTTTCCTTGTTGTGGGGGTGGGGGGTGGGACCTACCGAGCCTGATCACCTGGCTCCCTGACTCAGAGTCTCTTTTTATATTTTTAAGTTGAACGACCCCGCGTTGCAGTCGCTTGTTGAAAAAGCACCGGGATCTATGTGCTGCGACTCACGGAGTCGGTTCAAACTGCGGCACCGGCTCCTGGTGGTTTTTTTGCCCAGAAATCTCCTGGCCTGGCTCGCTATTTCAGATGAATGGGCAACTCTGCCGTCTCAGGGTTCCGATCACCAGCTAAGAGGGCTCCCAGACCAGAGGCTTTTGTTCGGAGAACCGCCCCAACAGGGCGTGGTCACAGCAGCCGCGCGGGCCGAATCTGCCCCGCGGGGGCCGGCCGGAACAGCGGCGCTTGCGACCCCTCTGCCTGGGTATCTCCTGGTCTGTGGGCAACAAAAATTCGTCTGGAAATGCGGTGTCCACTCACCCTCTGCGCTTTCACTGGGAGCTGAAGTCCTGAGCTGTTCTTAGGCGGCCATCTTCCCAGCATCGGAATCGTTCCTCATAGCAGGGTAAGGCCTCAGGACCATGGCGGAAAGCAAAGGAGTAGCCAAGTTGTGTCTCACGCCGGGGCAAGCCAGAGAGCCACCTCTGACAGTTTCTTAAACTTGCCTTTTGGTGTTTCTTGTAATTTTTGATTGAATGCCGGACCTCATGTATAGAAAAACATTAGATATGGGAGTAAATAGTATTTAGCCTGGCAATGAGTACATATCTTGTCAGGTCATTAGTGTTAGGGGTTGAATCAATGTATTCAGGAATTGAATGAGATTTGGGTTTTGTCGTTGCTGTTTTTACCTTAAGTATGGCATGGTCTTTAAATTTCTACAGATATTGGTTGCTGTTACCTTGTGCTTAGGATGGGTCTGGGGTGTGAATGGCTTTTTCTGAATATTTCCATTACCCCCCAATATGGTTTAGGTGATTTGTCTGCTCCAAATCTCATGTTGAAATGTGTTCCCCAATGTTGGAGGTGGGGCCTAATAAGGAGTGTTAGTGTCATGGAGATAAATCTCTTATGAATATCTTGGTGCCATCCTCATGGTAATGAGTGAGTTCTCATTCTATGAGTTCATGCAAGAGCTAATTGTTTAAAAGAGCATGCATCTCTCTTGTTTCCTCTCTCATCATATGACACAGCTGTTCCGTCTTTGTCTTCTTCCAAGAATGGAAGCTTTCTGAGGTCCTACCAGAAGCAGATGCTGGTGCCATGATTTTTGTAGAACCTGCAGAATTATGAGCCAAATACACCTCTTTTCTATATAAATTATCCAATCCCAGGTGTTTCGTTACAGCAGTGCAAACAGACTGACACATCCCCTCAGCTTTTATTTGTCCATTCACAACTGCACCACAGAGGTGAACTCTCAATACATGCTTGCTAAACTGTTGCTTGTTACTCAATGCTGGGCTCATGGTGGAGGATGGAATGATTTTCTTTTGTCCAGCTTCTTCCTTAGACAAGTCCTGTGCACCTGGGCCTCAAATGTAGGGCTTTCTCAGCATTCTTACCTCTCTTTCGTGTGGCCATCAAACACTAATTTGTTTTGTGGTTGATCTGGTGTGGGAGTTTCCTCCCCCTCTCCTAGGTGATATAATATCCTTTCAGGATCCTGAGCCCAAGATAGATTTGCCTGGTATCCTTACAGGATCCTGAGTACAAGGTGGATTCCTACCTCTCTCTTAGGGACAGATTTCTGCTTTTACCTCACGTTTACCTCTTTTTTGTGGAAACAGAGTCTCTCTCTCTCTCTCTCACCCAGGCTACAGTGCAGTGGTACAATCTCAGCTCACTGCAACCTCTGCCTCCTGGGTTCAAGCAATTATTTTGCCTCAGCTTCCTGAATAGCTGGGATTACAGGCACATGCCACCATGCCCAGCTAATTTTCATATTTTTAGTAGAGACGGTGTTTCCTCAGGTTGGTCAGGCTGGTCTTAAACTCCTGACATCAAGGAATCCACCCACCTCAGCCTCCCAAAGTGCTGGGATTACAGGTGTGAGCCACTGCACCTGGTCTACCTGTCCTCTTGAAGCAATATGTTTCTGCTAGTGGCCTAGGGGCTAAATTTGCTGTCATTTCACCAGTGACTTAAAGCATTTGATTCAGAGAAATGAAAGGTGAGGGAAGCAAGTGGGACTTGTGTCTGTCTCCAGCAGTAGCCAATCACCTCCTGCGTACCTGTGGCATTGAGAAGAGTTCTCCTCAGTCTCCTGACTTTTCTTCAGCCTTTTTATTGAACATTTATAGAGGTCTGTGGAAATAAGTGTGAGCTCTCCATATGTCTGTGGTTTTCATATATTCCAAAGTGATCTGCTAATCTCCACTTGTCTTTTAAGAATTAATTAAAAAGTTAGCTTATTTCTTCTTAACCACTTGTGTGGCACCCTCATTTTTCCTTCTGCTCTGCCAAAGATGAAACATATTATGTGTCTCACCTCTCTTTACAGTGGTTGGTCACCATGGAACTCATTTTACTTGGTTTCCCTAGGCTGTAGTTTGGATATTTGTCCCCTCCAAATCTCATGTTGAAATTTTATCCCCAATGTTGGAGATGGGGTCTAATGGGCAGTGTTTGAGGAATGAAGATGGATCCCTCAGGAATAAATTAATGCCCTCCTTGGGAAAAAGGTTAGTTTAAGGAAGCTGGTTGTTAAAAAAAGAAAAAAAATACTAGCACCTTCCTCAACCTCTTGCTTGTTCTCTCACCATTTGATCTCTGCATACACTGACTTCCCTTTTCTGCAATGACAGAAAGCAGCCTGAGGCTCTAACTAGATACCTAATCTTGGACCTTTTACCCAGCATAATTATGAGCCAAATAAATATTTTTTAATATAAATTACCCAATATCAGGCATTCCTTTGTACCAACACTAAATGGACTAAGATCCTATGACTTCAGATTTTTGATGTGTTAAAGAAACGTTACATTTTTTTTAAATTATCCAGATTTTTCTCATTGTTAGGGTGGAAGAGACAGTCAGTTGCATCTCTCTACATCCTAAGTAAAAGCACAATCTGCTCATACATCTTTAATTATTTCTTACTATAAATTCCTAGAAATGCAATTGAAACAAAGGATATGCATAAACATGTTTTAAGACTACTTTGTACATATGCCCAAATTTCTGTAAGGAACATTTTGCACATCTACTTCCTTCAGCTACTGCTATAGTAGTCCTGAATTATAATTTCTATATCAATGATCCCTTTACTAAGGTGTATAAATATTTGATTAAAAAGTTTTTTTCTGTTTAATTGAGATGAGCTATATCTTTTTTTAAAAAAAGACCTGTAATTCTAAACTAATAGGAAGAAGCACATGCTAAGATGTTATCATTAAAACATTTGATAATGAGATTTTTTGTGGGTTTCAATGATCAAGTCTTCTGAGACACTGTGTAAAGATCACTTTCCAGGAACTCTTGCCTTATGGGGAAAAGTGATTCTTTGCAATGCCAACATAACTGAGCTAATGCCAAAAAATATTACTTGGAAGATGGGAGCACATAACAGAAATAAATGTAATCAGTCGTTGGGGAAATAAAGCTCAAGTGGTCTCTGGATGTTACAAGTGGTTTGGCCAGATTTCCAAATCTACTAACCTTGAAGCCATTTTCTCCTACTACTATAGGTTCCTGAAGGTGGGAGTCATACCTTAAAACAAATTAGTAGCTTGAACTCTGACCACAGGTCCTGTGTGATCACTTCTCTGGTGAGCTGTTCTGCATGGCCAAGCCATTTTTTACCCAGACCAAAGACAAGCTAAGCAGTCTGGTTTTTTGTCTCCTTTTTCCTCAGAGCAACTCTGGTTCTTTTTTTTCTTCTGATGACAAAGGTATCCCTTGATCAGAAGACACTCTGGGGCCAATAAAGAAATCTACTTCTACTCCACAACACTTTGCCAACATCAAGGGCAGTATGGAATGATTAGCAAGACACTGACTGACACCCCCTCCTGTCTCCTGTGATGTGGGCATTGTGTCTGAAGGTAGGCCAGTTGGCTTGGGGAAGGTGCACAGTCAAAAAGAATTATGCAAAACAATCAGCAGGGTACAGGGGAATAACGACTAGAGAAGGACTCAGGCAAATTCAGCAGTGGATATAGCAACATAGCAAAGAACACCCTGGGTGAATTACATGGACAGCGGATGCCAGTGTAGGACTGAAACTGATCAAGGACAAGAAGTGACCACACATATGTGGACCCTATGTTAACCCCTCAAAATGAAGAAGGAAAGAAGAAAGGGGAGAGGGAGTGTCCTGGGTTCTTTGCATCAACATTTTGGCTTTCCTGGGCCAATTGGAATTGTCTTGAGCCACACATAAAATACATTATCCCTAATGATAGCTGAGGAGCTTTACAAAAATCATTAAAAAATAATATTTTAAGAAAGTTTATGAATTTGTGTTGGGCCTTATTCAATGCCATCCTGGGCTACATATGGCCCATGGGCCACAGATTGGACAAGCTTGGTCTAAACATTGACTTAAAAGAGACTTTAGAAACACAGAAATGACAGTTTACCTTGTATTGGTAAGGTTACATTTTCTGTAATCTTAGGAGGTTACAGAAATAGGAGACATAAGAGCTAAGTTAAGCTTTAGAGAAATGGAATTTAATTTTTGCATACATGTATTTCTGAAATTCATAGTCACAACACGTGACTAAGAGCTTTTTTTTCTTCCTCAACACATACTGCAATTCATCTAAGGACTGACCAAAAGTTCTTCTACTGTTTCTGAGAAAGCTGCAGACCATGATAGTACGTTGGGTTTTTAAAACATCAGGCTTCTAAATATGACGGCTTGGTTTGAATTCAGTTTTATATCTCCTCTCTTGCAACTCAGGAAGATAATCCCTCCCAAAAAGTGAGGTCCCTGTTTTGCTATTTCCCTTCATCGATAATCTTGTATGAGGAAACCCAAGCCTCAACACATCAAAAATCTGGAATTACTGAATTATGCAAGAATGATCAAGGCCTATCAGTTATCTTTAGAGAATGTATGGGCTCGATACATTCATGAAGGACTCCAGATGAGCAGGTTTTTGGATGGGTAATTTTCCCTTGTCTGTCCAACCATCCTTATCCACAAAAATTCCAGCTTGTTTATGATAAACCAAATCCCTGAAGAAGGCAGCCTCACGCCCACTTTATATCAAGCAAGGTAGGGATCAGAGAAAAAAACGCTACAAAACTGGCCAGAAGGAAACAAAAAAAGGGGAAGAAAATGTGTGTATGTGTGTGTTATCTTCTCTCTCCCTCTGAAAAGACAATTCCCTGCTCACTTGGGTGGCCTCTTCCCAAATCAGAGGCTCTCTTCTTTTTCCTATGCCTCTCATCTTTTACTTCTCTCTTCCTCTCCTGTCTTTTGCCATTTTTGGAGATAGAGAGAAGTGAGGAAACTGGAAGTTATACTGTGTGTCTCCAACAGCGTAAACAGTTGAAATGATAATGGCTAACATTCAGGAGGGAGTTATGATGGTCCAGAACTACACCAGGAACTCTCCAGAGAATGATATGTTTGGTGAGGGACAGGACATTATGTAACATGGGAGCATAAAATGTGAGGAGGGTAGAAGAAGACACTAGATGCCAGTGTGACCAAACATCCCTGTTTTCCTGAGACTGTCCAGGATTTTGCACTGAAATTTCTGCATCCTATGCAGACACTCAGACCTGGGCTAACGAGGATGGTTTGTCACCATACTGTGCTCCCACTTGCTCTTTTTAATTAAAGAGCTTACTCTCTCTTTCCTCACCCTTCATGGTGTTCTTGTAACTCAGCTCAGGCGGAAGAAGTAGGGTGTTCTTTGCCAACGGACAGCTATCTAAATCTCTATCACAGTGGTCTTACCCTTTTTTTCTGCTGCTATACAAAATAAATGACCACTGGAGGCATGAAGTGCGCTAAGCACTACTGCACAGATGGAATGATCTCTGAATTTGCACACGATTCCTAGTGATTTGCTATAATTAGATCCCTTTCTCTCATACTACACAAGTACATAAGTAAAATAGACTTTTTTAAGCAGAGAAAAAATGAATCTCCCCCAGTTTACTTTAAGAGATAATAATTAGTTATACTGTAGTCCCCCACTTATCCATGATCCATGGTTTTCCTTTCGGATGTTTAATTATCAGCAGTAAACTAAGGTATCAAAGTGTACCTAAATAGAAAATTCTAAGAATAAAACAATTCCTAAGTGTCACACTGTTCTGAGTAGCATGATAAATATCTCTCCCTGCTCTACCTCATCGAATCCAGGACATAAGTCATCCCTCTGTCCATCATATTCAGGACTGTAGACACTCCCTTCCTTTTAGTCACTTAGTAGGTATCTGGGTGATCAGATGGACTGTTACAGTATCACAGTGCTTGTGTTCAAAGAACCTTTATTTTACTTCATTATGGCCCCAGAATGCAAGGGAAGTGATGCTGGCCATTCAGATATGACAAAAAGAAGCTGTAGAGTGCTTGTATTAAGTAAAAAGATGGAAGTATTTTACTTAAATAAAGAAAAATAAGTGTATGCTGAGGTTGCTAAGACCTACATTAAGAACAAATATTCTATCTGTTGGATTGTGAAGAAGGCAAAAAAATTACATTTGTTTTGCTGTCACATCTCAAACTTTAAAAGTTACAGCCACAGTATGTGATAAGTACTTAGCTATGATGGAAAAGGTATTAAATTTGTGGGTGGAAGACAGGAAGAGAAATGTGTTCTAGTTGATGGCAATTAGGTTAGGTACTATCCACAGTTTCAGGCATCTGCTAGGCATCCTGGAACATATTCCCTCTGGATAAGTGGGGTCAACTGTAAATATTTGTCACTGCTCAAATTGGCCTTGGTACACTTGTGCCATGTCACCACAATTGATAACCATTTATTTAGCTTCTTTCTTTTCAAGGTGTGTGTAATCCATGATGTAGCATGAGCATTGCCTGGAAGCTGAAAAGAAATACAGACTATTGAGCCTCAATTCACAACTGCTCAATCCAAATCTACCTTTTAACAAGGACCTCTACTGATTTGTACTTATATTACAGTTTGAGAAACACTCTAGAGCAGTGATTCCCAAAGTGTTATACTGGATCAGCAGCATTAGCATCACTTGGGAACTTGACAGTAGTATAAACTGTCAGGCCTCCCTCCGAATCTACTGAATCAGAAACTCTGGGAGTGGTGCCCAGCCATCTGTGTTTTAACTAGCCCTCCAGGTGATTCCATTGTGAGCTAAAGTCTGAGAGCCATTGTCTAGAGCATTGACAGAAAAGCATGATATTCCTATTCCATGATATGTAGCCTATGGCAAGTATGGCGAGTCAATCATGACATCCTTTCTGACTGAACCTGGACATGGCTTCAGTGTTTCTCAAAATGGCATTCTAGTCAGTCACTACCAGTTTATGGAGATCTATTTGTCATCCCAGCATAAGTGGCTACACAAATGCCTCATCAGGAACCTATGCACATACGTTAACAAAGAGAAGAGGTATTCTTTTTGGCACAGGCTACAAAAGCCTCTGTGTGACTTCCATGAAAATACTGATAGCAGTTAGCATGAGGATTATATCCTTCAATTGTTAGTCTCATAAAGCAAGGCCATATTATCAGGGGCAGTGGTCAAAATGCACTGCTACTATGCTTATTCAATATACTAAGTTTCTCCAACCCTCAGCCATCCCTCTCATCCTTTTGTCCCTCTTATGTGTATGATGGTGCAGGAGAGCTGTGAGCTTGCTAGTATAGCTCTCATAGTGCCCTGCACCTCCAACTTCTAATACTCGGTGACCTCCTGATTCATTTATTAGTATCTGTCTTGCCCATTTCATGAGAGCAGAAATCACATTCATCTTGCGCATTGTTTTTATTAGTTTCCTAGGGCTACCATAACAAATTATTATAAATTGGGTGGATTAAAACAACAGAAATGTATTCTCTTGCAATTCTAGAGGCCAGAAATCTGAAATCAGTGTCATTGGGCCAAAATGAAGGTGCCTCCAGAAGCTCTAGGGGAGACTATTCTTTGTCTCTTTCAGCTTCTCATGGCTGCCAGAATTCTTTGGTTTATGTTGTACTATGCCAATCTCTACTGCTTTTGTAGTATCTCCACTGACTATGACCCTCTTGCCTCCCTCTTATAAGGATTGGTGTGATTACACTGGGTCCACTCAGACAGTTCCACTCAGCATAGCCTCCTTCCCTCAAGATACTTAATTTAATTACACCTTTCGCCATATAAGGTAATATTTTCATGTTTCAGGGATTAGGATATGGACATATATTTGGGGCCATCATTCAGCTCACTATACTGCTGAATCACCATGATTGCCTGGCTCTTAGTAGGCCTCCAGTAAACCTGTATGTTATGAGTGGATGAAACAATAAAGAAATGAAGATGCAAGAGTAGACGGTATCATCTAGGAAGAGTGCTGACAGAGAAGATAGCTTTGTTTTTGGTGGGGAGAGTAGTATGGGGTCAGGGGTGGCTAGATATGTGTGTGTGTGTGTGTGTGTGTGTGTGTGTGTGTGTGTATGTGTGTGTGTGCTACATATATATGTGTGTATATATGAATGTATGTATATATGTATATACATATGAATATATATATATATATATATATATATATATATATATATATTCAACTTTGAAGCTCAGGGGTACATGTGCATGATGTGCAGGTTTTTTAACATAGGTAAATGTGTGCCATGGGGATTTGCTGCACAGATCATCCCATCACCTATGTATTAATCCCAGCCTCCATTAGCTATTCTTTCTGATGCTCTCTCTCCCACCACCTGCCCCAGCAGGCCCCAGTGTGTGTTGATTCCCCCCATGTATCCATGTGTTCTCATCATTCAGCTCCCACTTGTAAGTGAGAACATGCTGTGTTTGGTTTTCTGTTCCTGGGTTAATTTGTTGAGGATAATGCCTTCCAACACCATCCATGTCATTGCAAAGAACGTGATATTGTTCCTTTTTATGGCTGCATAGTATTCCATGGTGTATTTGACCACATTTTCTTTATCCAGTCTATCATTGATGGGCATTTGGGTTGATGTCGTTGTTATTGTGAATAGTGCTGCAATAAACACTATGTATCTTTATATAGAATGCATTTATCTTTATATAGAATGCATGCATATATCTTTATATAGAATGATTTATATTCCTTTGGGTATATACCCAGTAATAAGACTGCTGAGTCAAATGGTGTTTCTGTCTCTGTGTCTTTGAAAAATCCCAACACTGTCTTCCACAATGGTTGAACTAGTTTGCACTCCCACCAACAGTGTAAAAGCATTCCTTTTTCTCTGCAACCTCACCAGCATCTATTGTTTTTTCACTTTTTAATAAAAGTCATTCTGACCAGTGTGAGATGGTATCTCTTTGTGGTTTTGATTTGTATTTCTCTGATGATCAGCAATATTGAGCTTTTGTCATATACTTGGCTGCATGTATGTTTTATTTTGAGAAGTGTCTGTTCATGTCCTTTGCCCACTTTTTAATGTTTTTTTTTTCTCTTGTAAATTTGTTTAAATTCCTTGCAGACTCTGGATATTAGACCTTTGTCACATTAGATTGTAAATATTGTCCCCCTTTCTGTAGGTTGTCTGCTCACTGTGATGGTAGTTTCTTTTGCTGTGCAGAAGTTCTTTAGTTTGATTAGATCCCATTTCTCAATTTTTGTTTTTGTTGCAACTGCTTTTGGCATTTTTGTCATGAAATCTTTACCCATGCCTATGTCCTAAATGGTATTGTGTAAATTTTCTTCTAGGGTTTTTATAGTTTCAGGTTTTACATTTAAGTCTGTAATCTATCTTAAGTTAGTTTTTGTATCTGGTGTAAGGAAGGAGTCCAGTTTACATTTTCTGCATTTGTCCAGCCAGCACTCCCAGCACCATTTATTGAACAGGAAGTCTTTTCTTCATTTGTCAAGTTTGTTCAAGATCCAATGGTTGTAGGCGTGCAATCTTGTTTCTTAGTTCTCTATTTTGTTCCATTTACCTATGTGTCTGCTCTTGTAAAAGTACCATGCTGTTTTGGTTACTGTACCTTGTATTAATCTTATAGTTCAAAGTCAGGTAGCATGATGCCTCCAGCTTTATTGTTTTTTGTTTAGACTTTTCTTGGCTATTCAGACTATTTTTTGGTTACATACAAATTTTAAAATAGTTTCTTCTAATTCTGTGAAGAATGACAATGGTAATTTAATGGGAATAACATTGAATCTATAAATTACTTTGGGCAGTATGGCCATTTTCATGACACTGATTCGTCCTATCTGTGAGTATGAAATGTTTTTCTATTTGTTTGTGTCCTCTCTGATCTCTTTGAGCAGTGGTTTGTCATTCTCCTTGAAGAGGTCCTTCACTTCCCTTGTTAGCAGTATTCCTAGATATTTTATTCTGTTTGTAGCAGTTGTGAATTCATGATTTGTCTATCTGCCTTGCCTGTTTTTATATAGAAATGCTAGTGATTTTTGTACATTGATTTTTCACCCAGAGAGTTTGTTGAAGTTGCTTATCAGCTTAAGAAGCTTTTGGGCTGAGATGATGGGGTTTTCTAGATATAGAACCATGTCACCCATAAATTAAGATAATTTGATTTCCTCTAATCCTAACTTCCAATACTATGTCGAATAGGAGAGATGAGACAGGGCATCTTTGTCTTGTGCTGGTTTTCATTGGGAATGTTTTCATCTTTTGTCCATTCAGTATGGTGGTGACAATGGGTTTGTCATATATAGCTTTTATTATTTTGAGTTATGTTCCTTCATTTCCTAGTTTATTGAGGGTTTTTAACATGGATGAATGTTGAATTTTAGCAAAAGCCTTTGGCATTTATTGAGATAATCATGTCATTTTTGTCTTCAGTTCTGTTTATGTGATGAATCACATTTATTGATTTGCCTTTGTTGCATTCTGGGATTGAAGCCTACTTGATTGTGGTGGATAAGTTTTTTGATATGCTGCTGGATTCAGTTTGCCAGTATTTTATTGAAGATTGTTGCATCATGTTCATCAAGGATATTGGCCTAAAGTTTTTTTATTGTTGTTGTATTTCTGCCAGGTTTTGGTAGCAGAATGATGCTGGCCTCAAATAACTAGGTGGGGAGGAGTCCTTTCTTTTCAATTTTTTGGAATAGTTTCCATAGAAATAGTTCCAGCTCTTCTTTGTACCTCTGGTAAAATTAAGCTGTGAATCCATTTGGTCCTGTGCCTTTTTTGGTTGGAAGGTTATTTATTACTGCCTCAATTTCACAACTCATTATTGGTCTGTTCATAGATTCAATTTCCTCCTGATTCAGTCTTAGGAGCGTGTATATGCCCAGGAATTTATCCATTTCTTCTAGATTTTCTAGTTTTTGTGCATAGAGGTGTTTATAATATTCTCAGATGCTTTTTTGTATTTCTACGGGGTCAGTGATAATATCCCCCTTATCATTTTTGGTTGTGTTTATTTGATTCTTCTCTCTTTTATTCTTTATGAGCCAAGCTAATGTCTATATATTTTATCAATTTTCTCAAATAAACAGCTCCTGGATTCACTGACTTTTTTGAAGTGTTTTTTTGTGTGTCTCTCTCTCTTTCAGTTCAGCTTTGATCTTGGTTATTTCTTGTCTTTTGCTAGCATTGGGATTTGTTTGCTCTTGGTTCTCTAGTATTTTTAGTTGAGATGTTACCTTGTTAACTTGAGATCTTTTCAGCTTTTTTAATATGGGCATTTAGTGCCATAAATTCCCTCTTAACACCACTTTTGTTGTATCTCAAAAATTCTGGTATGTTGTCTCTTTGTTTTCATCAGTTTCAAAGAATTTCTTGATTTCTGCCTTAATTTCATTGTTTATCCAAAAATCATTCAGGAGCAGGTTGTTCAATTTCCACATGGCTTTGTGGTTTGAGTGAATTTCTTAATCTTGTGTTGTAATTTGATTGTGCTGTGAGAATTTGTTATAATTTTAGTTCTTTTGCATTTGTTGAAGAATGTTTTACTTCTTGTTTGTTATGAGATCAATTTTATAGTAAGTGCCAGGTAGTGATGAGAAGAATGTATATTCTGTTAAATAAGTCAGGAGTTTGATATATATCTATCAGGTCTACTTAATATAGAGCTAAGTTCAGGTTCTAAATATTTTGTTAATTTTCTGTCTTGATGACTTGTCTAATATTGTCAGTGGGGTGTTAAAGTCTTCCACTATTATTGAGTGGGAGTCTAAGTCTCTTTGAAGGTCTCTAAGTACTTGCTTTATGAATCTGGATGTTTCAGATAGTTAGCTCTTCTTGTTGAATCGAACCCTTTACCATTATGTAATGCCCTTCTTTGTCTTTTTTGATCTTTGGTTTAAAGTCTGTTTTGCCGGAAACTAGGCATGCAACTCCTGCTTTTTTCTGTTTTCCATTTGCTTGGTAAATTTTCCTTCATCACTTTATTGTGAGCCTATGTGTGTATTTGCATATGAGATGGGTCTCTTTAATACAGCACACCAATGGGTCTTGCCTTTTCAGTCAGCTTGCCATTCTGTGTCTTAATTGAGGCATTTAGCCCATTTACATTTAAAGCTAGTATTGATATATGTGGATTTGATCCTGTCATCATGATGTTAGCTGGTTATTTTGCAGACTTATTTGTGTGGTTGCTTTATAGTGTCATTGGTCTGTGTACTTCAGTGTGTTTTTGCAGAGGTTGGTAATGCTTTTTTCTTTCCATATTTGGTGCTTCCTTCAGGAACTCTTGCAAGGCAGGTCTGGTGGTGATGAATTCCCTAAGCATTTGCCTGTATCAAGAGGATGTTGTTTCTCTTTTGCTTATGAAGTTTAGTTTGGCCAGATGTGGAATTCTGGGTTGAAAATTCTTTTCTTTAACAATGGTGAATATTGCCTCCCAATCTCTTCTGGCTTTTAGGGTTTCTGCCGAGAAGTCTGCCATTAGTCTGATGGGCTTCCTTTTGTAGATGAACTGGATTTTCTCTATGGCTGCCCTTAACATTTTTTTCTTTCATTTCAACCTTGGAGAATTTCATGATTATGTGTTTTGGGGTTGATCTTCTAATTGAGTATCTTACTGGGGTTCTCTGCATTTCCCAAATTTAAATGTTGGCCTGTCTTGCTAGGTTTGGGATATTCTCCTGGATGATATCCTAAAGTATGTTTTCCAACTTGGTTCCATTCTCCCTGTGTCTTTCAGGTACCCTAATCAGTCATAGGTTTGCCCTCTTTATGTAATGCCATATTTCTCAGAGGTTTTGTTCATTCCTTTTCATTCTTTTTTCTCTATTTTTGTCTACCTGACTTATTTCAGAAAGGTAGTCTTAAAAGCTCTGAGATTTTTTCCTCCACTTGATATACTCTGCTATTGATACTTGTGATTGCATTGGGAAGTATTTGTGTTGTGTTTTTCAGCTTCATCAGGTAGGTTATCTTCCTCTCTAAACTGGCTATTCTGGTTATCGACTTCTGTATTGTTTTATCATGATTCTTAGCATCTTTGCATTGGGTTACAACATGCTCCTTTAGCTCAGTGA